>NC_083581.1:54939199-55294199 GCF_027579695.1 Neoarius graeffei
ACACACACACACACACATTTGGGATTTCTCTGAGCACTAAGAGCTTTTCTGAGTGGTCTAGCACAGCTTACTAATCAGATTTGAAAATATGTTTGCAGACTTAATTTTTTCCCTTGTGCTATCATGATTTGGCAGAGTTTAAATTGAAAATAATGCCGTTCTCCTTCAGAGTCCTTCATTACCCACATTGCAATATCATTGGAGTCGCTGGAGTTGTCAGACAGAACCCACCCCAAAACATCTTTTGGCGTGCTTTCTTTTTAATGACGAAGAGAGCCAGCATCTTTTTATCTCACGTCCTCCTCAGCCCATGTGAGTGCCAAATTAGCCAGCGGACCTCTCTCTGCTGCAAAGAGAGGTCCCCATCGTGCAATTTCCTGTCTTTTTATGGCTCGTTTCCTCCCAGGAAGAACGCGCAGGAGTATGGGATGTGATGCGCTGACTCCCTGTTGCCCTTCTGCTCTGATGAGTTGCTCTGCACTCAACTGGTGCTGCCTGAGGTGGATTTAGCGTAAAGCTCAGGCAGCGGAACACCGAGTCTCCACATAGACCCTCTCAAGGTTACACGAGAAGATGCACAGCTCCTAATCTCATTCTAACTACAGCGCTGTCTGTGACTGTACCGTGCACGGCAATTCCCATTACTCCACAGCAGACGCTCACTCAGGTTTAAACGGTGCTTTATTTGCCACATCATTGCGAGATCGGCGTTAATCTGAGAACAGTCGACGGTTATGAGGTTTTGTCCTCGATCTCTTTTTAAGGTGACACAAGATTTTTTTTCCTTCTCATTTTACTGCCATTTTATTATTGTTTTTGCTTTGTATAATGCACTTTTGCAAGTATAGTACTCGTATGCTCTTGTGCACCACTCTAATTACTCGTATTAAATAACTGCTTTGACCGTGTCCACAATACGACTAGACCAGAAAAGACAGACAGGACAGAACTCAGTAAGCAGAGGTTACTGAGACAGGTTTTTTTTTTTCTCTCTCAAAGAACAGCCAGCAGAGGTAGAGGTCAGCAGCAGCAAGGTCAATCCACCACTCCTCTCCAGTGACATGAATAAAGCCATTAATGCAGTCTGCTTTTCACAGGAAGCTTGGGTATTTCTTCCTCAAAGCATTTTTTGTACATTGTAGTCAGATTCCTTTGTACATGCTGCTCTGAAAAAAAAAAAAGCTTGATTGACCATCACGGTAGGAGAAATATCAGCAGAATAATTTTGTATATCCATTTTCTGAAAAAAAAAGAAGACATTTGCATGTAAACATCACTGCAGTTTTATTTGCTTGGCAAGAACGCTTCTCCACTTAACATTCACAGTAGCCAAAGTGCGGCGGTGTTTGTCTCATCTCAGCTGGAATGTGGATCAGACACTTGTTGCCCACAGTTCTATTTATGACAAGCAAAATGTGAAATGATTTATCTGCTGATAGTCTCACCAGAAGAAGAAGAAGCCTTTATTTGTCACATGCACACTCGAACACAGTGAAATTCATCCTCTGCATTTAACCCATGAACACATTCATGCACACACAAGTGAGCAATGAGTACACACACATACCCAGAGCCAGTTATGCTACAGCACCCGGGGAGCAGTTGGAGGTTTGGTGCCTTGCTCAAAGGCACTTCAGCCCAAGGCTGCCCCATGTTAACCTAACCACATGTCTTTGGACTGTGGGGGAAACCGGAGCACCCGGAGGAAACCCACGCAGACACGGAGAGAACATGCAAACTCCACACAGAAAAGCCCCTGTTGGCCACTGGGCTGAAACCCAGAACCTTCTTGCTGTGAGGTGACAGTGCTAACCACTACACCACCGTGCCAACCAAACAAACGTAAAAACAGTTCAACATGCCTTTATAAGCTAGCTGAGGAATAGAACAAAGCTCACCTTAGCAATTACGTCCAATATGCTTGTTTTTGTTTGTTTGTTTTTGTAGCTACTGCCTCATAGAGGCAAAGCCACTATGTCATCGTGTTGTAAGAATGTAAGAACGAGTGTAACAATAGCGCACGCGCATAAGCATTACAATCACCAGAATGGCGAATCACGATCTCGCGATACGAGCAGTTGATCTCGCGTTATCAAAGGTACACAGGAACAAGTGACGAAGCCGAAACTTCGTAACCAATCAGCACTTATCCTGACCAAGTTCAATTACCCGTTCTACTTCTCAATAAACTTCGGAACCAGTCAGAACCGGAAACGAAATAAGAGAAACCTCGTCATAACTTCGTAGTATCTTAAGATCATCAGCAGATAAAAAGACAAACGAAATTCACCTCGTGGTTCGCCAAGGGTACTGATTCGATATCAAGTAGGTGGTGTTTTATTTTAAGAAAATTGACCTTTTGATCATCACAGCTTTTGTTTGGTCCTTCTGAAAGGTCAAATGAAAGGTTTCGTAAGTTTTATTTTTATTTATTTATTTTTTGAGCTTTTTGGCAGATATTTACGCCAAGAATTCCAGCAACAAAAGCTCAAGAAGGCAGCAAAGACAACGTTGGAATCTTTTGAGCGATCTGCTCGGTTTGCAATTACAAAAGTCCCATATGGGAATAAATCAGCTCCTTCGTGAAAACTAATTGTAAAAGTTAAAAGTATAATTGGTCAAACTTCTGCTATTCGCTTTAATTTTTTTATTTAATTTTTTTATTTTAGAGTCTTTACACTCCACTTGTGAAACAAAATGTGCTCATTAGTACTAAATAATGCTTCTAAGACAATTTATGAACAAGTGTTTTCTTACCATTTTGAAAATAGATATAGTTCCTAGCACTGTATTTTGAACAAAACACAGTAAACAAAATCGGTAAGCAAAATACTCCGAGCCCTGATGCCGCTCACAGCTTGGTGATGCTCGCGAGGAATGAGGCGAGTATCATTGATAGCATGTATATATGCTTTACTTACTGTATGGACATGGGATCAGAAAACTATTTTATTTATAAGCAGTAGCCACATGGACCCATAGGGTACCTATTTTTTTTTTCTCAGAATTTTTTGAGATCATATTGAATCATGGGCGGCACGGTGGTGTAGTGGTTAGCGCTGTCGCCTCACAGCAAGAAGGTCCGGGTTCGAGCCCCGTGGCCGGCGAGGGCCTTTCTGTGCGGAGTTTGCATGTTCTCCCCGTGGGTTTCCTCCGGGTGCTCTGGTTTCCCCCACAGTCCAAAGACATGCAGGTTAGGTTAACTGGTGACTCTAAATTGACCGTAGGTGTGAATGTGAGTGTGAATGGTTGTCTGTGTCTATGTGTCAGCCCTGTGATGACCTGGCGACTTGTCCAGGGTGTACCCCGCCTTTCGCCCAGAGTCAGCTGGGATAGGCTCCAGCTTGCCTGCGACCCTGTAGAACAGGATAAAGCAGCTAGAGATAATGAGATGAGATGAGATATTGAATCATGGTATACACTGATGTTGGGTACACCAATTTAGTAGTTATATGTAATCTCTTTATACTAATTGTACCTTTGAACATGTGGGATATAAATCAGGCTGACCAGTTTCAAGCATTGCTCAGGGTTAATCTGAACACTGGAATGGGGAAAACAAGTGGCCTTATTGACTCTTGAATCTCTTGAATGTGGTACGATAGTTAACAGTAAGCATTCTTCAGTCTGTCATCCTGGACCTTTCATGCACAACCAGTTCAGGGTTGACACAAAATGGTGCAACAAGCTAAAATTACCAGTAACTAACAATCCTGTGGAGAAATAATGCTTATGCATGATTCATATCTAGGCAAATAACATCTGAAATTATAGTGCGCCAATTTGTCTTTGAAAGACTATTAAGGCCATGGTGGGCGCTCCTGGTTTTTGGGGGAAAGAACAATAAAACTTGGTAAAAAGGAAATGGGTACAATGGACATTGTCAGGGTCCTTTAGCATCATACTGATGTGACGGATCAGAATTTGCCACAAGCAAGAGTACGTTATGGCAGTGGCACTGATGTTTTCATTTTATACAATTTACTGACCCTGATACTCATCTGAGTGGCACGATGCATCCGAACATCGCTGAACAGGCTCTCTCCTTTATGGCTACAGTTAATCTGCAATTGAATGAAGACTACGAGCATGATGATGCACTCTGTCACAGGACACACATCATTGCCAGATTTCATTGCTTCAGTTGTTTTCAAGTCTTCAGGTATAAACCCTTACACAAACCTGAGTATCTGTGGAGTCTGGGCTGTGGTGAATGGGGTGTGGTGGAGATATGTGGTGGAGTTTACATTCATTACAATGTGGTACTGCATTCTCACATCGTGTAACACAGATGTAACATATGTATTGCACTGAGCTGTGTTTGTGTATGAAAGAGAGAGAGAGAGAGACTGCACACGTAAGGGTGAGAGTGTGTATAACGAAAGCAAGAGAGTACGTGTGAGTGACCCAGAGAGTGTGTGAGACTGTGTGTGTGTGAGAGAGATGGGGATTATACTTTAATATTGGCGTAAAGCAGGAACCTCAATATTTCGGCTTGAGTGATTTATAGTGAACCAAACGAAGTGTGTGTTTCTACACTGTGAGCCGACGTTCCAGAACCAGAGCTGTGACGCATCGTAACAGAGCGTCGGTGTCTAGAGTGACGTATCTATGCGTTGGAAATACGAATATCCCGATCATAATGGCGGGTGAGCTGAGTGTTGAAGTGCTTTTGTTAGCCGTGCACATTTATACCACTCTTCAAACACAAGGAAAGTTACTGAGCATCATATGCAACATGTAATCACTTCCATTAAATAATTCACGTTTAAGGGAAGTAACACCCTCAAATATATAGATATATATAAAACATGCTCGAAAACGAGAGAGAGAGAGAATCGGAGTGAAAGGTAACCGGAGAGACTCGTGTGAGCAACATGTTTGTGTGATCAGAAATACGTTGGAGGAGAAAGTGAAGACAAGGAAACAGTTTTAGGCAGAAAGGTGTGTGGACTTTAGACGCCATAGATGGAGATGTTTGAATTCACACTGGTCTCAGAAAGTGAGATGTCAATGGCAAAACAGTCATACCCCTGTCCTGCCGTGCCAGCTGTCCCTTTTATACAGACGTCAGTTCCGGCTCTGTTATTACCAATCGTTCCAGCTCCGAGGTGAAACAACACAGACTCCCGTTCCACATTCAGATGCTTTATACAGAATGCGAGGCGGAATAAAGGCGTAACATTCCTGCCTTGAACAGCGTGCGTAAAAGGGGTCTGTGTGTGTGTGTGTGTGTGTGTGAGGGAGAGAGACAGTGACGGTGAGTGTGTATGTGTGTGAGAGAGATACTGTCCATGAGAGCGAGCATGCGTGCGTGTGTGTGTGTGTTTGTGTTTGTGCAAGTAGCAGACGCACAGCATTAGGCTATTGATTCGTGGCTGTTATTTTGAGGAATATAAACTGTTGCTGTAGGATATATGTGAAAAGTTTTAAGTCTAAGACCTATTATAACTTTTTATAAATCCTTGTTACTTTCAACAAGCTTGACAGCTTCAACAAGTAAAAACAAAATTCTCTATAGAGACCTTATATTTTCAATAACTTAATATGTTAAGGCAGGTATAGCAAAAGAAGACATAAATACAACTGACTGAACTAAATCATATTTGAAAAGACTGACTGACTGACTGACACAGAATCAGGTGCACAGAACAAAAAGCCAGTGTCCTCATACTGCACGGATGCTTTGTTGATGGAGATGAAAGCATTGCAGGTTGTGTACTGCCAGGAGCACGGAGAGGCAGGCTCTTGTCGCACCTTCACAAAGAAAGATCTTGAGGCAAAATAGCGCATTCCTTCCTTCATGTTTACAAGACCTGACAACACAGTCTTAATGCATATTCAGTCCCTAGCACACAGTAAGAAAGTATTTATGTTCATCCTTCACACAAAGTTGAAAAGGGCACGCTCTTATTTCAATGGTGAACATTAACCTTGTGTATTGAATAACAGAGAACATTTCGTTTAGAAATGCTTCGTAGCCTTGAACATGTATCCTGGGCCATGACGTTAGTTTGTTGAGATACTGAGATCTGTTTGTTTCCATATGAGGTTCATTGCTGTTTAATTGATTGTGAGATTTTATGTCTTGAGCAGAGCTCATGTTACAGATTCACTCCAAGGGATGTAAGGATTTGTGCATTTCCTTGATGCATCAATTAGAGGAAGCATTGCATGAGAACTCAAACAACAATCAATCGTTCACACTTTGAAAAATATTTAAAATGTTAATAATTAACAGTTATTCCAAGAAATTGAATCGTACGTGAGCTGATAGCCGACGAACCGGCGAGATGACAGGAGCGATTTGTGAAAAATGCTTTAATAATAATTCTTGAAAAATAAAAAAGATACGTTCTTACCATCAAATACTTTTATTCCATATTTTGTTGTTTTTTTTTGTATTTTTTTTGGTTTTTCTTCTTCTTTAGGGTTTTTTGGCAGTTGTCAATCCAACTTAAAGGTGCATTACCACCACCAACTGGGCTGGAGTGTGGAACAAGAGATGGGGGGGGGGCGCAATTTAACAGTTATTCCACGAAATTGAGTCGTACATGAGCTGATAGTCACCAAGTCGGCTGTAAGCCATGCACGATGAGATTGAGTGGAATAACTGTTAATTAATAATTAAAATTTTTATTTTAATTTTTGCAAAGTCGATAAATAAAAACTTTGTACAAAACGTCCAACAAAATAATTTCTGCTTAGAATGTAAACAAACCAGCGAAGTGACGGTAGCAATTTGTGAAAAATGCTATAATAATGGTTCTTGAAATGCAAAAAAATTATATGTTCTTACCATTAAATACTTTCATTCCATATTTTGTTGCTTTTTTGGGGGATTTTGTTTTCAAATAGAGGTTTTTTTTTTTTAATTTCGTCCTCAGCTGGTTCAGCAACATGCTCCGCCATTTTCTTCTTCTTCTTCTTTAGGGTTTTTTTTTTTTGGGCGGTTGGCGAACCAACTTAAAGATGCATTACTGCCACCGACTGGGCTGGAGTGTGGAACAGGAAATAATGGGGGGGGGCATCCATCCATCCATTATCTGTAGCCATTTATCCTGTCCTACAGGGTCGCAGGCAAGCTGGAGCCTATCCCAGCTGACTACGGGCGAAAGGCGGGGTACACCCTGGACAAGTCGCCAGGTCATCACAGGGCTGACACATAGACACAGACAACCATTCACACTCACATTCACACCTACGGTCAATTTAGAGCCACCAATTAGCCTAACCTGCATGTCTTTGGACTGTGGGGGAAACCGGAGCACCCGGAGGAAACCCATACAGACACGGGGAAAGCATGCAAACTCCGCACAGAAAGGCCCTCCTCGGCCACGGGGCTCAAACCTGGACCTTCTTGCTGTGAGGCGACAGTGCTAACCACTACACCACCGGGGGAGATATTTTAGCTATTTCTGTTTCTTTTAAATACTTGATAAAGTGATATATCTGACTTTTTGCTGACATTTTGCTTTTCTCTACTCACGATATATGAGCTGATAGCCTCGTAATAGAGTGTCCAATAAGAGCGCGCGATTGCTCATATCCAGTGAATGTGGATGGAATAATTGTCATTATTTGCTAACGAAGTAAACAGTCTAAAAGAAATCTTTCCAAACCAGCTCTGTTATGTATCATTGTTCTCTGACTTCAGCACATACGGACAGAGGCAGTCAGAAATGAAAATTGCAGGAGAGGTTCCACATATCAGGTGCATTCCTTCCTATCCGTTTGAGAAAGAAGAGAGTACAGCCCAGTCAATTCTAGGAAATGATGCATTATAGCCAAGACACTATTCTTAGTTGTCAACATTAAGAAAAACAAAAATGCATCCTCAGCTAGAATACATGGTAAAAGATAAGGCTGCAAGAAACTATGACAAGCTGCATACATCCTTTATTTTACAGAGAGGCAGGGCTGTGCAGAGACTTTTAGAGAGGCAGGTACTCAAACTTAGAACGCTGATCAAGATGTTAGAACACCAGCGAGAGTGTAACCTTCCAGAACTATAGCAATCAGTATTCAAAGAGAGTGTAAAATGGATTCTTATATTCGTATAATACTTTGTGGAAAAAAAATGCTTATTTGTCTTTAGTTTCTTGAAATTGTTATTGCTCTCAAATGCAAAAATATATCTCATCTCATCTCATTATCTCTAGCCGCTTTATCCTTCTACAGGGTCGCAGGCAAGCTGGAGCCTATCCCAGCTGACTACGGGCGAAAGGCGGGGTACACCCTGGACAAGTCGCCAGGTCATCACAGGGCTGACACATAGACACAGACAACCATTCACACTCACACCTACGGTCAATTTAGAGTCACCAGTTAACCTAACCTGCATGTCTTTGGACTGTGGGGGAAACCGGAGCACCCGGAGGAAACCCACGCGGACACGGGGAGAACATGCAAACTCCACACAGAAAGGCCCTCGCCGGCCACGGGGCTCGAACCCAGGACCTTCTTGCTGTGAGGCGACAGCTCTAACCACTACACCACCGTGCCGCCCTTGCAAAAATATATATAAATTAAAAAAGCTGACAGATATTGCAACAACAGTGTTATGGAACACATTTTATCACGAAACACATGCTGTCCAAACCAGCAAAATGACCAGAGAACGAACGAGCCTAAAATTTGACCTTCAGAATCAGACCTACTGTATTGCTGAGTAGCTACTATGCTACGACATGATTTAAACTCGTTATCTGTCAATGTTGCTGAGGAGCCGTCTCTGTATGAAGTGTGCAAATAGCTCGTTTGTGTCACATCAGATATTATAACGGTTCAGATTTTAATTTAAACTGGCAGTTGTGGAGAGCAAGAAATTACTTACCTTCCTGTTTGTCACGGTCACTGACTCAAGAGCCTGACTGCTGCTTCTTCAAATTCACAGGTATGAGCGAGCTGGTGGTCGTGTGCTTAATTTCTATTGGCGAACGGGCCCTTCGTTCAAAGAGGGAGAAGGACGCGCAAACAGATAACGTAACAAACAAACCCACGGCTACTCACAACTTCACCCTGCAGCTTATGGATGGCAGCCAGATGGGCATTTTTAACTTGGGCAGACAAAAAAAAAGGAACAAACAAACAAAACCCACCTTGCCAAAAAGAGTTCCATGGCCATTGCGGGGAAAAGGGGCAGGCGCTTGAGCACTTAAAACCCATCCCCCTGCATGTGCATGCAGAGAGATATTTTAATTATGACCTGCCTACCTTTCAGTTACTGGGAAATGCAAAGCTTTATTTCCCAGCAAGACTTATTAATGAAGTGGACACAGAAATCCAGTGAAACTACGGTGAAAGGCTTGTTCAGAATGGAATATTTCAGGTGTGAATACAGCCCTTGCAAGAGATGTAGAGAAACATGAAACTATTTCACTCCTCCTAAGCTAACAATTATTCTTTTGTGTGCATGTGCATTTATGCAAAGACCTTCCAACAAAGTGAGGTATGACTCATTACTTGTGACAAATATCAGATTAGTTACATGGCACTTTTACCGTAGGTACTCATAACTCGGTTCTACTTTCCAGTGGCTACAAACATTTCATCAACCTCAACCAAGCCCTAGGCAGGGACAGTCATGCCCCTTTTCCACCAAAGCAGTTCCAGGGCTGGTTCAGGGCCAGTGCTTAGTTTGGAACTGGGTTTTCTGTTTCCACTGACAAAGAACTGGCTCTGGGGCCAGAAAAACCGGTTCCAGGCTAGCACCAACTCTGCTGGGCCAGAGGAAAGAACCGCTTACGTCAGCGGGGGGGCGGAGTTGTTAAGACCAACAACAATAACAAGACCGCGAAAGATCGCCATTTTTAAATGACGAGAAGCAGCAGCTGTACAAACGCAAAGTCATCCATTATTATTATTATTATTGTTGTTGTTGCTGCTGCTTCTTCTGTGTTGTTTTTGCTTCGATATTCGCGCCAAGGTTTATGCAAATGTAGCGACGTAACTGACGTATACAGCGACGTAATGACGTGGCTTCCCTTAGCACCGCGAGCTATGGAAAAGCAAACTGGTTCTCAGCTGGCTCGCAAGTTGAACGAGTTGTGAACCAGCACCAGCACTGGCCCCGAACCAGCCCTGGAACTGATTTGGTGGAAAAGGGGTATCATATATCCTGTGGGACAGGACCTAAACTGCACCCCCCAACACTAAAGGGTCCCCTGGAATAGTGGCTGGCATCAGGGGGATTATGGCTAAAAACATTGCTTATTTGGCAGTAACCAGAATTGTCGCTTTGTTCCGTCTTGGACAGAAGCGCAATTGAAAAGTAGACCCAATAGTTTATAAACAAGGGGCTGTACTCAATATACATTGGTTTACAAAGGAAGGATAGAGGTGTCTGTCTGATTCTAGATTTGAGTGCTGAACTGGTTTCTATAAGCCCTCTATTCCTTTCTGCTAAGCTTATCAGAGTTGTAATTTGTGTCTTGCAACCACAGGACTGGTTCGTGTAAGTGGATTGGTACAATGCCTACTTCCACATTCCCGTTGCCCCAGAGCACAGATGCTTTTTAGGATTTGCCTTCCAAAAACAGGCATTACAATTTAAGTTTCTACCCTTCAACCTCTCCCTGACTGACTCTCTCTGATGACCAGAGGCATCAAGATACTGCCATATTTGGACTTTTGCCTCCTGTGCACTCCCAACAAGCCACTGGGAACACATCCTCCCTTCATGCATGCGTACATTACAGGATTCACTGTCATGGTGAATGTTGCCATATTGTTATTAGATGCAGCCAGGTCAGTATATGTGATGTGAGCTGCTGTTAAGTATTCAAGAATTATTGTTGACAGCCAAAGAGGTTGTTCCTTTTGGGCTTTTTCTTAAAGTGGGTTGTCAGCTTGTGCCTGGAACCCAAAACCTGAGAAGCATCCTTGTTTCAGAGAGAGGGACACAGGCTGTAGCTTGCTTTTATTATGTAACGGGTCTGTTTAGGCATGGTGCCCCATCAGTAAAGATAGTGACCATCAACTGCTTCCTTACAGACTGGGTACCAGAGGGGCACAAGGGGTGTGTGTCTCTGATGTAAGACCCATCAACCAGCTGGGATTGAGGGCAGTCCAACTGGTGCTCAGGTTTTTCTTCCACTGGTCCACACCTGGCCTCACCATATATGGTATGCTGGTGAGTCCTGCTGGCAAGTCCTTGGTTTCCACTACTACTTTCACAGGGAAATGGTTTCCATTCTTATTGTTATAAGTCATGGCCAAATGGTTAGAGAAGAAGCTTTGGGACCAAAAGGTTGCTGGTTCGATTCCCTGAACCAGCAGGAATGGCTTGAAATGCCCCCGAGCAAGGCACCTATCCCTGAACTGCTCCCCAGGCTGCTCTGGGTATGTTGTACGTCACCCTGGATGAGAGCATCTGCTAAATGCCATTAATGTAATGTACTTTCACAAGTGTGCTTCCCCAAATGGGTCACCTGTACCTATGGATTTGGCCCTTCAGAATGAATAATGCACTAAAGACTGCACCAGCCCCAAGCACATAGTCCTTGTATGCCTTTCTCTGGAATCTGTTCCAGTAATTTTGTCCATCATTTACTGGATCCAGTGGACGAACCAAAAATGGTTCCCAAAATACTTCTTCATGGATTACTAGACAGCAGCAGAGTGTATTAAAGATGTATGTGACAGCCATTGTAGCATAGCACACCACAGTGAATGACATATTTCTGGGGGCTCAAAGTTATTGATCATAAAGTTATTTCTGAAAAGGGTGAGGTACCTCTATCCACCACTTTTCCTCCCTTTTTGGAATCCCCTAAGGCTTTTCTTTATGATCCCATGAAATCACTTCAGCAAAAAGAGTAGGAGAGCCACATGTTCTGACAATATGCTCAGCTTCCATCTGTTTGTGGCCAGATGACTTTGGCAGAATCCTTGTGACTGAACCTAGGATTCCTGCTGAAGGTCATATATTTTTTCACATCAATTTTTTTTTTCAAATCCCAGATATCCCACAGTGTGTTCCTTATGGCTGGTATACAGCCTACGCTACAGTTTAGACAGGATGGCAGCCATCAAATCTTCTGGCAAATTGTTTATATTGTCACATGGGAAAGACACCGGGTGCTTGTCTAAGCAGAGATTGGTCCACTGTTGTTATGTCCTATAGGTGGTCTCGACTGTGACCTACCACTCTGTGAAGAATGTCTGACATTTTGGCGCGTTATCCATCAACCCAGGCAGTTAGGTGGGGTGAAATGGTAAGCTAGTTACGTGTATGACCGCATCATGCATCACTTTGTGATTATTTTGAAGAACGGTCATGTTCAAGAAAGTATCCAGGTGATTCTTACTGCCTCTGGTGTTTTTCTGAGATTCTAGTGTTATGGTTGAGCTAATTGCTGAAGTTACTTCCTGTATCCCTCACCTTGCACAGAGATGTTTAAAAAGTGCATGTGATTATAGACCGAGACCGTCAATGACGGTGTAGCTCACTCCAGCCCTGTCTAGTCCAGAAGGAACGATCTAAAGTTGGCCACCTTGTGTAATAAATGTTGCAAGCTATACACACTATATACAAGCTATATGTAGAAGCGATACACACCCTAGGAATACCTATCTATTTGCCAGAAAGAATCCAAAATGGCGAGGAATTGGCCGAGAAGAAGCGATTTTTGTTGAAGGCTTAATTGTAATTAAGTAAATCTGGGTAGAAGTCATATGCACCGTAGGTACCCCTAACTTCATGCCAAAAAGAATCAAAATCGGTGAAGAATTGAGGGAGAAGAAGCGATTTGTGTGGAAACTGCTTGTGTTAGGACTTAATGACTCCATATCTTCATTATTAATTGCAATTATGCAAATTTGAGTAGAGGCTATATGCACCCAGGCAGACCTACCTTCCTGGCAAAACGAATAAAAATTGGTGAAGAATTCAGAGAGAAGAAGCGATGTTCGTGAAATGTGGACGGACAACAGACGCACGACGGACAGCACATGATGGCATAAGCTGTCGGCCTGATGAGCTAAAAATATTAGTTATATTGTTTATAGATATATTATTTATATTATTATTTTATTATGTATATTATTTTATTATTTTACATTATTTATATACTATTTGTCATATTCCTTAAAAAACTTGAATCACTGACTCAAGTAGTTGTTTTGTGTATTGCTTATCAATTTTTTTAGATGAATTTCAGTTGAATCTCTTCACTTGCCCAAGATAATGAAACAATTTCCTGGACCCTGTAATTGATTTGCTACTTTCTCTGTAGTTTTCACCATAAAGGGCAGAGAGTGAAAGCAAAATTTTGGCCATGTCTCGAATGTACTGTGGCTTTGTTGTCCCTCTATTCTTCCGAACGTGAATGCATGGGCATGCCTATACTGTACCTGAGGCTTTTGATGATGCCCACTACTGATCAGTCCATTCTATTGTGAGTCAGAGAATGAGTGAAACATCTGAAAGAGGAGCAGCAGGCGTTTGGGACGCCCTCTGGTCTGTTTCCTCCTTCTCACTTTTCCTTTTGTTCAGTTCTGCAGGACAAGCGGCTGTGTATAGAATAACATGCGGCGGCGGTAATTGAGTGCAGAGATTTGGTTTCAGGACTGCACGGGTGCGCTCACTGTGAGGCAACTGACAACAGAGAAGCAGCAGGGATGGGACAGCAAGCAGAAATAGCTGCAGCAACTCTCCTGCTGTAATCAATGAAGGTCACGGTCATTGATTGATTAAAACCTGTCTTCATGTAATAAAGCGCTTTTTTTAGAGGCCTGCGATTGACAGCATGTTGGAATATCACAAACAGCACATTGATATTAAAATAGGTTTTGTCACATTTGCAAATATGCAAATATTATACGTTAGCCACAGTGACTGGGTGCTGTAGCTCTGTGCGTAGGACACTGCTGGTATTTTCCCCTTTTCTCAGCTGGTTTTCCTATATGATCAATACTCTTCTGTGGAAGCTCACAGTCTGTACCATGTTAATCCTCACTAGGCTTGACCGCATGTGCGTTTGTATTCACACTGAAGCCTGATTGACTAATACCTCCCATATCAATATCTTCACCTATCTGTCTGAAATGATACAGTTAGGCTGCTGCTTTGCCTGCTAGCCTGCTAGCTCATGTAGGAAGAGAGAGAAGAAAGAGCAGAAAAAGAAAATGAATTAAGTGTTTGGGCGGCACGGTGGCGTAGTGGTTAGCACTGTCGCCTCACAGCAAGAAGGTCCTGGGTTCGAGCCCAGCGGCCAACAGGGGCCTTTCTGTGTGGAGTTTGCATGTTCTCCCCGTGTCCGCGTGGGTTTCCTCTGGGTGCTCCGGTTTCCCCCACAGTCCAAAGACATGCAGGTTAGGTTAACTGGTGACTCTAAATGTGAGTGTGAATGGTTGTTTGTCTCTATGTGTCAGCCCTGTGACCCCTGCCTTTTGCCCATAGTCAGCTGGGATAGGCTCCAGCTTGCCTCCGACCCTGTAGAACAGGATAAGCGGCTACAGATGCCAGTCTTCCTACACCACTACTGTGTTTGTGTTTTATTTACATCATGTGTTTGAGAGCACAAAGTGTTCAGTACAATTTGGTATTGAATTTTCCCAGGGAATCAACCTTAAGTGGCTTTTTTTTTTTTTTTTTTTAAGTTACATGGCAATCCAACCTTGAAACATTTTCTATCAGATCTTTCTTCTTGTTCGGTTTTTCAAGCTTTGTTCTTGGACTGTTTCCATGGTAGCCAATTAGCAGACTCTGGTTACCCCTATTTTTAGAGAAGTGTCTAAGTCCTAGCAGTCTCTGTAGAATATATGTGAATAGGAGACAGAGATTATGGAGGAGTGGAGACTAAAGAGGAAAAACCAGAAAGGAAATGCATAAGAAAGAAGTGAAATAATGTATGGGAGGTGGAAGAAGGGTGAAACTAGTTGTTGATATTTGCTAAAGTGTAATAATATAATAGTCTTTTGAAGATTTCCAATAAATTGCGAATTTTTTTAATTTTTATTTTTACATGAAGTCCTCTAGGCAGAGAATATAACAAGTGCCAGAAACCTACTTGCCGAACATCAAACCACACAATGATGAATATATTTATTGAGAAACCATTATTGATTTTATGTTGTAAGTTTATAATGCACTCTGTATACACCACTTATCAGGTTTAATTGTACTTGCCAGTAGGTTTCTTTTATATTTTAAGCCGAAGTAAATCTGATCGAGGGAAAGAGAAAGTGAGCGTGAGGGAGAGAGAAGAGCAGCCAAGTTTGAGATATGAGAGGAGGAGCAGACAGGAAGACTTAGTCCGCTAACTAGATTAACTTCAAAATGGCTGTGCCACGTATCCGGCTTCTGCCCTGAAAGCTTCCTCAGTGACACCAGACAGGGCTGCCTGTCGCCACATCTCGCTTTTGGCCATTTATTGGGCAAAAAAAAAAAAACAACTTTTCCTGACTACATAATTTGTTTGCTGTTTCTCACAATGTTCTGACGGTCGGGTTAAATTGGCTCAGGACTTTTATATATGAATATTATAACCTTTGTGTTCTACCATATGCATCGATCAGCCGTAACATTAAAACCACTGAAAGGTGACGTGAATAACATTGATTACCTTGTTACAGTGACTCCTATCATGGGGTGGGATACAGGACCAGTCAAAAGCTTGGACACACCTTCTAATTCAATGGTTTTTCTTTATTTTTATTAATTAAAAGTCAGTTCATGTCTTAAAGTAATGATGGATGTCGTTTCTCTTTACATAGTTGAGCAGTTCTTGACATAATATGGATTACTACAGTTGTGGAATAGGGTTGCTTTTTGAACATTTTTTTTGTTGACCACACAGTTCCATATGCAATCTCATACTTTTGATATCTTCAGTATTGTTCTACAATAAAGAAAATAATCAAAATACAGGAAAACCTATGAATGAGATAGAGTGTCAAAACTTTTGACTGGTGCTGTATATTAGGCAGCAAGTGAACAGTCAGTTCTTGAAGTTGATGTGTTAGACACAGGAAAAATGGGCAAATGTAAGGATCTGAGTGACACTGACAAGGGCCAAAATGTGATGGCTAGATGGCTGGGTCCGAGCGTCTCCAAAATGGTAGTTCTTGAGGGGAGTTCCCAGTATGTAGTGGTTAATACTGTACCTACCAAAAGTGGTCCAAGTGAGGATAACTGGTGAATCAGCAAGAGGGTCATGGGCACCCAGGGATCACTGATGTGCATGTGGAGTGAAGGGTAGCCTATCTGGTCCAATCCCACAGAAGAGCTACTGTAGCACTAATTGCTGAAAAAGTCAAGCTGGCTATGATAGAATGATGTCAGAACATACAATGCATCACAACTTGTTGTGTATGGGGCTGTGTAGCCACAGACTAGTCAGAGTGCCCACGCTGACCCTTGTCAACCGCCGAAATTGCCTACAGTGGGCACATGAACATCAGAACTGCACCATGGAGCAATGAAATGAGGTGGCCTGGTCTGATGAATCCTCATCTCATCTCGTTATCTCTAGCTGCTTTATCCTGTTCTACAGGGTCGCAGGCAAGCTGGAGCCCATCCCAGCTGACTACGGGCAAAAGGCGGGGTACACCCTGGACAAGTCACCAGGTCATCACAGGGCTGACACATAGACACAGACAACCATTCACACTCACATTCACACCTACGGTCAATTTAGAGTCACCAGTTAACCTAACCTGCATGTCTTTGGACTGTGGGGGAAACCGGAGCACCCGGAGGAAACCCACGCGGACACGGGGAGAACATGCAAACTCCGCACAGAAAGGCCCTCGTCGGCCACGGGGCTCGAACCCGGACCTTCTTGCTGTGAGGCGACAGTGCTAACCACTACATCACTGTGCCGCCCCTGATGAATCCTGATTTTTTATATATATATATACAACCCCGATTCCAAAAAAGTTGGGACAAAGTACAAATTGTAAATAAAAACGGAATGCAATAATTTACAAATCTCAAAAACTGATATTGTATTCACAATAGAACATAGACAGCATATCAAATGTCAAAGTGAGACATTTTGAAATTTCATGCCAAATATTGGCTCATTTGAAATTTCATGACAGCAACACATCTCAGAAAAGTTGGGACAGGGGCAATAAGAGGCTGGAAAAGTTAAAGGTACAAAAAAGGAACAGCTGGAGGACCAAATTGCAACTCATTAGGTCAATTGGCAATAGGTCATTAACATGACTGGGTATAAAAAGAGCATCTTGGAGTGGCAGCGGCTCTCAGAAGTAAAGATGGGAAGAGGATCACCAATCCCCCTAATTCTGCGCTGACAAATAGTGGAGCAATATCAGAAAGGAGTTTAACAGTGTAAGATTGCAAAGAGTTTGAACATATCATCATCTACAGTGCATAATATCATCAAAAGATTCAGAGAATCTGGAAGAATCTCTGCGCGTAAGGGTCAAGGCCGGAAAACCATACTGGGTGCCCGTGATCTTCGGGCCCTTAGACGGTACTGCATCACATACAGGCATGCTTCTGTATTGGAAATCACAAAATGGGCTCAGGAATATTTCCAGAGAACATTATCTGTGAACACGATTCACCGTGCCATCCGCCGTTGCCAGCTAAAACTCTATAGTTCAAAGAAGAAGCCGTATCTAAACACGATCCAGAAGCGCAAACGTCTTCTCTGGGCCAAGGCTCATTTAAAATGGACTGTGGCAAAGTGGAAAACTGTTCTGTGGTCAGACGAATCAAAATTTGAAGTTCTTTATGGAAATCAGGGACACCGTGTCATTCGGACTAAAGAGGAGAAGGACGACCCAAGTTGTTATCAGCGCTCAGTTCAGAAGCCTGCATCTCTGATGGTATGGGGTTGCATTAGTGCGTGTGGCATGGGCAGCTTACACATCTGGAAAGACACCATCAATGCTGAAAGGTACATCCAGGTTCTAGAGCAACATATGCTCCCATCCAGATGACGTCTCTTTCAGGGAAGACCTTGCATTTTGCAACATGACAATGCCAAACCACATACTGCATCAATTACAGCATCATGGCTGTGTAGAAGAAGGGTCCGGGTACTGAACTGGCCAGCCTGCAGTCCAGATCTTTCACCCATAGAAAACATTTGGCGCATCATAAAACGGAAGATACGACAAAAAAGACCTAAGACAGTTGAGCAACTAGAATCCTACATTAGACAAGAATGGGTTAACATTCCTATCCCTAAACTTGAGCAACTTGTCTCCTCAGTCCCCAGACGTTTACAGACTGTTGTAAAGAGAAAAGGGGATGTCTCACAGTGGTAAACATGGCCTTCTCCCAACTTTTTTGAGATGTGTTGTTGTCATGAAATTTAAAATCACCTAATTTTTCTCTTTAAATGATACATTTTCTCAGTTTAAACATTTGATATGTCATCTATGTTCTATTCTGAATAAAATATGGAATTCTGAAACTTCCACATCATTGCATTCCGTTTTTATTTACAATTTGTACTTTGTCCCAACTTTTTTGGAATCGGGGTTGTATATATATATATATACACACACACACAAATGTGTGTGTGTGTGTGTGTATGAATGGCTGGGGGTACATGTATGTCACTTACCCTGGGAAGATATGGCACCAGGATACACTATGAAAAGAAAGCAAGCTGGCAGAAGCAGAGTGATGCTCTGGGCAATGTTCTGCTGGGAAACCTTGAGTCCTGCCATTCATGTGGATGTTACTTTGACATGTACTACCTGAGCATTGTTGCAAACCAAGTACACCCCTTCATGGCAGTGGCCTCTTTCAGCAGGATAATGTGCCCTGCCAGACTGCAAACATTGTTCAGGAATAGTTTCAGGAACATGACAAAGAGTTCAAGGTGTTGACCACCAAATTCCTCAGATCTCAATCCAATTGAGCATTTGTGGGATTTGCTGGACAAACAAGTCTGATCCATGGTGGCCCACCTCACAGCTTGTAGGACTTGCAGGATCTACTGCTAATGTCTTGGTGCCAGATACCACACCTTTAGAGGTCTTGTAGAGGCTGTGCCTCGATGGGTCAGAGCTGTTTTTGAGGCACAAGGGGGACCTAGACACTATCAGGTGGTTGGATTTAATAGTATGGCTTATTGGTGTAGGTCTGTGAAATGTTTCAATGTGGAACTCAATCACATTTGTACCCACTGGCTCCCTTTTGTACTTTCTTCTCAGTTAATGATTTTCTGAAGACTCTTTAGTCTTCTGATTGAAATACTGGTTTTGAACCTTTGTTATTTTTGAGCCACCAGAGCCATTAGCAGGAGAACTGGTTTAATAAATGGGTTCAAATGAATACAATTTTAACTCTGGGTTAAATCTGTGTGTAAATTGGCCAAACTGATATTGGGTTTTCTTTTCTGGTCGCTCATTGCACTGTAGTGACAGCATCCTTGTGCAAGTCATGTTAATCGGCTAAATGATGAAACCTAAAGAACAGAGGAATTCATTAAAAGCTAAATGTTTATTTAGGCTGGCTGGAGAACCACTCCCAAGGTCATCCACTCTGCATTTCATCTTCCTGCTCGGCGCATGCACAAAAACAAAACAAAAAAAAAACCCCTCCACTAAACCGAAGCCTACACATTCCTATTCCCTCCAATCAAGAGCACATTGCACAAAAGAGGCCAGTGGGTACAATACTGCCTCAATAAAGCATCTTCTCCGTAAATCTTATTGATGAAAGGAGAGCACCAGAGACTGTTTTATGACCGAGGAGAGTGGACGAGGGCCAAACCCCTCGTCCCTGTTTTCACACAGACAGCAGTTCATGTGGCGAGATCATGCAAGAGCATCATGCGGAGCATCATCTGCATAGAGATGAGCGGCATGCATTAGCAGAGTCATTAATAAACAACAAAACTAATAAAAGGTTGGCAGAATTGAGCAACAGAGATGAGAGGAGATGAAAAATTAGAGAGATGTAGCTGCTGGATAAATGCGATTGCTCTAAATTGGATCATCTGTGCCATGCGGATCAGAGCTGAAGTAGTTAAATGCAGTTTTGTAATTGAAAGTAGTTAAAATGATTTAAAACAAAATAGATTAATAGAAATACAATAACTTTTGCTTCAGAGCATTGGGGGTAACATTATGGATGTTTTAAATGAGTCTGGTGAGGGAAATTATTTTGGCGTTTGCCTCAAATATCTTGCTCCTGCTTCATGCCATACTCAGAACTTGACCTGTAATGCTTGTCCCTGAACCCTCTCACCTCATCTGGATTTCTTGACTTGGTGATTGAGCTCAGTGGCCCTGGCATCTCCTTTCATTTCATTGCTGTGACAGTGTCCTTGGTTTTAAATCGCACAGACCTACTTGCTCAGGCTGAACACATGTTTATTTGTGTAAGATAAGCCAATACCGGCAAGTCCATAGGAGGTTTGGTGATGTTTGTCTCTTTAAACTCACCATGCATCCTTAATGCAGACAAGTTGCAGTTGAAACATTACCTGATCAGGGCTGGGGACAGTGTTGTTGTTCGTTGACTGGCAGGTCTGAGGGGGATGCCAATCTGATTAAACAGAGAGGTCACAAAGTCACCAAGTTCTCCTCTTTTAATGACCGGCATTTGCAGATAGGCATACTGCACCCTGCCGTAGCCTTGCACGATACACATCTAATGTCAGTACAAATGAACACATCTAGCTTGAGTTCTACATCGCTGAATAGTCAGTCCATGGAAGCTGCTTTATTTTGAGGTATTATTGTAGAAGCCAAAGCTACTGAAGGTCTTTATTTTTTTCCATCACAGAATGTTTCTATTGAATGAGTGCACTGAGGTCCTTGTTTTCTGTGGTCTTTTCAGACTGAGCATGTCATTTCTCAAACTTGTTCATCTTTCTTTACATGTACTTTTCCTGTATGAATGTCTGTTTTTTTTTTTTAATTGTCTGCCTAGTTTAGCCTTAATTTTTCTCATGGCTATGCTATTGCTGGGGGAAAAACTGGATGAGTAGTAGTAATAATAATAATAATAGTAATAATAATAATAATTTATTTAGTTATGCCAAACAACAATACTACCACAAATTGAAACTGATATGATGTTACCTGGTGAACAAATGACCAAATTGTTTTTGAATGCCACTATTCATTTAACATAAGAAATGAATAAATACCAACAAGCTACAGTGAGCTGATGAGCTTATATTAGGTAACATTAAGTTATACCTTTTTTTAATTAACATTAACAACACTGGCCGGCATGGTGGTGTAGTGGTTAGCGCTGTCGCCTCATAGCAAGAAGGTCCGGGTTCGAGCCCTGTGGCCGACGAGGGCCTTTCTGTGCGGAGTTTGCATGTTCTCCCCGTGTCCGCGTGGGTTTCCTCCGGGTGCTCCGGTTTCCCCCACAGTCCAAAGACATGCAGGGTAGGTTAACTGGTGACTCTAAATTGAGCGTAGGTGTGAATGTGAGTGCGAATGGTTGTCTGTGTCTATGTGTCAGCCCTGTGATGACCTGGCGACTTGTCCAGGGTGTACCCCGCCTTTCGCCCGTAGTCAGCTGGGATAGGCTCCAGCTTGCCTGCGACCCTGTAGAACAGGATAAAGCGGCTACAGATAATGAGATGAGATTAACAACACTTAAGCTTTTTCATTAGCAATGATTTTTAACATGAACTATATACAACGTATTACACGTTAATGTGTTGCTTTAAAAATACTTAGTTTAAGTAAACAAGTTATAACTGCATTATTTGTTTGTATGCTTATTTTTGTTTTGGTAAGGAATTGTTTTAGTAATAACAATAATGATATTAATTGTACATACAAGTAAATTATGCATAATTACTATACAGTACGATGCAAAAGTCTTCCAAAAGGCATCCAATTTTTTTCAAGACAAACTTGTTATAGATTTTTGTTTTATAACTTCTCCATTATCGAGTCAGTATAAAAACATTTTAGATTTCCAAACGTTAATTTTCCAGAATGACGGCACGGTGGTGTAGTGGTTAGCGCTGTCGCCTCGCAGCAAGAAGGTCCGGGTTTGAGCCCCGTGGCCGACAAGGGCCTTTCTGTGCGGAGTTTGCATGTTCTCCCCGTGTCCGCGTGGGTTTCCTCCGGGTGCTCCAGTTTCCCCCACAGTCCAAAGACATACAGGTTAGGTTAACTGGTGACTCTAAATTGACCGTAGGTGTGAATGGTTGTCTGTGTCTACCGGTATGTGTCAGCCCTGTGATGGCCTGGCGACTTGTCCAGGGTGTACCCCGCCTTTCGCCCGTAGTCAGCTGGGATAGGCTCCAGCTTGCCTGCGACCCTGTAGAACAGGATAAAGCGGCTAGAGATAATGAGATGAGATGAGGATTCATCAGACCAGGCCACCTTATTCCATTGCCCCAAAGAAAACAGTTCTGTGCCAGTCACTGAAGAGAATCCATAATTACTGGAGCCTCTCAGTGCATTGTATATTTGATTTATGTCCCTCATCAAAAAATTCCAAACTAAAAGTGATAAGATTGAATCTCGGCATAAACTGACTGGAGGCAGCCATGTTTGTTGTTTCTGTCAGAGCAACTTTCGACCTGCACGTGTGCAATGTACCATGCTATCGCCTGCCTCGCTAGGCATGATCATGATACGTAGCTCTACACACACAGAAATGCTCGCGGAACCACAGCTGTGACTCGAGTCGGCCGTATAGCTTGAAATTGTGACATCAGTTCATGGTATACCATGACTGACTCACACCACAACCATTTTTAAAATTTTGGACATCACAAGATACATTGCTTAATCAACGGTGGAACTATTTTATGTCACATGGGCCATTCTTCACCAATCCTTGCATGGGAATTTTTTGATGAGGGATATAATATTATATATTAGCAAGAGAGAGAGAGGGAAGGGAGATGGAATCAACCAGGAGATGATGGTACACAGAGGAAATGAAGTTTTAAAAAAAATCCTTTAAAAAAGCTGCTCCTCTTTGGATGTTATTACTGAGAATGCTATGCTTCCACATCTTGTTCATACACACACACACTCTTTTTTAATATTCCTATTTATCAGCAACATATCTGGTCTTGACTGAAGCTTTCTGTGGAAGTAATTCAGACACCAGTCATATCTCAGAACTGGAAAGTCAAATCGGATATGGAATAGAAATGCATTCAGTCTACTTGATCGCTCTTTCATATATGGCGCCCTCATCACGCCATGCAGCATGCTGCCATGGCCCAAGCATTTAGCCTTATGGGCTGCGTGGGTTTGTATATGTATGTGTGTGTGTGTGTGTGTGTGTGTGTGTGTGTGTGTGTGTGTGTGTGTGTGCATCTTTTCCTTAATGGCCACCTGATGAGACTCTTGCTCTAGGAGTGTGGATCAGGATTGGGATCCTATAGGCCGTGAAAAAAAAAAAAGCAACCACATGGCAGGAGCAGGTGGCTGTCACTTTCATATGTGTGGGAGTGGATGGTCAGATATGAAGCTTGCAGGACAGAGAAAGACCATGTTGATGAACACGGGAACATAGTCTATGGTGTTTGTGATGCACTTACCAGGATTTCACTAATCTTCATTTAATGCTTCACACTGGTCAGGGTCACTATGGTTTAAATTACTAATTTGTTTATATTTTTGAAAATGGAATCAACTAATTTGACGCAGGTAGGTACAAGTACAAATCAAGAGTATCTACAGAAGTTTGTGGAACACTAGTGTGTAGCAAATGACTGCTGTTGGTAACAGGCTTGTAGTACTCGAGTCCGTCTCATGCCCTAATTTTAAGGACTCGTGACTTGACTTGGACTCTAGCACTGATGACTCGTACTTGGACTCGGACTCGTGCATTAAGTGCATTCGGACTCATAAATTGGAGACGAGGACTCTGATTTTTTTCTTTATTTTTTATAGCATCCCATAATAATTTGGCATGAGATATTTACTGTATATCTACATTTAATTTTTATCCTAATTTTGTGCAAGAGAATGCACATTCACCTGTTCATACTTCATGTTCAGGAAGAAACTAACGTTAATGGCGCTAAAATGCCTGGAGAGAAGCCTCTAGGATTGTCCACTTTGCTTATACAGACTTCTCGTGCAGTGGGAAAAAAACGCACTGCTATGTGTTCCATATGTAGAAGAACTATCGAGGAGACGACTGGGACAACCTCGAACTTCAGTCACCATTTGGCAAGACTCCACCCAGAGAAGGAAGTGACGCATTTGTCATTTCTCTATATTCATCGCCCTGTTGATAGCGGGACTTGCTTGCTGACCGATGAACTAGCTAGTGTTAACCCTTTCTCATGTTATTTGCCCTGTTGATAGCGGAGCTTGCTGAGCGATGAAGAAGCTTTTTATCTGTAGCCTGTTAACTAAAATGGGGCAGTCAAGCAGTAACGTTAGTCCAGCACAGTAGCAGAGACACTTTCACATAAAGGCAGCAACAGCCACCGTCAAATGCTGAGGTTGGAGTCTTGTTCTCGGACTCGACTCGGATCAATAGTGGATTCAACTCGAATTTTTCTTTAATGACTTGGACTTGACTCAGACTTGAGCACTGGGGACTCGAGACTGGACTCGGACTTGAGGTTTAGTGACTCGACTACAACACTGGTTGCTAACAATCGTTCTCAGTGTGCCGGTTTGTATCTGCATCTTTCTTAAAACACACACTTGCTCACTTTCAATCCTCATTTCTGTCTTTTTCCTGTTCTTCTCTAGGATGAGAGTTCAGTGAGCAGTGAGGAGTTTGATATGAGTGACCCCACATGGATTTCAACTGAGCACCATAGCGCGCACTCAAACCTGAACCCAGCCACTAATATAGAGAGAATGCTCAGCCCCCAAAACACACACAAAGAGGACGATGGTAAGAGCAGTGATTTCCTCACTCATACTCTGTCTTTCGTTCATTAACTCTTTCCTTCCTTTTATTTTTGTCTCTTTCTGTCTTGGTTTCACTCTGTTTGTCAACTCTAATTTAGTCAAATCTTAATAGAATCTCTGTGCCCCCCTATGGGGAAGAAAGAAGTAGAATGGACTGAAATGAAAGCTAATAAATTGGTACGCTGAAGCATGATGCTTTTGTTCTTGGTTGGACATACACACACTCTCAGACACATGGTGAGAATAAGGTCCAAGGTGTGGTGAGAATGAATCGATTTGGATCGAACGGTCCCCCCCGCTTCCGGGGCACAGTTCCAGCAGGTTCTGGGCATAGACAGAGAATAACATGAAGAGGAGAAGTGGGTGGAGCAAGGGACGGTGAGATGAAGTGGAAAGATTAGTCAGACAGTGCTGTAGGGAGAATCCAGGTTGAGAATGGTTGATGTCCGTGGAGAATGAGGAAGCCAGCCTCCTCATAACCCTCACCACCTGATGTGCGATCTCTTCTAATGGTCAGCTGTGGCCCTTAACAAAAACTCTGAGGTGCATACTGTGACATCAGTTTCTTGGAGACTTCTTTCAGAATGCAGAAGAGTCCTTCTTTCTTTATAATGTCTCTTCATCTCTCCAGTGGTAAGAACAACCAGCCCGTCTGCACTGTAAAAAAAGAATAGTCGAGAATACTTGAAATTTCAAGGCAACAGTCTGCATTAAAAATTTAATGTTTTGCCAACGATGTACGCCCATGATAATCCAAACTATGATAACACTGTTATCTTTATTAAGAATTCTTAATTAAGTCAATTTTCAATTCCTCATTCTGCCAACATAGATTTCTCTTTTTGCTGAACAGTGGCATTCACAGTAGTACAAAAATGCAATTGAGGTTCTCACAATTTTTGGGGGGGCTTTTTTTACCTTTATTTGGATAGGACAGTGTAGAGACAGGAAACAAGCGGGAGAGAGAGACGGATCGGGAAACGACCTCAGGTCGGAATCGAACCCAGGTCCCCGGATTTATGGTAGGGTGCCTTATCCACCTGAACCACAACAACATGATCTTCAACCGGAGAGAGAACCGCATTGCCCAGCGCTTGCATTTGGGAGAGGAAACCCCGTGTCTTGGTCATTAAGAGCATGTGCTGAATAAACACCTGTGGCAATTATGTATTTTCAATTCAGATTATTCACTATTGCATATTTACACATCATTGAGGTGCACCCTATCAGTTTGATGTGGATTTTTCTGTTCGTTAATAATTATTCATATTTTCTTGTCCATTCAATTGTGAATATGGAATTACTTGAACAAAGCATAATTCTATTTTTTAGAATTATCCACATCAAGAAAAATCCACATCAAACTGATAGGGTGCACCTCAATGATGTGTAAATATACAATAGTGAATAATCTGAATTGAAAATACATAATTGTCACAGGTGTTTATTCAGCGCATGCTCTGAATGACCAAGACACGTGGTTTCCTCTCCCAAATGCAAGGGCTGGGCAATGTGATTCTCTCTCCGGTTGAAGGTCATGTTGTCGTGGCTCAGGTGGATAAGGCACCATACCATAAATCCGGGGGCCTGGGTTTGCTTCCGACCTGAGGTCATTTCCTGATCTCTCTCTCTCTCTCTCTCCTGCTTATTTCCTGTCTCTACACTGTCCTATCCAAATAAAGGTGAAAAAAGCCCAAAAAAAAATTGTGATAACCTCAATTGCCTTTTTGTACTACTGTGAATGCCACTATTCAGCAAAAAGAGAAATCTATGTTGGCAGAATGAGGAATTGAAAATTGACTTAATTAAGAATTCTTAATAAAGATAACAGTGTTATCATAGTTGGGATTATCATGGGCACATCGTTGGCAAAACATAAAATTATTAATGCAGACTGTTGCCTTGAAATTTCAAGTATTCTCAACTATTCTTTTTTACAGTGTGCTCCTATAGAATACCATGTCGCATTTATGATAGACACCACACCTTTGGTGTTTCAACTAATATATTCTTGCTTGGAACAAGACATCGGGGTCTGTGTTTTCTTAGAGATACTGCAAACGCAACAGCAAAGCATATTGAACAGTATTTACCGCTCTTTCTGTCTGGCTATAGCATGTGTAATTGCAATTTTACTCTGTGCTGTCTTTATAGACTTTGCAGGGAAACACACAACATTAATATTGTTGAATTTCAATTCAGCACTATCTTGACTGACTGACTGACTGTGTGTGTGTGTGTGTGTGTGTGTGTTTTGTTTTGTTTGTTTCTTGTTGCTCCAGTATTGAAAGTCAGATTTAAAAAAAAAAAAAAACCCTCTGGAATTTCAAGTATTATTCCAGTTTAATCACTTTTAATGTCTCACAAACAAAATATATATTTTAAACAATGAGGTTTAATAAAGTGACTTAAATCATTGCATTTAATGATTAATTAATTAATTGGAAAACTCCTAGAGCCTAATGGGACTCTCGATTAGTGCTGTATTCAAGGGAGAGGAAGACTATAAAGACTTCTAGATACTGCTAGTATCAGTTGACAAATCCACATTGTGTTACAAGTACCTAATTAGAGTGATCAATATCTAGACCATTTCCAGTTAGTTGTACGTTGTTTTCAATTAAAATTAAACAAAACTTGACCCACATTTCTCAATGCACTTCTACCTGTTGAGGCACCAAAATAAAAAAATTATTGACGAAGACCACTATTCAGGCGGCACGATGGTGTAGTGGTTAGCGCTGTCGCCTCACAGCAAGAAGGTCCGGGTTCGAGCCCCGTGGCCAGCGAGGGCCTTTCTGTGCGGAGTTTGCATGTTCTCCCCGTGTCCACGTGGGTTTCCTCCGGGTGCTCCGGTTTCCCCCACAGTCCAAAGACATGCAGGTTAGGTTAACTGGTGACTCTAAATTGACCGTAGGTGTGAATGTGAGTGTGAATGGTTGTCTGTGTCTATGTGTCAGCCCTGTGATAACCTGGCAACTTGTCCAGGGTGTACCCCGCCTTTCGCCCGTAGTCAGCTGGGATAGGCTCCAGCTTGCCTGTGACCCTGTAGAACAGGATAAAGCGGCTAGAGATGATGAGATGAGACCACTATTCAGAACTGACTTAACCATAATCCAAAACTATAAACTGAAAACTAAGTTTGGGATTAGTTCGTTCATTTTGCTTATGCTTGGTGGTTGCAGAGGCAACAGGCTGTGAAGCCACAGAGTCCAGCTCCCTGGATGTTCCCAAGCCAGGTCTGAGAGAGAACCTCTCCAGCAGGTCTTGGGTCTGCCTTTTTGCTACAGGGTCTTCATCCAGTGGGATGTATCTGATACATATCTAGCAGCTGCTGACCAAGGTGCATCTTTATAAGGTGCCCAAACCACCTCAACTAGCTCCTTTCAATTCAAAAGCAATGAAAAGTCTACTCTGTGGCTCACCCAGATTGTCAAACTCCTCATCCTATCATCCAAAGTTACCTTATTAGTGTGCTTGCAAAAGCGCACTATTGTTCTTCTTAAGTTTTATTTTTATTATTCGTTTTCACCCATTTTTTGGATCCACTACTCACTACTCCTCCTAGGGCTTTCGAGATAGAGACACCGTTCCAACGCTGAAATGTAGGGCCCAATCTGGAATGGTGTGCTTGTTAAAATGGTTGCACTACCCCTTGTCATTCGTTCGGTATTCCCGTTTTTCGGCAAAATTCCGTGCCATTGAAATGAATGGGTAGAATTTTGGAGTGATGACGTCATAAGGAGCTCCCCCACTCTAGACGTTAGAGCGGGAGCAGCAGAAAAAAAAATTAAAACTGCGATTTTACAGCCCAAATCCATGTTTTAAACCCTGTAAAACCTCTGAATTAAATTGAAAAACATATAAAAGGGTGGAGAGGAGATTTCACTGCGCAAAGTGCAGTGAAATCTTCCTTCAAAATGATGTGAAAGAGTGTGACGGGCTGAGCCGTGACGCTGACATAGCGCGCAGGCAGCCATTTGCCGGCATTTTTAAATCACTGCTAGCATGCTAACAGCTAACATACTAACACCTAGCAAAAAATGGGTGAAACGTAATAATAATAATAATAATAATAATAACTAGATAATAATTCACACTGGCTGTTAAAAACTTCATTTATTGGTTAAAACTTTTATTACAACTCCGGTAGCAATTCACTCACCAGCATTCGAAACGTTCTTCCGTGTCTCGTTTGGGGAAACAGATGGACTGTTCCACTTGGGGGGGGAAATAGAGGGGTTTCCCGGGTTCTTTGTGATGGGGTGTTTTAGGGGTAATGACTTAAAAGCCATTTGGAGGGTTCAATAAGGTATTTTTGTGCATGTCAATTATTGTATGTATTTTTGTGTCATGTTTTCTTATTTGATTTATTATTTGGTAATAATTATGTTGTTTAGTTAATTGATTATTTTTGACAGTGGGGCTATCCAGTGGGCGGGGCTACAGTTAGCAATGCTCTACATTAGGCCCAAGAGCCTCAGTAGGTGAGGGTTGGCGGTGAAGTGAACGTGTCTTGTTAATTGAAGTTGCTCTTGATAGTAGTTCAGGGTCTGAGGACTTAGCCTGGCTATTTATGCTTGTTTATAATTTATTTAGCTTTTGCCATAGGAAGATATATATATATATGTACATACATCATGGCATGGGAAACCACAACAGCTTGCGCCAATTACAGTGGCTCCATTGTACCGAATCTGCATGTCTTTAAACTGTGGGGGAAACCGGAGCACCCGGAGGAAACCCACGCGGACACAGGGAGAACATGCAAACTCCACACAGAAAGGCCCCTGTTGGCCGTGAGGTTCGAACCCGGAACCTTCTTGCTGTGAGGCGACAGTGCTAACCACTACACCACCGTGCCGTTTATTTTCGTTTTGTACAGTTTTTGTTTTTGTATATTTTTTCATGCACGCTTGTCACTGTAAATATTTGCCCATTTGGTAAAAAAAGAGAAAAAGAAAGAAAAAAATAAACGAAGCCTTTTCGTTGAAAACTATTTGGTCTCCTCCGTCTTCTCCGCTGCTGGGGCTATCCTGCCACAAAGAGACTTTGAGCCAGAGAAGGAGTGAGAGCTGTTGACCAAAGCCATTTAAAACAAGGATTTCAGAGCGCGAAAACACACTCATATCTTAACCCTTTACTGTTGCTGGCAACATTTGAGCAAGCACACTCCACTCCAGCAGTTTCTGCAGACGAAATGCAATCTAGTTCTTTTTGTCAGTACCCACAGCTCAGTGTAGTTTGGTAAACATGGAAAACATTGTCTGTAAAAAGTGCTCTTGCTTTACCACCACCGACTGGTACAGCATCTGTAACGCTGCTATCACTAACCTGATCCATTTGTCAATTTCCCATCACTCATGAATAATATTCCAAGATACTGCAACTCCTCCGCCAGGGACAAAGTCTTTCCTATCACCTGAAGGGAGCATCTCATTCTTTGCTAGGAGAAAGCCATAGCCTCAATCTTGGAGGTGCTGATTTTCATTCCAGCCACTTCACTCTCAGCAGTGAAATGTTCATGTGCATTTTGGAAGTCCTCTTCTGATGGTGCCAAGAGAACAACAACATCTGCAAATAACAGTGCTTTTTTCTAGCCCTGCCTATTGGACACCTTCAACCTTGGCTGAGTCTTGATGATATGTCTATGAAAACCACAATCAAAAGTGGAGTCAAGACACTCCCTTGATGGAGTCTGACACCCACCTTAAACAGTTCCAATTTGTGCTCATACAGACCAGGTCGCACAAAATGGTTACTCAGATACCCTGTACCTGTACTTTCCATACAACAAATGCTGAAGCACACAATCATAGACCTTTTCCAAATCCACAAAACACATGTACAATGGATAGTCCCATGATCCCTCACAAAGTTATGCAAGGATAAAGAGTTTGTCTTCTGGTCCACTGTTCAATGGCCAGGGCAGAAAACAAATCGTTCCTCCAGAATTGTAGGTTTAACTATTGTATTAAGTCTGACAGAGACTGTTCCTGGGAGGCTGAGGAATCCAATTCTCCCTTTAATTGGAATACAACCTCTGGTCCCCTTTTTAAAGAATAAGGACCATGATCCCAGTTTTAAATTGCATTGTCCCAGATCTCAATGCATTATTGAAGAGACATGTTCACCACACAACCCTAGTACTGTCCAATGCCTTTTACATCTCCAGTTGAATCTCATCCTCTCCTGTGGCCTCCAAAACACAAGGGATTTCTGTCATTGCCACCTAAAGAGAGGGTGTGTTCACTGGATTAAGGAGTACTTAATAGAGTACTCCTCAGAGTACTCCTTCCAGTACTCAACAATATCCTCAGTAGGAGTCAACAGTCGCCATCAATTGCTCAACAAACTTGAGCATGAGCTTGTCTCCCCCGCTTGAGGCACCAATCGGTTTTCCAGAGCATCCTTGGGGCTGCCTGCCCCAGTTTCTTTCTGTGACATCTCCAAACTCTTCCCATTCCTGAGTTTTGCTTCTGCAACTGCTTTTGCTGTAGCCCTTCTGTCTCTCCTGTACCTCTCAGTTGAATCTGGAGGGCCCTCTGTGAGCATTACTCAATGACCTCCCTCTTTAATTTGATGACTTTCTTCATCATTGATACCCACAAACACAACCTAAGGTTACCGCCATGCAGGGGCGATTTCTCAGAGACAACAAGGGAAGCCGAGCTTCCCCTAAAATTCTCTCCCCAAACTGCGGCATCTACGACGTTGAATTCTCACTAAAACAATAACTTGCATAACATAATATATGCCCAAGATTGTATTTACATTCATAACTATCCTGTAACTTATTTGAGTGATGTCTGACGAACTTGCAGTTCGCTACGAGAATCACCTTTGCTGCCAGGCTGTAACCAGCGTTGCCAGATACTGCTGACGTTTTTCAGCCAAAATATGTTCAAAACCCGCCAAAATGCACTTAAAACCGCCCAATCTGGCAACACTGGCTGTAACCTTTCTTATTTCAATGGGCTCTATGGCTTGCAGCCGGCTATCCATTGCAGTCTATGAGAGGGCTCTGAACAGCCAATTTCGGCTAGTTGTTATTGGTTAAAATCGACAAAATCGTCACTTCCAGGGAAGCCGGGCTTCTCTGGGACTAAACGAGACAGTGGGAGGGACAAGAAGCCGGGCTGATGAAGGATTATTGGAGGTAGTGTTTGAAAGACATGAGGAGGGCGGTACTTCGGCGAGGAACACGGAAGTATGATCAGTCAGTCCCCAGCGGATGTTGAGAAAGTGTAGTCGTGTGCCAAAGTGCTGTCCGACTTTCTTTTCATAGAAACGGTTCTTCTCATTGATGTCTCTGTACATTACTCTGTAAATAAATGTAAATATTACTCGTTGTGCTCCGTTAACTTTCATCCATTCTATCAGTTTGATCATTCGCGAATTCACTCGTTTATTTCATTAGTAGTTCAATCTGGTTGTAGGCTAGCTTGAGCCTTATTGGGATCTGCAGTGCTAGCTGCTAACAGAAATTGGTGAAGTCTCTGGAAAGCACAACCAGCTGGTATGACAGGGTCACAGACCATTTTCTGGAAAAGGAGCGGAGGGCAGAATTTGTGTATAAATAGTGTGCATCATATAATGTTCATGAATCTGAAGTGTGTATATTGTTCAGTAATGTTAAGAGAATGGTGGGCTCTGTGTTATAGGTTATACCTGGGTATAATATTCAAGGTTCTGTGTGTTGCATAGCCTACCTGGTTATGAATTTCCAGACTGCGTTGCAGAAGATGTTCAAGGATGTGTTGCACAGCTGGGTGTTGTGTTAAAGACTCTGTGTTGCATATCAGGGTATGATGTTCAAGGCTCTTCGTTGAATAGCCAGTGATTTTTGGATGTTTGATATTTTTGATTAAGGATATGAGGCACTAGCCTGGCAAGCCAGACTATAACATGAAATGTACAAGCAAAAATACTTTCTGCCAGTAGGTAGGGTTGTCTAGTTCACTATGCTAATGCGGCACACCTTTCTATGCTTTGATATCCGGCCTACAGGTTTTACGATGAATGCGTAAAATGGGCTTCCCCTGTTTTAAAAACCAGCAGCCGCCACTGCCGCCATGATGGAGACCAATGACCTTCCATGTTTTCTTGCACAAAGGAGAAGTCCTTTCAAGCCAAGAAGCCTTTATTTATCACACATACACTCAAGCAGACTTAAGCACACAGTGAAATTTAACCTCTGCATTTAACCCATCTGAAGAAGTGAACACATACATGCGCACACACAAGTGAGCAATGAGCACACACATATACCCAGAGCAGTGGGCAGGGTTAGGTGCCTTTGCTCAAGGGCACTTCAGCCCAACCTCAGGCCATGGCTACCCCTTGTTAACCTAACCACATGTCTTTGGACTGTGGGGGGAAACCAGAGGACCTGGAGGAAACCCACGCAGACACGGGGAGAACATACAAACTTCACACAGAAAGGCCGCTGTTGGCCACTGGGCTCGAACCCAGAACCTTCTTGACAGTGCTAATCACTACACCACCGTGCTGCCCTAGGAGTTGAATTTTTCTCTCACAGAAGGTTCTACCAGACACTCCCGAGAAACCTAAAAAGCTCTCTGGTATTTATCAGATAAATCTTGCCAGTGCCATGTGGGACAAATCCAGCTTGGTACAAGTGGTGATCAATTGATTATTTGTCCCTCTCTTTCGTTATCACAAAATTGATCATTGACTTTTGGCTGAAGATGCTCTGGTACCAAGTATGGCTGTCACTATTGATTTATATTGATGATCGATTATTTGACTGTTTCATTGTTAGTAGTTGGCATATGGTGCCTTAAAGCCTACTTGTACAGACAGTTGTTAACGTTTGTTTTTTTCCAAGATAAATGCTATATAAATATAGAATTTTATTCTAAAATTCTGACTTTTTAATGAAAAATAAATTCTCAACAATGTACTGTATATACAGTTTTGTTTTGTTTTTTTAAATAATGCATGGCTTTCCTGAACAAAAATACAACTAGAAAAGCACTCGGAGAGTGCAGACTTCCGCCAAGAATCCTTTAAAAAATTCCGGGATCCAGAAGGTGATCCTGATCACCGCCAAAATTTAATGGATTGTTACTTGTGCCCAGCCACACCTCTGGAAAAAATTTCAGAGCAATCCGTTCATAACTTTTTCCATAATGTTGCTAACAGACAAACCAACAAACCAACGCTACCGAAAAACATAACCTCCTTGGCGGGGGTAACAATTACTGTTTCTTACAGTAAGGGAGCCAAGGAAGGGGAATTAGGAAATTCTTAATCTCAGTTTAAAATAGCTTTTTTAAATTCATCCATCCATTATCTATGCCGCTCATCCATCAGGGTCACAGGGGAAACTGGAGCCAATCCCAGCTGACTTTGGGTGAGAGGTGAGGCATACCACGGGCAGTCTATTGCAGGACTAACACAGAGACAAACAATAATATAATTAGAGTAATCTGCATGTCTTTGGACTGTGTAAGGAAACCAGAGTACCCAAAGAAAACCCATGCAAACTCTGCACAGAAAGACTTCAGTTAGCTGCGAGGTTCAAACCCAGAATGTTCTTGCTATGAGACAATGGTGTGTTAACCACTGTGTCAGCATGCTACCGTGATTTTCTTAAATCTTTTTTTTTAATAAGTTGACTGATTTATTATAGCAAGGATGTTAAAATAAGCCATTCATGAAAACAAAATGTTGGATTTAATGTTGTAATGTTATAAAAATGTTTGTTTTTTCATAATCATGTAATTACTTATGTTAAGAGGTGGTTGGAATATCAAAAATCATTGCTCAAGTTAAGGTACCATTACTAAGGAAAAAAATACTCAAGTGAAAATAAGTTCTCATCCAAATATCTATAGGTAGTATCTCACTGGGCTGCGACAGCCCGCGACTAGTTGGAGACACAACAATTGCGATAAAATACGCGAATTAGCGACAATTTTCACTTGGAATCACACTGAATTGATATTCGCATATTTTACCGCAATTGTTGTGTCTCCAACTAGTCGCAGGCTGTTGCAGCCCGGCTTTCCCTCGGCAGGCAGGGAAGTAGAGAAGCCTCACGGAAACTGACTTGAGAAGGGTTCGCGACGGCTTGGCGACACCAGCGACGCATTTGCGGCTATTTTGAGAGAAATTTTGTCGCACAAATTTTTTGAACATGTTCAAAATTTCAGCGATGAAGGAGCGACAGTTTGCGACTCATGCGAGAAAATTGAGAAGCCCCGTGAATGTTTCAAGGCACTTTTGAAACTCTCTCGCGAATGATGTTCGCAATTTGTCGCAAGCTGTCACAGCCCAGTGAGATACTGGCTTATGTGAGCGTGAGTAAGAAATATGCGTGTAAAAATAATTATGCTGTGTGTTTCTTGGCTGTTTAGCACTAGGTACGTGGAAGGAGGTGGGGTGAGCAGTAGCTCATTATCATTTAAAGGAACAGGCACTCTAACCGACCTTTCTGAACAAGGTTGTTTAGACAGGGTGAGAAGGGTGCTGTGGTGTGTTATCCCTGCGGTATTTTGACCAAAGCATGCCACAGATATTTCATTCAGACTTCAGGGAACTGTGTCAACTTGTGGAAAAGGAGTATAATATGTCTCCTTTAAGATTTCTTTTTATCAAACAGATGTGACACTGAGTGAAAGATTTTCCTTTCATCACAGAGCAGGGTGTCATCACAGAGCAGGGTATCACATTCAAACTTTAGTCACTTAAAAGTAATGTAACACTGGTTAAGTGAACATAATTGCACAGAGTTTTAAAGTATGATTTAACCAAAGACAATCTATCCACTTTGTTTTATTCACACACACCCATTATTCACATTTCTCTTTACTAATTTGCTGGGTCTTTTCTTGCTTGGATCTTCTTGCATTTTGCTTTCCATCATGACGTTGAATACTCAAGCAACTTTGATGCACGTTTTTTGCCACCTTCTGGAGTGTCATTTCCCGAATATCTGATTACATTAAATTTTCCTCAAAGACTATTTATTTATCTCTCATCTCATCTCATTATCTGTAGCCGCTTTATCCTGCTCTACAGGGTCGCAGGCAAGCTGGAGCCTATCCCAGCTGACTACGGGCGAAAGGCGGGGTACACCCTGGACAAGTCGCCAGGTTATCACAGGGCTGACACATAGACACAGACAACCATTCACACTCACATTCACACCTACGGTCAATTTAGAGTCACCAGTTAACCTAACCTGCATGTCTTTGGACTGTGGGGGAAACCGGAGCACCCGGAGGAAACTCACGCGGACACGGGGAGAACATGCAAACTCTGCACAGAAAGGCCTTCGCTGGCCACGGGGCTCGAACCCGGACCTTCTTGCTGTGAGGCGACAGTGCTAACCACTACACCACCGTGCCGCCCATTATTATTATTATTAGTAGTAGTAGTAGTTACGTAACTAGTACGTACGTACGTACTAGTAATACTGGTAGTATCTGCATTAGTGTTGCATAAATTAATATTGTATCGATAAGTATTTATCTGGGAATAAATGCCAAGAGAAAGGCAAAACATTTCTACAAGGCATCTATTCTAATAAGACATTCTCTATACTGCGTCTCGATTAACAGCCAGTGTTTCCATTAAATCCAACTGAGCCTGGATCCTATGGTGTGTACACTGCTTGTTCACCAAATCAAATGAATGATCTATTTTTTTTTTAATCATGTATTAAGCACAGTTGTGAAGTAGTAGTGGAGTGCAGAGTTGATCTCACTAGAGTAAGTGTTAATAGCCTTCAAGGATCTGCTTTTAGCTTTCACTTCATGGTCAGTTTCAACCTTTGTTCAACAGATGCTTTAGTGCTGCTATGGCTGTTCCAAAGCATGAAATAAACAGTGTATTGTTTTAATGATTTTTAATCAGCCTTAAGATTGAAATGTTAAAAAGAGAGAGAGAGAGAGCGAGAGCCTGGGAGTGTATCTGTAGTAGTTTTTTGCTGTAATACCGAAAGAACGCTCATTAGTGTAAGAGAACAGCGGCGCGCAAATTGGTGCCGAGTTTAGTTTTAATGACGTTACAACTTGTATTTTGGTGAGGTACAACTCAGTCAACATTAATTCAACTCTTAGCTTATTATCCAGTTTTTCATTTTACACATTTTTAGTAACTATGATGAATTGTTGAGTAACTACAATGACACTAAAGTTTGTATGTAGTTACAAGAAGGAGAAGTCTTGAAAAGTCTTGACAGTGGGCTTTAGAAGTTCACACTGTTAAGTATCACTGTATGACATTTAATAAACGTAGTAACAATTAGTTGTTATTTCAAAGCCCATGACGACGAATACTGATTAATTATGATGGCAGAGCAATTACAACCCCGATTCCAAAAAAGTTGGGATAAAGTACAAATTGTAAATAAAAACAGAATGCAATGATGTGGAAGTTTCAAAATTCCATATTTTATTCAGAATAGAACATAGATGACATATCAAATGTTTAAACTGAGAAAATGTATCATTTAAAGAGAAAAATTAGGTGATTTTTAAATTTCATGACAACACCAGATCTCAAAAAAGTTGGGACAAGGCCATGTTTCCCACTGTGAGACATCCCCTTTTCTCTTTACAACAGTCTGTAAACGTCTGGGGACTGAGGAGACAAGTTGCTCAAGTTTAGGGATAGGAATGTTAACCCATTCTTGTCTAATGTAGGATTCTAGTTGCTCAACTGTCTTAGGTCTTTTTTGTCGTATCTTCCGTTTTATGATGCGCCAAATGTTTTCTATGGGTGAAAGATCTGGACTGCAGGCTGGCCAGTTCAGTACCCGGACCCTTCTTCTACGCAGCCATGATGCTGTAATTGATGCAGTATGTGGTTTGGCATTGTCATGTTGGAAAATGCAAGGTCTTCCCTGAAAGAGACGTCGTCTGGTTGGGAGCATATGTTGCTCTAGAACCTGGATATACCTTTCAACATTGATGGTGTCTTTCCAGATATGTAAGCTGCCCATGCCACACGCACTAATGCAACCCCATACCATCAGAGATGCAGGCTTCTGAACTGAGCGCTGATAACAACTTGGGTCGTCCTTCTCCTCTTTAGTCTGAATGACACGGCGTCCCTGATTTCCATAAAGAACTTCAAATTTTGATTCGTCTGACCACAGAACAGTTTTCCACTTTGCCACAGTCCATTTTAAATGAGCCTTGGCCCAGAGAAGACATCTGCGCTTCTGGATCGTGTTTAGATACGGCTTCTTCTTTGAACTATAGAGTTTTAGTTGGCAACGGTGGATGGCACGGTGAATTGTGTTCACAGATAATGTTCTCTGGAAATATTCCTGAGCCCATTTTGTGATTTCCAATACAGAAGCATGCCTGTATGTGATGCAGTGCCGTCTAAGGGCCCGAAGATCACGGGCACCCAGTATGGTTTTCCAGCCTTGACCCTTACGCACAGAGATTCTTCCAGATTCTCTGAATCTTTTGATGATATTATGCACTGTAGATGATGATATGTTCAAACTCTTTGCAATTTTACACTGTCGAACTCCTTTCTGATACTGCGCCACTATTTGTCGGCGCAGAATTAGGGGGATTGGTGATCCTCTTCCCATCTTTACTTCTGAGAGCCGCTGCCACTCCAAGATGCTCTTTTTATACCCAGTCATGTTAATGACCTATTGCCAATTGACCTAATGAGTTGCAATTTGGTCCTCCAGCTGTTCCTTTTTTGTACCTTTAACTTTTCCAGCCTCTTATTGCCCCTGTCCCAACTTTTTTGAGATGTGTTGCTGTCATGAAATTTCAAATGAGCCAATATTTGGCATGAAATTTCAAAATGTCTCACTTTCGACATTTTTTATATGTTGTCTATGTTCTATTGTGAATACGAGATCAGTTTTTGAGATTTGTAAATTATTGCATTCCGTTTTTATTTACAATTTGTACTTTGTCCCAGCTTTTTTGGAATCGGGGTTATAAAATAAGTAACTTCTGCACTATCAACCACACAAAAAGAAAGTACAAGCCAACAATGCATGTTAATAGGAATTAAGCGACTTCAACTGCGATTTAATGAGTATTATATGTTTCAGTACCTATTCCCTGTGCAACTCTATTTTGTAGAAGTCATCCATTAAAAAAGGTTTTTCACCAGACAAGTCAAAACCTGTCCCTTAGTGGAGACATTTGTGCATGAATTTGCAACCCTGTTTCTGGTTTTGTAGACTTCTCCATTGTTTCTCTATTATCTCAAAAACATACAGTACAGGTCAAAAGCTTGGACACATCAACCTACATTCATAGGTTTTTCTGTATTTTGACTATTTTCTACATTGTAGAACAGTACTGAAGACATCAAAACTATAAAATAGTACATGGAATTATGTGGTAAATAAAAGACAAAAAAATCAAAATATGGTTCATATTTTAGATTCTTCAGAGTAGCCACCGTTTATCTTGTTGACGGTGTGAACACTGTTGGTATTATCTTAACCAGCTTCATGAGGTAGTCACCTGGAATGCTTTTCAATTAATAGCTGTGCCTCGTCAAAAGTTAATTAGTGCAATTTTTTGCCGCGTTAATGCATTTGAGATCAAACAGTAAATGGTAAATAATAAAAAAAAACAGTAAATAGCCCTATTCCACAAATGTAGTAATCCATATTATGTCAAGACCCGCTCAACTAAGGAAAGAGAAATGACATCCTTGATTACTTTAAGACCTGAAGTGTCTTTTAATTAACAAAAATAAAGAAAAACCTTTGAATTCAAAGGTGCGTCCAAACTTTTGACTGGTACTGTATAGTCCTGATCTAAGACGCATTGTAGATCTGTGCTTCCTGCCTATAAACCAAACCAGTGATATCTAGGTTTCAGGGAGTAAAGCAAGAATCTTTTTGACACGCTTGGGTGAGAGGCCTCTAATGTGAGCTGGTCTTTGAGGATCTCTCTCTCTCTCCGGAGTTGACACAGAGAGCCATCAGTTATGAGTGACAGCTACGCCTGGCACACTGTGCTCAGGTATCACTATGGATCTGACAGGACATGAGAGCTGGGGAAAGAAAGTGAATAAGAAAGAGTAAATCCCTATTCGATTTGGATTAGTTTTACTTGGGGGAGTCTCTGAATCTCTGGGATTTTAGACCTTCCATATCTATTATGTTTTCGGACTGTGCATACAAGTGTCTGGAAAGATTACGCAGTAGAAAGAAGTCGAGCTGATGCATTACGGACAAATTGACATTGGTAAAGATTCTGTCACACGCAAGCATTTTGTGAGCTTTTTCTTCAGTATAAAAGTGTTCCAGGAGGTGCTCTTTTCTGTTGTCTCCCACAGAAACCAAATCAAAATGGATCCGAGTTTAAAATGCAGAACAATAAAATAGAGATGACGGTTAAAAGGACTTACCAGATGACCAAAGTGTCCTGGGTTTTAGGGATGCTTTTGAGATCCTAGCATAGGTAAAGCGTATACTACGACTTGTGCAGCTGCAAACGCTTGTAATAAAGGACAAAGCGATCAGTTTAGATAAAAATGAAGTGTATCTAGTATGCGTGGAACTTTTCGAGTGACAAGCATGCGCAGATCGCTTATCCTGCACAAATCATACATAATTGTTACCAGGGGCGCCGCCAGAAATTTTGGGCCCCATGAAAGATTAGAATTTTGGGCCCCCCAACTTTGCCCACCCTCGTCACAATTGCACTATTGTCATTATTTGACTTTTGATAGCCCATGGACCTTGAGTTTGTGACTTTATTACATTTTATGTATTAACCTACCAGGGACTAGATGAAAACTGGTCAGTGACTAATTCTGGTGCATTTACAATCACAAATGAAAATTCAAGATTTTGCCACATGCCTTCTTGTGCTAGGACAATTGGTAGTGAAATGTGTGATGTGACTGCTAATAAATCATAGAAAAAGTTTTCTACCCAGCATCAAAATACCTATGGAAATCCCATGGATTATGTGTTAGGTAGAAAGCTGTGTGTACTGTTCTGCAAAAAGGGAATATGTTCAAAGCAAAGTGTGTCTAGACAGAAATTTGAGCATAAGCAGAGTTAGACTAGCAAACTGTATATGGCGCTCGCTCATTCAAAGCTTCAATCCTAAAGCATTTATGGGTTGTATTGCTGCTTACCTCCTTCTCCAAAGGGGGGGTTCAGTGGTTTGGTAGGGCGGAGGTCCCCCTGAGGCTGAATCTGTGCATATTTAGGGCACCCCATTAGTTATGAAACTGGTTATTAGCACTAGTTATTAGCACCAGCATAACGTAATATTTCATCTTGTTTATCACACAAGTCAGTTCAGTTATTAAAATGGAAAAATGTCACTGTACAAACTGTAAAAGTGTTCTCTTGATAGGCTAATCCAACCACGTTCATACTGTTCATTTACCATTCGCTAATATTTTGAACACACATGTGAGCGATAGCTACCTTTCTTTGGGAAAAACTGAGTGACCAGTTGCCTGCCTCTCCGGTCCCTCTCAGCTTTCAGCTGCCTTTCTTTACGTTTTTGACAGCCACTCTTCATATTTAGCGATCATAGACTGTACGCACTCCACTGCTGGCTGGCTGGCTGCTGCACCGCGACACAGTAACAAGTAGCGTTGCACTGATCAGCACACAGATTTAACGCATCGCGCTTCTACCAGAACTGGACCGTACCATTTCGCAAAAGGGGGAGGGTTAAATGACAATATGTTGAAGAACTCAAGAAACAGACAACCTTGTTCAATTAGCTCATTTTACCAGATGGAATATTGCATTGCTGTTATTTCAAAAGTCTTATTAAAATCATTAAAAGCATATTATCAGCCCCTTAAAGGGCCCCATGGCAGTGCTGGGCCCCTAGAATTGTTCTAACCTTTCCCCCCCGGCGGCGCCCATGATCGTTACAGGTGTCCTTGGCAACATTACTTAATAGACATATATCCGGATATCTTTCTGCCTCAGTAGTACCTAAGAAGAAATGAATGTGTGTGGTAGCTCTCCTAGACCCACTGCAATCCTTCTCAATGACTCTTCAATAAAGCCGACACCCTACAACACATACCCTGACACCATAGTAAAATATTAGTGAGATATTTTTGTGTTCTACAAGTGTGGGTTTCTTCACTGAATTTGGTGTGACCAAAGTGTGAAGACTGACATTGAGGATTACTCTGTTGAGGCTCAGTATGAAATACTAATGCTGCTCCCCCACACCACAATCCCATAAGTCTAGTGAAAGAGAGATAGAGGAGCATGAGAGAGAGAGAGAGAAGGGGGAGGGAGATGGTATTGGCAGATGGAGTGGAGGAGGAGGGGTGGTGGAGAATCTATAGAAAATATAGCCTTCTGCAGAGGGGAAAAAGATTCTATACACATTATATAATTATGCACATTATATACTCTACATTTTAATATACAATGAGGCCGGAATAACCGTAACGGCTGAGAGTGAATTACCATCTAACTGGAACAATCTGCTTGTTGATTTTTTTTTTTTTTTAAGGTTATATTGTTTAAAATTGCCAGTTCAGTGAACCTCATTAATTCCATTGTGCCTTTAGGTACTAAGGTCTAAGCAGACATAATCATGCACGATTAAAATGTGTAACCTATGAATGGGAAATGGAATATGATCTGCAGCTTAGGATAATTATATTAATTACATGTGGTCTGTGAGCATACAATAAAGGAAAGTGAAGCGAACAATGAAAGGTGAATACGAACATCGGTTTATTGAGTACGTAAAGTGAAAACATCTAGTAGTATTCCAGTGGGGCCCTAATTTCACTCCCAGCGTTGGGCAGTGCGAGGTGAAACGGTGGCAATCATTTAGAGACAGTTTGTATTATTGTTCAGTTTGGGGGAGGACTGAACGATACACACAGGCTCTTACAGTCTTTAACTAACAGGTTACAGCACCACAGAGAATGCACCATACTGCAAATGCATAACACTCCCCTCAGGGGTCCCTCTGTTTGAATTCGCTCATGTGGAGTTGTTTATTTATTGCATGCATGTGAATGTCACAGGAAATGTCTTGTTGAGTTGTTTTTACAACACAATATGCTCTTGTTTGTCATGTTTCAATAAGATCAGAAGCACGGCGTTTGCGAGTCCGATTAAATATATCGAGTTGTTAAAAAAAAAAACACACACACAGGCAATTACTCGGTTGCTTTCAGGGTTAGTAAATCACCAAAGAATTCATCTGTTTTGTCAAATTTTCCCGCCCACTGTTTCCTTATTCTCACAGGAACACTCGGAATACAAATTAATCAATTTGCATATTAATAATAGTCTTGCTTTCACTCAGGAAAAACGCAGCGATGTCTGTATTATGTGGAGTCTCCCTGAAGAATAAAAATGAAAAAATTACATGACCAGCCAAGAAGAAGGTGGCTTGATACATTTCCTTCTCTGGAAAAAAAAAAAAAACCTGATAACCTTTATATAAAACATGTTCCCCTTCCCAAAATGAGAATTGAATTGTACAGACAAACTGAATTGTATAAAAAACAACTTTACCAAAATGTAGATATAGATCTCTGAAGAACAAGCCAGAGGCGACCTTGAGGGGAACATGACTCTTCTGGGTTACACCAGAGTATGGGATTTTGATCAGAATGCTGATTCTGATGAGACCATGTATCCATGTACTGTATCTTAATGATTATATAATGATTATTAACCAATTATTACCATTATAGGTAGAGTTAAAGGTATATTTAAAGTCATTTGCTAACAAGCCTGTCAACTAGATGACTTTCCTTAACATAAAGGTATTCTAAATGGACCGCTATGCCAGCCATTGAGGCGCGATGTACTGTAGTTGTGTGGTAGTGCATGCGATAGAGCCGAGAGAAATATTTTCTCCATCACTGTACTCCTCAAGTCATGCAGCTTGCAAATGTCCCTGATGTACGTACTAAACAGACACGTACACTCACCAGTTACTTCAATGGGAACACCTGTATACTAGTTTTTTTTTCCCCCAGTCTCCAGCTGTCCAGTTTCTTGTGAGTCTGTATGAACTGTAGCCTCAGGTTTCTGTTTTTGACTGACAGAAGTGGAAACCTATGTGATTCTGCTGTTCTAACCCATGTGCCTCAGGCTTCCGTATGTCGTGCATTCTGAGATGTTTTTCTGCTCACCACGGTTGTAAAGAGTGGATATTTGAGTTATTGTCGACTTTCTGACAGCTCGACCCACTCATATAGGCTACGTTCACACTGCAGGCTGAAGTGACTCAAATCCGATCTTTTCGCCCATATGTGACCTGTATCCGATCTTTTATTGACAATATGAACGACACAGATCCGATTTTTTCAAATCCGACCCAGGCCGTTTGGATATGTGGTCCTAATTCCAATTCCTATCCGATCTTTTCATATGCGACTTCAGTCTGAACCGCCAGGTCGCATTCATCCGACTTACACATCATCAACAAGCCACAAACGTCACTATTCTGCGCTGAAGTAGGCGGCGGGTCTCTCAAAAAAAGTTACAACAACATGGCGCATAATCACAGGCGCAGATAGAGGGTGGGACGGGTGGGATTCGTCCCACCCAGATTTAAATTCACTTTGTTCGGTCCCCCCCACTTATAGGGAGGAAAAAACGTCTATGCTGTCTTTCTTTGCATAAGGCAAACCTCACGGAAAAATCAAAAGACTAATTACCATTCAGTTTATTGAGGTGCACAGCAGTGTATACATAGTTGCAACAACTCACATAAAACAAAACAAAGACTGATCTTCGGTTGGTTGAGCTGCGCAGACTGCACAGGTTGCGAGCTCAAGCTTGGTTGCTATGGTAACCCACAACAAGTTTGACAGGCATATCGGGGTTTGGGGTTGGTTTGCTGGCAGCTTTGTCCCCCCCAGTTTTTTGTCCCCCCCAGTTCAAAAAACGTATCTGCGCCCCTGCGCATGACATCAATGCGAGGGACACTTCGGGCTGTGAAGGTTCTGAATCTTCTCAATGGAAGGACACAGAGGTTAGGGAGCTGATTTCCATTTGGGGGGATGCAGCTATTCAAGCTAGATTGGATGGGTCATACCGCAACCGGGCGGTTTTACTTCCGTAAACACTGGCCATGCTCACTGCGTGTGACGTCGTTGTATCCTGCAATGCGCATGCGGAACACTTTTAGGTCGCTTTTCGTTCATACTGAGGATCACATACAAGTCGCATATATTTGTTAATGTGAACGACCTCACAAAAAATCGGATTTCACAAAAAAATCGGAATTGAGCATTAAGCCTTGCAGTGTGAACGTAGCGTAATAGACTCCGTTTCAGCCCACAGAACTGCTGTTCACTGGATTTTTATGCCTCTGCCGGAGGCATATGGTGCAGGAGGCATTATGTTTTCGGGTTGTCCGTCTGTCCGTGCGTGCGTCCGTCCCGAAACCTTGTGAACGCGATATCTCAAAGGCTAATGAAAGGAATTTCACCAAACTTTCACCATTTGTGCGCTTTGGGACAAACATGAACTGATTAGATTTTGAGATCAAAAAGGTCTAAGGTCAAGGTCACTGTTAGGTCAAATGTCTGTCCGAAAACCTTGTGAACACAATATCTCCAAGGCTGCTACAAGTAATTTCACCACGTCAAGATTACTGTGAGGTCAAATGTCCATCCCCAAATCACAACTTAATAAGGCGTGTAGTCTACCAGGCGGAGGCATCCCCATCGATGCCGTTGGCGTCGAGTTCTATCTAGTTTTTTTGTTGTTGTTGTTGTTTCTCACACCATCGTGTGTAGACTCTATAGACCGTTTCACTGTGTGAAAATTCCAAAATAGCAGCATTTTCTGAAATACTTAAACCAGCCTGGTTGGTACCAGCATGTCACACTTAGTCACTGAGATTCATTGTTTTTGCCCTTTCTGATATGTGAACATTTAACCGAAATGCTTGACCTGTATCTGCATGATTATATGCGCTGTATCGCTGCCGCATGAATGAGCAGGTATATAGGTGTTCCTAATAAAGTAGGTGGTGAGTGTATAGAGCGTTGTAAGCTACTTGCTAAACATGTTCCATTACACTTGATACACAGCTTTAGATGGATTTGTTTTGAATGACCTTTGTTGTTACATGGGTGGATTAGTTTTAACACCTGAGGCAAAGTGACCCATGGGACACGGATAGGCCACTGTTGAAAAAGGCCTGTGTGTATATGTGTATATGTGTGTGTGTGTGTGTGTGTGTGTGTGAGAGAGAGAGAGAGAGAGAGAGAGAGAGAGAGAGGAAAGCAGGTCGTGAAAATGATGACATGAATTTGATGTCCCAGTGGACCAAAGAAATTGAGGATGAGTGTAAAATTGAATAATTAGACTCGGTACTTCATTAATACTCAGCATAAATCGTGGGCTTGCATCAGGCTAACAAACACATAAGAATACGCCGTTTGCAGTCAGCAATAGTCATGAAACGTGTCACTGACTATACATGCTCTTCAATAGCCTATACATGCTCTTCAATAGCCTATACATGCTGTTGTATAGTCTATACACGTTGTTGAGGGCACTGTGGTTAGTTTTTATTGAATATGTCTGTCTTTCATTTCAGTCACGACTTTCCTACAGTAAAGTGAGCAGTCCACCACACTCGAATCAAGAAGAACCTACCACAGGCGTTTATAGGCTTATGGTATCTGCAGTGAACGTATGCATAAAGGTAAAGGTAAAGGCTGAGAGCAGTGTTTGATGTTCTGTAATAGCTCTTCCAGCTGCATAATGTCAGATATCTGATTGTTTCCTCGCGAGAGGAAATGTATAACATTAGAGACGCGTGTGCTTTTAAGAGCAGTCTTTTACCAGCGTTTCAGAGCCGAGCATTTTCTCCTTGTCTCCTCCCATTCTGTCTTCAAACTCACTCTGAGCTGCAAGTGACATCCTCCTCCACTGCTCTCCTAGTATTATTCGACTTTTACTGAAACCTTTTAGTCTTAAAGTGCCATTCCACCATTGGATGTATTTTTTTGGCATAAAATACAATATATTTTATGACAACATGACTAGACAGAGAAATCTTTTAGCTTCAAAATGATATATCAAACATAATTTTTTTGACAACGACAAGTATATTAATTTTGCGACCAAAGTCACCTACCCTTTTAATTTCTGCGCGGTAGTGAAACGTGATGTCATCGGCAGGTTCCCCTTCTTGTGTACCACGTCACGTGTGACGTGGCACAGATTATCAGCAATGGCGGATAGAACGCGATTGTCAGCTTTGGAAAAGAAGCGAAGGAAAATAGCAAGTGATGCCCAAAGGAGACGGTCGATGGTGAATATCGGCACAGCAATCGACAAGTGGAAATCGCGTTCTATCCGCCATTGCTGATAATCTGTGCCACGTCACACGTGACGTGGTACACAAGAAGGGGAACCTGCCGATGACATCACGTTTCACTACCGCGCGGAAATTAAAAGGGTAGGTGACTTTGGTCGCAAAATTAATATACTTGTCGTTGTCAAAAAATTATGTTTGATATATCATTTTGAAGGCGGCACGGTGGTGTAGTGGTTAGCGCTGTCGCCTCACAGCAAGAAGGTCCGGGTTCGAGCCCCGTGGCCGGCGAGGGCCTTTCTGTGTGGAGTTTGCATGTTCTCCCCGTGTCCGTGTGGGTTTCCTCCGGGTGCTCCGGTTTCCCCCACAGTCCAAAGACATGCAGGTTAGGTTAACTGGTGACTCTAAATTGACCGTAGGTGTGAATGAGAGTGTGAATGGTTGTCTGTGTCTATGTGTCAGCCCTGTGATGACCTGGCGACTTGTCCAGGGTGTACCCCGCCTTTCGCCCGTAGTCAGCTGGGATAGGCTCCAGCTTGCCTGCGACCCTGTAGAACAGGATAAAGCGGCTACAGATAATGAGATGAGAGATGAGATATCATTTTGAAGCTAAAAGATTTCTCTGTCTAGTCATGTTGTCATAAAATATATTGTATTTTATGCCAAAGAATACATCCAATGGTGGAATGGCACTTTAAAGGGTACAGGCAAATAGTTCCAAGATGCCAAACAGCTTCACTAGTAGCAGTGAAAGGCAACGTGTAGCACAGTTCGTTAGTGAGCATGTCTGAAAGGCGAGGCAAGTGAACATTGGCCTGCTTGTTCCAGCTGAAAGCTTTGTGCTCTTTATTGAGTAGAGTGGCAGCAGCTCCTTCTGTGACTGTGGGTCCTGCAAGAAGTGCTGCATCAGATAAGTCACTGACAAACGAGGGGAACAGAGAGACTTCAGAAATATGTACAGTGGGCCTATTCTAATCAACTCCAATGTTCCCCACAACAGTCTGAATTAGGACTGCGTATACAGAGGTGCTATTAGCATGCAGCTGTTACTGTTGTTGTTGAACTGCAGGAACAAATGGCTATTTTTGGTGCACTCCTGCATCCACACCTACCTAGAGATGACCTCCAGCAGCTTCAGAAAACAAACCGCAACCCCTGTACACAAAGCAGCTTAGAAACTAAAGAGTGACTGCCAGCCAATGGAAGTGAGCCGCTGGGTTTGAGTGACAGGTGGGTGAGGTAGAGACTCATTAATATTGTCAGGTTGTTCTCTCTGGTTTCATCAGGTCACTGATTCGTATCTTCTATCTGTTGGACAAAGCTACAGATAAGAGTAACTTAAGCCTCGAGTGAGTTGTTGTGTTCTGCTGTGTTGATGCAGAATTCAGTTAGTAAGGTTCTTTTGATATATCGATCGGGAAAGTATAAAACATTTTCACACCCTTATGATCATCACTTAGATTATGAATGCAATCCAACTATTCTAATATTAGGCACATTAAGCCCTTTCATATTTACTTACTGAAGCCATTACAACCTTTTATTCCTAAGCTACAGATGCCAAAACAATTATGCTGTATTTTTTTTAAAAATAAATTACATGCTGCAATTATGCTGTAACTATTATAATTATGCAATTATATTTAACAATTATGTTAAATATTGATTTAAAACAATTGATGTTATGTTAAATTGTGAAACCCATTCACATGAGCAAGCCATTACCACTTTATCACTGAGCCAGTTCGAGGGCCAGTTCAGAGCTGGTGCCTAATCTCAAACCAGTTCTTCATTTTTCCAGCAACCAAAGAACTGGCTTGAGAGTGGCACCAATACTTTGCTGGTCAAGAACCAAGAACCACTTGCATCAAGGGCTGGGGGCATGATTTGTCATGACTAACAAAGCTAACACAAACTTTGCGACTGCCATTTTTATAAAAACCAGAGCTAATGTAGCATCTAGTCTGGCTAATCCAGTGCACAATTGTTATTGTTGTGGCTGGGGTTAGCGTTGCTGGAAAAGCATAGACATATACAGTGATGTAATGATGTGGCTCTATGGTGGCTATCGAGCCCATGGAAAAGCAAACTGGTTCTTGGAAGGTTTGCAGGTTGAACCAACCAACCAGCCAACCCAGAACTAGCATTTGGTTTGTGTTGGTGGAAAGGAGGTGCATTAGACATCCAACAATAGGAAATAATTATGTATACCTGTGATAATAGCTGATAGTGTAACATCATTAAAAATAACAGTATAAAAATCAGGGACCCTCTGAATGACACCCTCACTTTGAGCTTGAGACATTATGGTAGCTATAAATTCACATGTCTTCTACATCTATCATCTAGCCCTGTACAAACTATACCATCTGTGTTCTAATACACAGATACTATGTATGTACGCTAATGTACTTTCTGTATGAATGTACTGTGTGTATGTGATATATGTTTGTGTGTGTGTATTTATACGATATTACACAGTTGCACGAAGATATGAAGTTTATCTTCGAATGGTGAATGAATATATTCACAAGTGAGTGATGTGAACAAGTGAAATTTTGAACATAAGATAAACTTTATATCTTGACGCCACCATGTAATACTCTTTTTATATTATATGGACACATCCACAAAAAAAACAAACAAAAAACCCCCCGCAAGTTAATCAAAACAATTTTAATTTTGAACCGTTTGCCATTTTAACAACACGTCTCTAGTCAGCAGGAAAACACTGGGAGGGAAGTCACTGGAGTGAAATATCAGAAAATATGTCGCTCAGATCCATGATGTATTTCGTATGAAAAATATAAGTTTTTCAACACAAGAAGATAAACTTCATATCTTCAACCCACCGTTTGATTTTCTTTTTAATTATATAGACACATTCACAAACAAAAAGTACCCAAATTTATCAAAACAATTCATCGATTTGATCATGGGTGACATTTAATAAATTTTGTAGTTACGTCACGGTTTTGGTTCTCCATGTCCCAGATGTAGCTCATATTAAACAAAACACCAAAAAAAAAAACCGAGGTGTGTGTGTGTGTGTATATATACAGTGCTCAGCGTAAATGAGTACACCTCTGAAAAGTAACATTTTAAACAATATCTCAGTGAACACGCACAATTTCCAAAATGTTGACAAGACAAAGTTTAATATAACATCTGTTTAACTTATAACATGAAAGTAAGGTTAATAATATAACTTGGATTACACATTTTTTCAGTTTTACTCAAATTAGGGTGGTGCAAAAATGAGTACACCCCACAACAAAAACTACTAGATTTAGTACTTTGTATGGCCTCCATGATTTTTAATGACAGCACCAAGTCTTCTAGACACGGAATGAACAAGTCAGTGACATTTTTCAACATCAGTGTTTTTCCATTCTTCAACATTGATCTATTTTAGTGACTGGATGCTGGATGGAGAGTGATGCTCAACTTGTCTCTTCAGAATTCCCCATAGGTGTTCGATTGGGTTCAGATCAGGAGACATACTCGGCCACTGAATCACTTTCACCCTGTTCTTCTTCAGAAATCCAACAGTGGCCTTAGATGTGTGTTTAGTCATGTTGGAAAAGTGCATGACGACCAAGGGCACGGAGTGATGGTAGCATCTTCTCTTTCAATATAGAGCAATACATCTGTGAATTCATGATGCCATCAATGAAATGCAGCTCCCCGACACCAGCAGCACTCATGCAGCCTCACATAAGGACACTGCCACCACCATGTTTCACTGTAGGCACCATGCAGTTTTCTTTGTATTCCTCACCTTTGCGACACCATACACTTTCGAAGCCATTAGTTCCAAAAACATTTATCTTGGTCTCATCTCTCCAGAGTATAGAGTCCCAGTAGTCTTCATCTTTGTCAGCATGGGCCCTGGCAAACTCTAGGCGGGCTTTTTTGTGCCTGGGCTTTAGGAGAGGCTTCTTTTGTGGACGGCATCCATGCATGCCATTCCTCTGCAGTGTACGGCGTATTGTGTCACAGGAAATAGTCACCCCAGTTTGGCTTTCTACTTCTTTAGATAACTGCAGTGAACTTGCATGCCGATTTTCTTCAACCCTTCTCATCAGAAGACGCTCCTGTCGAGGTGTTAACTTCTGTGGATGACCTGGACGTCTCTGTGAGATGGTTGCAGTTCCATCTTTCTTAAATTTTTTGTACCACTTTTGCTACAGTATTCTGACTGATAAGTAAAGCTTTGCTAATCTTCTTGTAGCCTTCACCTTTGTGGTGTAAAGAAATTATTTTCTTTGGGGAATTCTGAAGAGGCAAGTTGAGCATCACTCTCCATCCAGCATCCAGTCACTAAAAGAGGTCAATGTTGAAGAACGGGAAAAAGATTGATGTTGCAAAATGTCGCCAGCTTGTTCATTCCATGCCTAGAAGACTTGGTGCTGTCATTAAAAATCATGGAGGCCATACAAAGTACTAGATGTAGTAGTTTTTGTTGTGGGGTGTACTCATTTTTGCACCACCCTAATTTGAGTAAAACTGAAAAATGTGTAATCTAAGTTTATATTATTAACCTTACTTTCACGGTATAAATTAAATAGATGTTATATGAAACTTTGTCTTGTCAACATTTTGGAAATTGTTTGTGTTCATTGAGATATTGTTTAAAATGTTACTTTTCAAAGGGGGTGTACTCATTTACACTCAGCACTCTGTGTATATATATATATATATATATATATATATATATATATATATATATATATATATCAGGGCTTTGAACCAGAATTTTTTTCCTATTGGTTCGTTCCAAACAGAAACGGAATTTTAACGTTTCCGGTTTTGGGTTCCACCATTAAATGGACGTTCCCGAACCGGTTAGAACAAAAAAAATTTCATTCCCGGAACGGTTAATTACGTTCCCTGTCAGCTGTTTAACAAATGGCTATAAAATTATGTCTCTGTCTCATCCAGCTTAAGCCAAATGTAGGCTAATTCTATTACAACCTTCATTAAATAAGACAAGAAATAATTCAAAACAATTATTATTTCAAATGTTGGCGATTTGGATTCTCAGTATGTCTTCCCATCTACACAAACAGAAAAAGTGCCAAAAATGAAAGATAATTCATTTAGTGTGTTACCAAAGGCTAGTCAGGCCCTATGCATTGATAGGCTAACAGAGGTTAACGTCATTTAATGTTCGCGAGCCTCTCATTAACGTGGACAAATATACTGATATCGTGTTTGAAATTGACGTTTTCGAATAATGATAGACTGCAATATTTACCTCTTATTTAAGATGTGGAGACGTGATAGTAGTCCACCCTCCCGCTCTCTCCATTCAGTCAGAGAACGTCACACAGGAAGTGAACCCCAGCGGGTCATAGAAACTTGTGCAGGAGAAGAATGACTTTTTTATTTGTAGGCTACGGAAACTTTGAGGAACGAAATAAAAACCGTATTAACCGGTTACCATTATTTTTAATAAGCGTTTCTGTTCCGGAACATAAAAAATAATAAAGTTTCTGGTTTCGTTTCTGTTCCATGTGAAATAGAAAAAATTCCCGGTTTTCGTTCCTTGAACCGGTTCAAAGCCCTGATAAAATAAAAAGTATGAATGTTAAACATACACTTCGGAGCAAACAAGTTATATGTTGATCTTGTTGGTGATTATTATGGACAGGGCGTGGATGTCAGAAATGAATTTGAAGCATCTGGCCATCTAATATCAAATTATTTCAGAAACAGATATTTAAGGCTGAATTTCCATTCCAGTGCTGATATTTCCACATTTTCTTCACCCATCTGTCACAGTGTATTTACTAATGTGATTGTTAATGTTTTCAATTGATCCTTCGTGGGTTAAAGGAGAAATAAGTCTTACAGCAATTTTTGTGGTTGATATCATGTTGTCATTCCAGTAGCTTAAAGGGGAACAGAGGGCAATATATAGAGTAAATATAACAATAAAACGCACATTAACGAACCTTATTCAAGACTTACAAAAGTTTTTTGTTCTAAGGTTGGAAAGTTATAGTGTTTTGAAAGTAGCTCGAGCAAACTATTTCCGCAGTTTGAACAGCCCGCCATGATATTAATTTTATCCAATCAGAATGCACGTTCATTTTCTCTGCGTAACACTCATGACGTATGTATGTGCCCAGTTGTGTTGGCTCATTGAGGTTGGGACTAGCACGTGTGAATCGGAAAGTAGGCTGAATTGTAAGCCCATGTTTACATTAGACCGTATCAGCAGATCATCAGATTAACGTTTTTAAAACGATTAGTGTGCACACAGCAACACCAATACATGATTTGCGTGCACACAGCAATACCAATACACGGATACGCTCGGCTCCGCAGGCATCCTGTGCTCCAAATCACTCCGCCCTGAACAGCAAGTGCCCTCTGGAGGGTGCGCACTCCGGCCCTGCGCAGCTCACAGAGCACGCGAGTGAAGTGAACAAGCTGTGATTCGGGACTGAGCCGCTGTGTGTGTGATCCCAGCGCATATCACTTACCACTTGCAAGTGGAAGGATGGCAAGCCTAAAGACAATCATAACTACACAATGGGCAGTATTTGCATCAGTATTTGCAGTATTTTCATACTTTTATACTCTTTAATGAAAGGTGATACAAGGCGGAAGTCCGCGCCGTTTTTCAGCAGTCGCGTCACATGACCAACGCCAGCGAATCAGGAAGGTGGATGTCACAGTGACGTTGTCCAATGAGACGCCAGCTAGAGCTCAGCACAGCGTATCCGCGTATTCTCAATGTTTACACAGCACCGGACCAGACACGATCTGGATTGAATACGTGGACCCTGGCGGATTCCCGTTTCCTGGCGTTTCCAGGCGGTTTAATGTAAACGGACAGTGCATCCGCGAAGAAAACGAGACAGATACGGTCTAATGTAAACGTAGCCTGTGTGATCGGCTACACAAACTGGTTCAAACTGGTACCCTTCTAAGCCATAGCCTGCTTGCAGTGTGTCTTGCAGGATCTCTTCGTATGATTCGACAGAGCTGTCGCTTTCACTTGATGCGCCCGATGCCATGATTACACGCTTCTCTCCTAGTGCAGTGGGTAGGGCTGACGTCACGGTCTTTTAAAAATGGCGACTCTTGTGCCGTTTAGCGTACCGACTATTATATTTACAATTACCAAGATATTTCGTTGTTTTCTAGTATATAAATTTGATAGAATACTTAAGAATACGTTACTTTGTCACATCAGCAACTGTATATATTATATTTGGTACCCCTTTAATGTTCAGAATATCACCAATGGATCTGTGGAATACTGTATATTGTTATGGTGCGGAGCTGTATAAAACACCACAAATAGCATTGTTTACTTATATATATTGTGACACATTTTTAACGTGAAGCTGTTCATTTGCTTCTCAGGGTGACCTGAAGGCAAAGCAGAGAGGTGCTGTGTTTTTTTTTTTTTTTAATGAAAGCACACCAGTGTCTGGAACTTTAGATAAAGACCACTGGACACGGCATTCAGACACTGGTCAGTATTTTTTATGGAAGTGGCACAATCATTTTTAAGCATATGGGACTGTGATAATCGGAGCATTAGCTGCTAGCCCGAGTACTCAGCAAGCGTTTCCACTTTCCCAGATCCACCCAGTTTGTTAGCACTTGACTATAGAGCAGTAAGGGAATTCATGTGGAACAGATGGCTCTTCTGCAGTCTGTGCTACAGTTGGAAGGGTTTTACATCTTGCATCTTAAGTGTTGTAGCTTGAACAAGTTCCCATGGACACTAAAGAGCATGCGGGGGAGAAAGGAGAGGCGGAGGATGATTATCATGTGATAACCTAATGGAAATACTATTAAAAATGCAGGGCCATTAACATATGACATTTCCCAGTGTGCATTCTATCTGATTGTGAGTATGTTTGCTAAGTTATTGTAGGGAGTGTACAGAGAGAGAGAGAGAGATGAAAAGATAAATCACAAGAGAAACAAATAAATGGGCTGCCATTTTCTTCTCCTTTAATAACAGTTAGACAGCCCCACTTTTTGCTTAATCTCTCCCCCGTTTTTTGCTTCATGCTGTTTTTAGTCACTTTCATATTCTACTAATAATGGTTTAATGTATCTGTTAATGACGCGGAATAGAGAATAAATATTATTCATTTTGTTACTGCCAGTCTAGTGTCCGTTATGTTGATGTGGATTAATAGGGATAGAACACGTAGAGATTGTAGTGTTGCCATTCAATGTGTTTGCATGTCTTTGGAGGTACGCTGCTAGTGTTGGCTCTTTCGAGAAGATGGTTTCCACTGAGTCAGGCCCAGTGGTTGCTTAATTATTAACCGCCACCCCTCCACGCCACCCTCAAATAAGAAGAGCCTGAATTAATTATTATACACACGGGCTCATTTGCTTGACAGATAGCTAACAATTTGTTTTGTTCATAGGAATGGTGGCTTGCTGTGATTTAGAGCATGCTTTTGTGTGTGTGTGTGTGTGTGTGTGTGTGTGTGTGTGTGTGTGTGTGTGTGTGTGTGTGTGTGCGAAATGCAGTTCGATGGCTTGGTCCTGCTTGCTGCTAATAAGATGCATTTGTGTGTTTTCGTGTATGGGTATGCAAGGGTTCAGGTGTGTATCCCAGGCTGTGAACACACTCTTCAGCTGCAAAACAACAACTGCAAAAAAAAAAAAAAAAAATCATCCTCTGGAACTTGCTGAACTTTTCCCAGAACTCTACCCTGCGTAAGTGAGTAAAAGTGGGTGGGTTTGTACCTTTGTGTGCGTTACCACACTAAACAGAGGCCCTGCTTTCGTTTTTTTGATTGTTTTATGGGGAGTTGTTTGGGTGTGTTTCAGAAAAGCAGAGTAAAGGTTGAGCCATAAAACCTTTAAAATGCCCCTGAAATTTGGACCCATTGCTTGATCCTCCAGTTTTACTGAGAGTAACCCATTGCTTGATCCTCCAGTTTTACTGAGAGTAAATTAAGAGTTGAAGAGTCGAGATAAGATAACCTACTGTAAAAGGGGAATTGTTTGCACTTTGAAATTAGAAAAGTCCTGTCTTGGCATTGCCTCACAGGCCGTGAAAAAAAAAATCAATAAATAGTAAATTCCTGAGCAAAGACTTTAGAATATAGGCCAGTGGCAGTAAAGGTTTTAGTAAAACAGCAGCCTTTGTTAGGACCAAGCTCAGCCATTGACGGCACATTAATATTCTCTAGCATTAGTGCGAAGTGGTGAAGCAAAGTGTATGTGCATGTGTATATGAGGAAAAAGTGAGAGGCTGGACATAAGATTGACCCACACAGTAACCTGGCTGTTCATGACACAGTAACTCTGATCAAGCACAGATGTGAAGTGGGCAGTTAACCTACTGATAAAGCACCAAGCCTTACTACAACCTCTTTCGTCCACTTCTCCATCACAAGGCTATGACATCTACCCTTTAGGTCTCCATTCAACTGAGCCCATGTTTACATTAGACCGTATCAGCGGATCATCAGATTAACGTTTTTAAAACGATTAGTGTGCACACAGCAACACCAATACACGGATACGCTCGGCTCCGCAGGCATCCTGCGCTCCAAATCACTCCGCCCTGAACAGCGAGTGCCCTCTGGAGGGTGCGCACTCCAGCCTTGCGCAGCTCACAGAGCACGCGAGTGAAGTGCACAAGCTGTGATTCGGGACTGAGCCGCTGTGTGTGTGATCCCAGCGCATATCACTTACCACTTGCAAGTGGAAGGATGGCAAGCCTAAAGACAATCATAACTACACAATGGGCAGTATTTGCATCAGTATTTGCAGTATTTTCATACTTTTATACTCTTTAATGAAAGGTGATACAAGGCGGAAGTCCGCGCCGTTTTTCAGCAGTCGCGTCACATGACCAACGCCAGCGAATCAGGAAGGTGGATGTCACAGTGACGTTGTCCAATGAGACGCCAGCTAGAGCTCAGCACAGCGTATCCGCGTATCTCAATGTTTACACAGCACCGGAGCTGACACGATCTGGATTGAATACGTGGACCCTGGCGGATTCCCGTTTCCCGGCGTTTCCAGGCGGTTTAATGTAAACGGACAGTGCATCCGCGAAGAAAACGAGACAGATACGGTCTAATGTAAACGTAGCCTGAGATTAAGCAGAACGGCTCATCTATATTCTCTTTACACTCCCTTGTTCCCTACTGTGTGGTCTATGGTTTTGATCGGCCTGATTTCGTTAAAATTTGGAACCACAAACAACAGTGATGGTAAATACACCCTCTGGCCACTTTAACAGGAACTTGTTCTTGATTCTAAGAAGCCTGTTTTTGGCTGGCAGGAGTGGAGCCCAATATGGTCTTCGGCTGTTGCATGCTGAGATGCTTTTCTGCTCATCACGGCTGTAAAGAGTGATTATACGAGTTACTATAATCCTTCCTGGCAGCTCGAACCAATCTGGCCATTTTCCTCTGCTCTCTCTTATCAACAAGGCATTTCCACCCACAGAACTGTCACTCATTCAAAGAATCCTCCCCCCCCGCACTATTCTGTATACAGTAAATTCTAGAGACTGTCGTGTGTAAAAACCCCAGGAGGTCATCAGTTTCTGAAATCCTCAAACCAGTCCATCTGGCATCAACACCCATGCCAAAGTGAAAGTCACAGAGATCACAGTTTTTCCCATTCTGATGTTTGACGTGAACATTAACTGAAGCTCTTGATTTGTATCTGCATGATTTTGTGCATTATGCTGCTGTCAAGAGATTGGCTGATTAGAGAACTGCATAAAACCACAGGTGTATGGGTGTACCTAATAAAGTGGCCGGTGAGTGTATATTCATGGAATTATTAGTACTGTTTATGATGTTTGTTCTCGGGTTGCAGAGTTTAAGTGTCCGTGATAAATTATTGCTAATATCAATGAACACATTTTTGGTTAATTCATTTGATTTATTAAATTATTCAATTAGTCAGTGATAAATGCAAAGCCCATAAAATAGAAAACCGTACTTTTTATTTCCTCAAACATCACTTTATTGACAACTGACCTTAAAAGAATTAAAATCTACAGACCTACTGCAGACAGCACGGTGGTGTAGTGGTTAGCACTGTCGCCTCACAGCAAGAAGGTCCGGGTTCGAGCCCCGGGGCCGGCGAGGGCCTTTCTGTGCGGAGTTTGCATGTTCTCCGCGTGCGTTTCCTCCGGGTGCTCCGGTTTCCCCCACAGTCCAAAGACATGCAGGTTAGGTTAACTGGTGACTCTAAATTGACCGTAGGTGTGAATGTGAGTGTGAATGGTTGTCTGTGTCTATGTGTCAGCCCTGTGATGACCTGGCGACTTGTCCAGGGTGTACCCCGCCTTTCGCCCGTAGTCAGCTGGGATAGGCTCCAGCTTGCCTGCGACCCTGTAGAACAGGATAAAGCGGCTACAGATAATGAGATGAGATGAGACCTACTGCAGAGAAGCATGGACAGGAGTGAGTTGTGTGTGCAGCCTGTTTACAGTAAGACCAGCAGCTAAAAAAAAAAAAAATCCCTGTTCTGGTCACCTTTATTTGCTGTATTATGTACTAAATAATATTGTGTCCCCTTTTGTAGAATTTAAAGTTATGACCAACTTGGCAAATGATTTTATTTAAACTACCCTAATACATTGGGTTTTTTTGCTTGTATTATAGACTAAATTCCGAATGAAAGTTAATTTATAATTGATTAATATGGTTTGTGAGTGTAATAGTTTAATCTGTTGTACAGTGTATTCTATATTGACACAGTGCTCACTTAAATAACAGCAGGGCTTCCTTCTGTGTTTAGTATTGGATAAGCATCGACATGAGGGCCCACTTGGTCTCTGCACTTACAAACACACACTGGTGCAAGCGCTTTGTGTGCGAGTGTAGTTGTACTCATCCCATTCCTTATCCTCTGAGGAGATAAAGGAGATCGGTGCTACAGAGAAAGGTGATCGGTTTGAGCATTACTTAAGACAACACACACAAACAGAGAACTGAAGCTTTAGCATATTGCACTGGTGCGTCTTAAAACTATGATGGGGCCATGTTTTCTTGATCGCAACATTTCTTAACCCTCATGTCAGTCACTAAGGCTTGAGGCTGCAGTCATCCACTTTATTAGCCTCTGTGGTTAAACGTTTTGTACTGATGCAAGCATTTATAATACCGAACAGTAGCTTTTAAAAAAAATCACGCAAACTGCCCTTGCTATTATATGTGTGTGTGTGTGTGTGTGTGTGTGTGTGTGTGTGTGTGTGTGTGTGTGTGTAGCTTTTATGTTTCAAATTTTGACTGAGAAGTCCTTCTGATAGAGATGAAAGAAACTGACAGTAAGAGCCCAAGGCCTCTGTAATACTTCAGTGTTTATTGCCTGGTAGAGTTATGTGACCCTGAACCTGCTAACTGCTTTCTTTTTTTTTTTTTCCTCTTTCCTCCCTCCTGTTTATATTCTTAGTAGCCTTGAGGGTGAAGGTGTTTTAAGTTTCTGTATATAACAAGAGGTGTTTGTGGCTATTATATAGCTTCTGGTTCTCCACTACCATGTGCAGGCTTTGGAATGAATTCATGCACTGCCTCCAGAAAGCATTCACGCAGCCCCCCCTCCCTTAAATTTTTGTAATTTAAAATTTTTTTTTTTTTTGTATTCCAACATCAACCTTGAGTATCCTGAAATGGGATACTTTTGTTCTTATGTTGTCATATTAAAGTAACTCTACAGATGTCCTCAGAATTATTTAATAAGCAATGCTGGGCATACACTGTGCGATTTTTGGCCCGATTTTGACACGATTTTCATTCGTGCGACTATTTTGGAGATCGGGCCGAGTTTTGGCTCAATCGTGCGTCTCGGATCGTGTAGTATTGAGGTATTTCACCTGACGTCACAGGGTCACGTGACGCCCCGGTGTCCGCCATTTTGAACGTCAAGCTAGCTAATGTCAACAATAGTAGCTAGTATGTTACTGTAACAATGTTTACGTTCAGTCATTTGGATGACTGTTAAAACCTTTCAGTCTCAAGTTTTTCCTTTACTGGATTTACTAGTTTACTGAGCTAGCGCACACCGGCTGCCGGGGAGTTAGCCCAAGCACGCTAGCTCAGTAAACTAGTAAATCCAGTAAAGGAAAACCTTGAGACTGAAAGGTTTTAACAGTCATCCAAATGACTGAACGTAAACATTGCTACAGTTACATACCAGCTACTGTTGTTGACATTAGCTAGTGCTAACAGCTAGCTGCTAGTGCACTGCTACAACTACACCGACCCTAATAATGGTCACTGCCTGGTAACAGCAAATTTATAACGGGCCATGTCTCAACAGACTAAGAAGTTATTTCAATGACATTTAATAACATTTTGTTTATCCTGAGGACCGAAAGTAAATGAAAATGTGAACAAACCTTAGCTGTAATAAGATGGCGACCACCGGCTCCAGGGACGACCCGCTGATGTAGGCATGTTACCCAGCCTGACACAAAATATTTGTAGGCATCCAAACTCTTATACGCTTTCAGATCAATACCTGTGTATGGCGATGGGTTTTTAACGACATAGGTATACAGATCATGTGGGCCGAAGTCAGGTAAAGACGAGGGCTTCGTGTACTTCCGTACGTCAGTGAGCAATCCTGGTGGAAGCAGGTAAACGTCGTTCTCTAAGCCTGCTAACCTCAATTTTTGCAAATACCTCTCCCTCTGCTCACCCTGTAAATGCCCTACGTCGCTGGATAGTGAAGGTGTTTTCTGCATCTCGCTCCTTTTTCTTTTATGTTTTTCGTTTGTCGCCTTCCTCGCATTCAAACTGATTCGAGCCGTGCCGTCCAAAATGGCAGCATCACATGACTTGGTCACGTGGGTGAAATACCTCAATACATGGGGTAACGACAAGCGATTAACACCTCACGACCTCCTCCCGATTGATCGGATGAAAATCAAACCTGTTTGAAATCCTGAGCATTGGATCCGAGCATCGCATCCGAGCATCGGATCGTATAGTGTGAGAACAGGAATCGTAAGCTGCGTGCTGTTTACCCCTGCGATTCACTCGTACAGTGTGAGCAGCAGCTGAATACCGCGATTGAAAAAATCGCACAGTGTATGCCCAGCTTAAGACTAAAAACTGTATAATTGAGGAGGAGTATCCACCCCCGTTTCATTTTGAAATCTAAATTAGGACTTGTATTTTTTGAGAGCTCAAATTAAATATGTTAAACAATGTACACCGCTGTTAATTTTAAACCCCTCTGTGTTCAATTGTACGCTTGCACAATAAACATGTCTGAGAAGTCTTGCAGCTAAAATGGCAAATCAGATCAGTACCGCTGTCATGATGGCCAAGAAACTGCTTGTGAAGCTTTGAGATATTAGGAGGTGGTTTGGAGGAAAAAAAAGATAAAGGTTATTAAAACATCATCAAAGCTTTGAAACATCTCAGGAGCACTGTGAAATCCATTATAAGAAAAAAAGGAAAAACGAACGGCACGGTCCAGACACTACTGAGATCATGCAATTGTCAGAGAAGTGTTTAACAGTTCAGCTACAACACTAGAGGGGTTACAGAGTTCACTGGTTGAAACAGGAGAACCTGTGCAGACATCAACAATATCATCAGCTCTGAGGGAGTGGCCAGAAGGAAGCCATTTCTGAGAAAGCCTATGTAAGAAAGTCTGAGAGCTTTTGGAAGAAGAGTTTGTGGTCTGATGAGGCTGAAGTTGAGACATTTAGTCTAAACCCAAAGCACACTGTTTAGTACAAACCAAGTACAGCAATAAAACCTCGGTGATCAAGCAGTATAGTGGTAGCATCATGCTCGAGGGCTGTTTTTCAGCAGGAGAAACTGGAAAGCTTTTCATTACAGGCAACATGGATGGAACCAGATATAAGCAAATTGTTGAGAAAAACCATTTTTTTGCATTTCAGGTGAAAATATATGCTCCAGCAAGACAGTGAACCAAAGCACAGGGTAAAAACTAAAAGAGTCAAAGCTTAGACTTTTCAGGCATGGCATTGACCACTGAACATTGCTGTCCATTCACGTTCTTCATCTAATTTGGCTGAAAATTTACATTTAGGAACATAAGAAAATGGCAAAATCAAAATGTGCAGAGCTCATAGTGACCTATCTGAAACAATTCACATCTGTATTGCTGCAGAAAAGCAGTTCACACTGAAGGGGTGAATACTTATCAAATAATTCTGAGGACATCTGAACACTTGAAATGGAGAAGAAAAAAACTTCATTCCATACTTAAATTTGAAAAATGTATATATATCATCTCATTATCTCTAGCCACTTTATCCTGTTCTACAGGGTCGCAGGCAAGCTGGAGCCTATCCCAGCTGACTACGGGTGAAAGGCGGGGTACACCCTGGACAAGTCGCCAGGTCATCACAGGACTGACACATAGATACAGACAACCATTCACACTCACATTCACACCTACGGTCAATTTAGAGTCACCAGTTAACCTAACCTGCATGTCTTTGGACTGTGGGGGAAACCAGAGCACCCGGAGGAAACCCACGCGGACACGGGGAGAACATGCAAACTCCGCACAGAAAGGCCCTCGCCGGCCACGGGGCTCGAACCCGGACCTTCTTGCTGTGAGGCGACAGCGCTAACCACTACACCACCGTGCCACCCGAGAGAGAGATATATTATTGGGGTGAATACTTTCCGGAAACATTGTACATTTTTAGTCATGCTTCTATAGGATTGATAGATCTGCAGTTTATTTAACAGTTATTCCACGAAATTAAGTCGTACATGATCTGATGACACGCCGAGTTGGCTATAAACCATGTACGACAAGATTGATTAAAATAACTTTTATTCAATCCACATTCACTGGATTTTGAAAAACAGAGCATTTTTATTTTTTGCAAATTCGATAAATAAAAACTTTATTCAAAATCTTCTTTTGCCTGCTCCCGATTAGGGGTTGCCACAAATGATCTTTCGTCTCCATTGCTCCCTGTCTTCCTCATCCTTCTCTACCACACCTGCCACTTTCATGTCCTCTCTCACCACATCCACGTATCTCCTCTTTGGCCTTCCTCGTTTTTCGTGTGCCTGGCAGCTCCATCCTCAACATTCTCCTTCCCACATGCTCTGCATCTCTTCTCAGGATGTGCCCATGCCATCTCAGTCTCATCTCTCTTCGCTTAATTCCCAAGCTCTCCACATGTGCTGTCCCTCTGATGTGCTCGTTCCTTATCCTGTCCAACCTCGTCACTCCCATCGCAAACCTTAACATCCTCAACTCCGCCACCTCCAACTTTGCCTCCTGTCTCTTCGTTAAGGGTACGGTCTCCAATCCGTACATCACAGCTGGTCTCACTACTGTCTTATACAGCTTACCTTTCACTTTTGCTGGGACTTTCCGATCACAAATGACTTCCGAAATCCTTCTCCAACTGCTCCACCCTGCCTGCACTCGCTTTCTCACCTCACTATCGCAGCCCCCATTTTCCTGCACAGTTGACCCCGGGTACTTGAATTCACCAACTTTCTTTACGTCTACTCCTTGCATCTTCACTACACTCTCATCCCCATTCTCATTGATGCGCATGTATTCTGTTTTGCTCCTGCTCACCTTCATTCCTCTTCGTTCCAATGCATACCTCCATCTCTCCAAACCCAGCTCAACCTCCTTTCTGCTTTCACCACATATCACAACATCATCCGCAAACATCATGTTCCATGATGACTCTTGCCTAGTACCATGCAGAGACCTTTACAAGGGCAGATTTTCAAAATCTTTATTCAAAATGTTTGACAAAATCATTTCCGCTTAGAATGTAAACAAACCAGCGAAATGACACTAGCAATTTGTGAAAAATGCCATAATAATAATTCTTGAAAAATAAAAAAGATATACCAGTATTCTTACTATCAAATACTTTTATTCCATATTTTGTTGCTTTTTGTTGTATTTTTTGGGGTATTGTTTTCGAGTAGAGCTTTTATTTCGTCCTTGGTTGGTTCAGCAACATGCTCTGCCATTTTCTTTTTCTGTACTCATGGTATATAAGCTGATAGCCTAGTAGTAGAGTAGCCAATCAGAGTGCACGATTGCTCATATCCAGTGAATATGGATAAAATAATTATATATATCCATAGACACAACATTCTTAGTGTTTCTCAAAATCTCAGTGGAGCATCTCATAATGAGAGATTTCAATGCAATGGAAGTTTCAGAGATTTCATGCTCTGTCACCAACTTCCCACCAACTTATGCCCAGCTCAGCTAGCTACTCCACATCAGTGTATTTAAAGGTCTCATTGCATCATTTTTTCATTAATTGTGCGGTGGTCTCTAGTATGAATGAATGCCCTGTGAGCTGGTTTTGGTGAAAAAAATGCTGTGGTTCTCCTGTTTCAGGCTGTTCTAGTTTGGTGGAGGAGCGGGTGGCGGGAGAACGACAGGATTTCAGCTCTTACTCATTAATATTCATGACATGTAAACGTGTTACCTCTGATTGGCTAACAGCAATCAGTAAACGTGTTACCTCTGATTGGCTAACAGCACTGTGACGCTACCGTACCTCCAGTGGGTCAGAACAAACAGATGTGGGTGTCTTTGTAAAAACTGTTTTGATTGGCTATTATGGTCTCGACATCGATGTTTTGACCAATAACAATGTAGATAACACGAATTTTACATCACATTCAACGAGATTTAAACGAGACTGAAGATGGCGACTTACAAATAACCTGTAAACATCGTTGGAGTTAATAAAGTTTGAACAGCATGAAGGAACATACCCCAACCCCCTGAAATTAATAAAAAAAATTCTCAACGGATTTGGCATAATATAAAAAGGTCGTTTTTTACTCAGAAAAAGCGGAAATCCGCCGAAAAGCGGAAAACTCTCATCCCTGCCTAGCTTGTGACCATGTCATGCATGCTAACGTGGAGAATATGAACATGCTATTTTGTAACAAAAACCTTCGAACAAAAAGTTCATGTTTTACTTAAGCTAGCCACACACTACGCCGATCCACGCGGTACCGAACCGACCCATTTCAGAGCCGACTCCCGACAGGGCACGCACATATCCCCGACTAATTCATGACTGTTGACGAGTGCAGTCGCGATTGAAGCGACACCAACAAGATTATGCGAACTAAGCATCATAACAAACATTCCGCTAAATATCACGTGACAATAGCTTTGTGATTGGCTATTGGATATAGTTACTGTTAAATCCAACACTTGAAGATGCTACAGGCTGAATTACAAATGACACAACATGGAATATGTAGCGCACTATCTAGGCTGCATGAGCTATTATTTCCAACCTTAAATAGTGCACTTATATAGGGGAGTTAAAGCGATTTGGAATTCAGCCACACAACTTGAGCAGAGTGGCTTTCCAGCCCACTGTGTCTATGGATAAAGCTTCAGTCTATGGAATTACAGTATATACCTGCATTAGGTGCTACCAACACGTATTTTTCGCACTAGAAATTGTGTTTAATGATGTCATGTGTTATATGCGAAAGATATGATTGGCTATTGCTAGCGACTCTCGCCAATCAGTCTGGCTCCCGATTAGTTTTTTGAATCGGCTGTGAGATGAGTCGGTACCATCGAAAACTAGTCTTTACGCCTGACTCGCGACTTCAGTTGGCTCGGTATGCTGAAAATCGGCGTAGTGTGCGGCTAGCTTTACAGCTTGTGAGCTGGTGGTCGATCGTCTTGACGGTACAGATCCAAGTATTAAAAACAACCTCGAAGCAAAACCACTACTGAAGGCACCGAAGTTTGAAAAGTCACTGTGGTTGAAATGATCAGAACACAGTACTAACGTTGCATTATACTTTGCTGGTGGTGTTCCAAAGATAAATTCCAACCATTTCTTCTTCACCTCTTCTATCTTGCAATGTTGCTCCGCTTAGGTTTCGTTTCTGTCAGCGGCTCCAGCCCGACTTTGGACGCTCGTAACTCGGGCAGGGGAGGTCCCAGCCTCCCCAAACTTGGCAGCCAGAGACCTCTGCCCTCTCCCCAACGAACCAGTGCTGCCAGGGTGGGCTAGCCCCGAGCCTCGGGACGTAATTCGCCCCGAGGCGAGCTGCGGCGCTCCGCTTAGGTTTCGTTTCTGTCGGCGACTCCAGCCTGACTTTGAACGCTCGTAACTCGCGCAGGGGAGGTCCCAGCCTCCCCAAACATGCAACGTTGATGTGTTACTGCCACAAATAACACAGGCACGAACTTGTTCAGCCATGTTTTCAACTTGCTGTTAGGGCCTCTTCGTTAGCTACTGACGAGATGGGCTCTGCTATCTCTCCTCGTGCTTAAATCCGAACTTTCTTCCTGTGGGCGGTCGCAAGCCAAGGTGGGCGAGGCCATGAATACTAATTTTCGAAGTGACGTACCGTAAGTTTGTAGGGCTTTTTCAGATTTGCTCGTTTTTCTGACTATTTTCTTTCATAAGCTAATACAGGGAATGGGAGTAGAATTACATTTTCACATGCAGCATGCATATGCAACTCGGAGTGAACTATGGTATTTCAAAAAGAGCCAGTATTAAACGTTTTTGGTGGAAGGGCACCTTTAATGATCAGCCTCTTTTCCTATTTCCGTACTATGAAATCCACTCGATCCACTGGAAATTTCTTTGTAAAAGATTGGGCAGTATTTACCCAAGCATCTTCTCGTGCCAAATCACGACTGGGTCCTGCAGGCTTTTGAGATGCGAGTGTTTTTATGACCTTACCATATGACATGTTTACATTTGCCAGCATATGTTGTCATGGTACTAACCACTGATAACAGATGGAGCTTGCTACCCTGGCTGACAGACCCCAATTGGTGAACAAATCACATTTTTGTTGTCCAACTGATGAGTAAATATCAGTATGGTGACACTGTGTGTGTTGTTGTACCATGCAAAGACCTTTACAAGGGCAGATTTTCAAATTTAAAAAGGCACATGGATTAAGATGTTATAACAGCAACTACAGCGTAATCTGCCGAACCGTAGCAACCAATATTCAAAGAGAATATAAAATGGACACTTATAACAAAACGCATTATACTGATACATGGTTATTTGTGCTTAGTTTCTTGAAATTGGTATTTCTCACAAATGCAAAAATATATGGGCTAAAAAAGTAACAAGAATGTTATGGAGCACATTTTAACACTAAACACATGCTGTCTAAACCAGCATCTGAAATTTTGACCTTCATAATCAGACCCACCATATTGCTGGCTGGTTACTATGCAGCTGCATGAGTTCCGAAGAAAGAGTAATAATACAGGCCTAAATATAACGTGGCAACAAGCAAACAGGTGAGAGACAACCTGGCTGCTTCGAAACACAAGTTAAACTTGCCATCTCTCAACGTTGCAAAGTAGCCGTTTCTGTATGAAACGCGCAAATGGCTTACTTAGCTATTTAAAACCCATCATGGACAGCTGGTGCACCACTTATCACACGAAAGAAAAAAAAAAGAAAACGGTCCAATCAGCGACTTCAGCGATTTTGTCAATGCTTTTTTGCGATGTTTGTTGAAAATGTTGACTTCAGTCATCAGCGAGAACTGCTACTTCATATAAAAACGATGACCTAATGAATTTAACAATGTAAATAAAGTATATTACTTTCGATTACGTCATACTCATGCTTACTAGAATATCTGTCTATCAGAAGAGGTGCACTTAACAGCTGATGCAGTGATTGATTTCAAGTTATTGTAGGCAACCTGGGCCTGTGTGTGTAGGAGGGTGCGCATGTGTGCGTGCAAATTGAGAAATAGTACACGTATGTATGTTGTTAGTGTAGGGTTTCATTCACTGTCTAATACGAAGACAAAGCTGCAGCCTTTGTAGCTAGCATAAATCTGGCTGATGAAAGTCTGATGATACACATGCATGCAAACTGGCATAGGCCACAGAACCGTGTGTGTTATGGAAGGGTTAAATATCAAATAGTTCATATTTTAATTTAAACTGGAAGTTATGGAGAACAAGAAACTACTTTCCTGTTTGCCACTGTCACTGACTGCTGCTTCTTCAAATTCATAGGCATGCACGAACTGGTGGTGAATTTCTATTGGCTAACGGGCCCCTCATTCAAAGAAAGAGAAAGACGTGCAAACAGATAGCATACCAAACAAACCCACGACTACCTGCAACTTCACCCTTCGACTTAAGCTTATGAATGGCAGCCAGATGTGCATTTTAACTTATAGTTTAAATATTATTAATTTTTAATATGATTCTTGATAAGTATGGAATCAATTTTGTGCCAAAATGTTCATACAATACTTTTGAAATATCAAACAAAAACAGCAAATCAAAATACAAAAAAAGGCAATTTATTTTAGACTGGCAAACAAATTATTCGTGTAATCGTGCAAAATATCAGTCTATTACTCTTCAGAAACCTTTTATTTTTGTTCCGCGTCTTTCTCAGTTTTGTTTGCCGTAATTTATTTTGGTTGCGATTCCAGCTTTCTCGTTTGCGCTTCCTGACTTTCTGCTTGCAGTTTTGGCACAAACTTCACGTGTGGGCGGGCTGTCCAGGAATGCATTCCCATTGGGTAACTTGTGTTTGACTGACAGCTACGCTCAGCCATTCCCTACTCGGATTCTGGCGGACTGTTTGACGAGTGACCGATCCATTGACGGTAAACAAGGATCGAGTGGACTTCAGTGGCGACTATGATATTACACTCGTCAAACAGTCCAACAAAATTCAAGTAGGAAATGGCCGCAACAGCTTCCGGGGGAATCGCTGAGCGTAGCTGTCAGTCAAACACAAGTTAGCCAATGGGAATGCATTCCTGGACAGCCCACCCACACGTGAAGTTTGTGCCAAAACTGCAAGCAAAAAGTCAGGGAGCGCAAACGAGAAAGCTGGAATCGCAAACAAAATAAATGACGTCAAACAAAACTGAGAAAGACGCGGAACAAAAATAAAAGGTTTCTGAAGAGTAATAGACTGATATTTTGCACGATTACACGAATAATTTGTTTGCCAGTCTAAAAAAATTGACCTTTTTTTTGTATTTTGATTTGTCGTTTTTGTTTGATATTTTAAAAGTATTGTATGAACATTTTGGCACAAAATTGATTCCATAGATAAGTGCCATGGGCAGGGGGAAAAAAACAAACAAACAAAAAAAAACCAACAACAAATACAAAACAAAACTAGAAGCGTACTCGTGAGAGTGCATAGCTCCACGAAACCATATATTATCAACATCAAAATCAAATCACTTGAAATCAACAGACTAAGGCAACAGATCAAAATCTGTTCACTACTTTTTGAGTTACATTGGGAACAGGCAACAAAAAAAAAAAAAATCATGGATCCACATACATATCTGGATTTGCATCAAAATCCAAGCAATTGTTCCTTGACCTTTCCTCAGAATCTTATCAAAATCCTTTCACTACTTTTTGAGTCATGTTGGGAAAAGACAAAGAAACAGAGGCAAAAAACATAACCGCCAACAAAGTTGGTAGAGGTAAAAAACAACAAAAAAAACACCTTGCCTAAAGCATGGCTCTTTGTTTAAATCTCAATGCTGATCGACACTCACCTCTGTCGTAGACTTGTGCTATCACACTCTTTGTAATAAAAAGGTTTCATCCAGGACTTTAAAGCGTTCTTTGGTTTAATACTCTTGGTGAGCCTTGACACATTTAATATACTGTATTACCTTTTGGAATCTATAATTATTTCGCATCTAAAGAATCCCTCAGAAAGCCTTCTTGATGAAGTGCAACATGACCGTTCAAGATGATTAAAAACCTGATGGTATTTTGCACCAGCTCAGGCTTGGAACTGGCTCTGGTGAATATAACAAATCAGTTGATGTATTCAAATATACAGGATATGGGAAAGACGTTTATATGTCTAATTTGTTTGAGGAGGCTGCTGCAGGTCATGGGCATTTTATTCTGTTATCACTGCACTGCATCATAAAAAGTGCTCACTGTGGATTAGCTGCAAGCGTGAAAGTTGCTCAACAGAAAGTTTATTTTTCCAGATGCAATTTTGCTAAAACGTTTCAATTTAAGACAAAATGGTATCGGACCACTCACATCAGCGTATCATGGGCATCTGTCTCATTGCTATCTTGTCACTCTTCAGTATTTTTAGCCCGTTGTCAGCCAATGTGGTAATGCTTCGGTGGTTTGAAATGAAGAGAATGCCTTTCCTCCATGAATGTACACTCAGAGATGCATCCTGCCACATCTCATGCAGCACTTTGTCTGTCTCAGTGGTTGCACTATAAATGGTAAGCAGCAAATGGAATCAAATTTGAGTCTGAATAAGCTGTAATAACGTGCATAAAATCCGACGCAGGCCCGCCCTCTCTCTCTCTCTCTCTCTCTCTCTCTCTCTCTCTTTGTCCAAAGGAAAATTATGGTTTAACAGGTGCAAAATGATTTTGCTGCTAATTGTTTGCATGAAGCCAACTCACTATACTGTAACATCACCCCATAAAAGTCCTCACACAGTACAAATCCTTGCAATGCAGTTGAAACTTTGCATCTATCCAAAGTTAAATGCCAGTGACGCCACTAGTTGCCTTCATCTGAAAATGTTGAGAAGCAGACAATACTCCGTTTCTGTTGGGGGGACAGCAATATGGAGACGCAGGGCATACTATACAGTTAACGCCACTCCTGTCATCTGGGTGGATTTGTGATCTTTTGGTTTGCCACTGAGCTATAAACGCATGAAAAGAAGCCATCCATTCACTGTATACAGCCTGCAGCATATGAAAGCAAGCACAGCGTGCGGATGATAAATACTTGAACTGACCACTGACCACACTTCCAGAAAATTCAATTGTTGGCTTCTCTGCTCTACTCTACAGTTTTGTGTCGATTTAGACACAATTTACAGTGCAAGTCCAGCTTACTCTCCTTGCAAAGGTATTCTGTATTTAAATGTGGAATGTGATCTCTCACACACACGCATGCATGCACACACGCACACAAAGGTTTTGTGCCCTATGCCGGTTTGTGTGCATGTGTAGGCGGCAGTTATTTAATAATGCAAATAATTTTTTTTTCTGAAAAGCTCATTCCTAATACCATTAAGGGTTTTTCAGTTTTTTGCTCTGAGGGAGAAACTGCACACTCGGATGATGTTGAAATTTTTGGAATTTTAGTGACTCCTTTCACATTTTAAAGATGTTCAAGAGATATTTTGAGATCAGGTCAGTGTGACACCAAGTCACGCTTCCTTACCCCAGTTGAGCTGTTCTGGCAAGAATCTACTTCTGGTTTTTATTCCTGCTGGCCAAAAAGCCCGAAGGGGGATTATGTCATGGCGATGTCCGTCCCGGGAAGGGTGCTCACCTTCTGAAATCAACTCCTCTCACAATTTTTGAAGGAATTTCACGAAACTTGGCAGGATTCTTTGTTATATGTCGGTAATATACATATTGTAATTGCGTTAAATTCGGTCACATTTTACCAGAGTAACATCCCTTGATTTAACAAAATTATAATTTGACAATTTTATGAGCGTGTGTTTTCTTTCTGAATTCAACTCCTCTCACAATTTTTGGAGGAATTTCACCAAACTGGACAAGAGGCATTGTTATATGTCGGTAGTACGCATATTGTCTCATCTCATCTCATTATCTCTAACCGCTTTATCCTTCTACAGGGTCGCAGGCAAGCTGGAGCCTATCCCAGCTGACTACGGGCGAAAGGCGGGGTACACCCTGGACAAGTCACCAGGTCATCACAGGGCTGACACATAGACACAGACAACCATTCACACTCACATTCACACCTACGGTCAATTTAGAGTCACCAGTTAGCCTAACCTGCATGTCTTTGGACTGTGGGGGAAACCGGAGCACCCGGAGGAAACCCACACGGACACGGGGAGAACATGCAAACTCCACACAGAAAGGCCCTCGCCGGCCCCGGGGCTCGAACCCAGGACCTTCTTGCTGTGAGGCGACAGCGCTAACCACTACACCACCATGCCGCCCGTACGCATATTGTAATTTCGTTAAATTCAGTCACATTTTACCAGAGTTACAGCCCCTGATTAACAGAATTATGCTTTGACAATTTCATTAGAGTGTTTTCCCTCTGAAATCAACTCCTCTCACAATGTTTGGATGAATTTTTCGAAGCTTGGCAAACGGCCTTGTTATATGACGGTAATATGCATATTGCGATTTAATTTCGTTTGTGAAAATTTTGCCAGAGTTGTGACCCTTGATTAAATAACTTGTACTTTGACAATTTCATGAAGGTGTACGTTCTTCTGAAATCAGCTCCTCTCACCATCTGCGGAGGAATTTCACAAAATTTGAAAAGATTCTTTGTTATATGTCGGTAATACTCATATTGCAGTTTTGTTCAATTCAGTTGCATTTTACCAGAGTTATGGCCTAGGTGCCAGCTGGGGATACTGCGCTCTCAGAGCACTCTTGTTTGAAATGTGTCTGATAAACTCCATAACCCACTGGGAAGTCTTGCAAGATGCACTGCGAAGCATCTCCGAGAAAATATAACTGTGTGTATGAACAAAGCAGCTGTTGAAAGATTTAGTGATGAAGGTATGGTTTTGTTTTAATTCATGCGTGGCTGTGCGTTTTTGCAGTATGAAATATAATATGCTCATTTATTTAAAATACTGTTGGAAAATAGACACTCCCAGTATTTCCTGATCAGGGCGAGTAAGAGGATATCGAAACAACACACAGGAAACCTTCTGAAACCGATATATTCACACATCCAACCCCCTTTCTTCCTGCATCAACTGGCCTTAAGTTGAGCTGTTTTTCTCTATGCGTTTTTATTAACTGGTGTACCTGTGTATGAATAGAACCCATCTGCTGTCTGGCGAAAAGAACTCTATGGCCTTCACTGGCTGCAGTTTTATAGTCAGTCATAAAGAGTTTATAATAAGTGATGGATGGAGGATAGCTGCAGTAAAGCCACAATGAGTGTGCTGAAGGTAATGGAGCATACGGATCCAAAATAACGACTGTATACTTCACCTACCACACCTTCAGCCCTGCTCTCTCGCACACTTTAAACACTTCTTGAAAACTGCATGTTCACCGCAAACACTCAGCTTTAATAACAGTCCTCAATTGGATAGTCACGCTGCAGCATGAGGCCTTTGTGTGGATCTGTAAGCCATTTAAGGCAGAAATGTTAAATGTATGCGGATTTATGCTATGGGGGTATTAGGGTATAATCTTCTTAGCTCAGAAATGAGTGTCATTGCAGTCTACCGCTATATGTGCATCCACACCCGATCACATGCATACCCTCCTCCACCATTGCAGTTCATCAAACCAGGAGACTGTTAGCCATCAAAGACAGAGAAGAGGGAAGGCTTTGGGTGGTCGGGACCAAATATAGAGATACAGTCCATCTCCTCTCTCTTACTCTCTCTCTCTCGATCTCCCTCAGTCACTTCCTCCTACTCTCCCCTTCTCTTTCTTCTTCTTCAGAGGTATATCCATAACCAACAGCACCCCACCTCCTCCTCTCTCGTCCTCTTCCTCTGTGCCCCCCTCTCCTCCCGCAGTGCAGCCGTGCCCCACCATGACAGACCCTTAGATCATAGTCAAACCACACACTTACACTTCGTTGTTCATTAGTAAACAGATGGTGGGCTAAGATTGGCTCTGGTGCTTCAGAGGCATACTATATGTATTTGTGTGTGTGTTTAATTGTATGGTGCATTAAGAGCAGTTATGTTTCATATGGTGCTTGTGTCCTTGCCTGCCCGTGCACATAATTGTCTGGAATTATTTTGTTAAATAAACTAATAAAATGACTAGAACCCTTCAGGACGCTCAGCCTACCGATGTGCCCCAGTGTGCGCAGGCTGTGCATGCTGAAGCCTGCAGAAACACGGCTGGACCGAGGTTGATGGAGTGGGTGAAAGTGGACTGATGGCACAGGCTGTGCTGCCTCCTCCAGGTTTCCGTCTTTGCTCGTTCAACCACCGAGAGAGAAAGAGAGAAAGAGCTCAGTGCCGCCGGGTGCGTCTGCCCTCCCTTGTGAACCCAACACTACGTGGGCTGTTTCTGCTGTATGCTGCTCAGTCTCACGCACAGCTGTTATGAGGCAGAACTCAGACAGGTTATCCGCAAAGCCTGGTTGGCATGTATGCGTGTTTGTGTGTGTATATGTGCATGCATAAGATAGTGAGAGAGACAAATTTAGAGAAAACTGGCTGCAGATAAAGGCAGCTAGTGGATTGCATTAGGATAAGTACAGAGAGGTCAAAGAGGAAGCTATAGAACTTTAACAAAGTAAATAAAACTCCTTTTAAAATGACCATTTCAGAATACTTCAGCATGTTTAACTTGGTCTCTATCAACCGTTTCTGGACTGTATATTTGACCACAGACTCAGGGTGTAACACGCGTGCATACACACACACACACACACACACACACACACACACACACACACACACACACACACACACACTGTATCAGTCTGTTTAGTGCTCCACATATCCATACTCAGATTTAAACCCCAAATAGGTGGGGCCTAAATAGAAAGGTGTTTTTTTTTTTTGTTATTTATTTTATTTTATTCTATTTTTTATGAGATGAGACTTACCGCTATATTCCCCTGGATACAGTCACGGGCGCAGATAGAGGGGGGGGGACGGGGGGGATTCGTCCCACCCAGATTTAAATTCACCTCGTTCGGTCCCCCCCACTTATAGGGAGGAAAAAACGTCTATGCTGTCTTTCTTTGCATAAGGCAAACCTCACGGAAAAATCAAAAGACTAATTACCATTCGGTTTATTGAGGTGCACAGCAGTACAGACATAGTTGCAACTGCGCAGACTACACAGGTTGCGAGCTCGAGCTTGGTTGCTATGGTTACCCACAAGTTTGACAGGCATATCAGGGACAGCGCCTCCTAGTTCAGGACCCCAACATGGCATGATGAAGGGTGCCAAAAGGCAGAAAATGATTGCATCGTTAAAAAAAAACGACTGTAAGTAAACTGTGCCTTACTTTATCATATCACCTTGCAATTTTTTGATAGTCTGTTCAAAGTAATGTCGTAGTGAAAGTAAAATCGTACGGAGTAGAGATGCCTTTCTGGTAGCCGCCTCCTTTCGGTGGTAGCCTGTAGATACAGTGCTCAGAAGGCAGTTTTAATGTTTAATCTGGAGTTCCCTGCCATAATTTCAGCGAGCATATTGTTTCATAAGGAAACTTTGCGAAGAGTTGTTTACTGACTGCTGCTCATGCAACACACAGGCATAGTTAGAAAGTCAGGATGCACTGGTTTACACTTCACACACACACGTAGCCCAGCCTCTCGCTATGTTTAACAGTTGGAACTTAGCGGTTTTAAAACTAGTTTTGCAATTTTGCAATTTCTGTGCGTGATGATAATGTGTAAACTTTGGATTTCCATAGGCTATGTTAAAATGTTATCATTGTCCTGGCCTGCAGGTAGTTCCTGGTGATGGCAGTGAGGGAGGTGAAATAACATGTATACACACTACCGTTCAAAAGTTTGGGGTCACCCAGACAATTTTGTGTTTTCCATGAAAAGTCACACTTTTATTTCCCACCATAAGTTGTAAAATGAATAGAAAATATAGTCAAGACATTTTTCTGGCCATTTTGAGCATTTAATCGACCCCACAAATGTGATGCTCCAGAAACTCAATCTGCTCAAAGGAAGGTCAGTTTTATAGCTTCTCTAAAGAGCTCAACTGTTTTCAGCTGTGCTAACATGATTGTACAAGGGTTTTCTAATCATCCATTAGCCTTCTGAGGCAATGAGCAAACACACTGTACCATTAGAACACTGGAGTGAGAGTTGCTGGAAATGGGCCTCTATACACCTATGGAGATATTGCACCAAAAACCAGACATTTACAGCTAGAATAGTCATTTACCACATTAGCAATGTATAGAGTGTATTTCTGATTAGTTTAAAGTGATCTTCATTGAAAAGAACAGTGCTTTTCTTTCAAAAATAAGGACATTTCAAAGTGACCCAAAACTTTTGAACGGTAGTGTGTGTATATATATATATATATACACACACACACACATATATATATATATATATATATATATATATATCATCTCATTATCTCTAGCCGCTTTATCCTTCTACAGGGTCGCAGGCAAGCTGGAGCCTATCCCAGCTGACTACGGGCGAAAGGCGGGGTACACCCTGGACAAGTCGCCAGGTCATCACAGGACTGACATATAGACACAGACAACCATTCACACTCACATTCACACCTACGGTCAATTTAGAGTCACCAGTTAACCTAACCTGCATGTCTTTGGACTGTGGGGGAAACCGGAGCACCCGGAGGAAACCCACGCGGACACGGGGAGAACATGCAAACTCCACACAGAAAGGCCCTCGCCGGCCCCGGGGCTCGAACCCAGGACCTTCTTGCTGTGAGGCGACAGCGCTAACCACTACACCACCGTGCCGCCTATATATATATATACACAAAATGGAATCATTTGCTGACAGCTCAGTCCCCCCCAGTTCAAAAATCCTATCTGCGCCCCTGGATACAGTGGCAGGAAAAACGGATGTAAAAATGCCAGCACTGTCAACATGGTCTAAGAATTCTGGCTCTGACAGTTCCTCAACCTCAGCTGCATCACTTCAGGTCATCTTTGGTTCTGTTTCCCAAAACAAAAACAAGCTAGTATCCTAATTTTAACCGTCATTACCCAGACCAGACCGTTACTACTTTGTAAATACATCACAGTGGTCATGGTTTGTCCTGGAAACTTCATATATGACCATTTGCACAAGTGTGAATATAAACACTTTCCATCCACCCATCCGTTATCCGTAAACGCTTATCCTGTGCAGAGTCGCTGGCAAGCTGGAGCCTATCCCAGCTGACTACTGGCGAAAGGCGGGGTACACCCTGGACAAGTCGCCAGATCATCGCAGGGCTGACACGTAGAGACAAACAACCAGTCACACTCACATTCACACCTACGGTCAATTTAGAGTCACCAGTTAACCTAACCTTCATGTCTTTGGACTGTGGGGGAAACCGGAGCACCCGGAGGAAACCCACGCGGACACGGGGAGAACATGCAAACTCCACACAGAAAGAACCCCGTTGGCCGCTGGACTCGAACCCAGAACCTTCTTGCTGTGAGGCGACAGTGCTAACCACTACACCACCGTGCCGCTAAACACTTACCATTCACGCATATTTTGGTGTTTGTTGTTTTTGTGGCATGCAAAAGTTTGGGCACCCTTACTGAAAATATCTGTTACTGTGAATAGTTAAGTGAGCAGAAGATGAACTGATCACCAAAAGGCATAAAGGTAAAGACGATACAGTTCTTTTCAGCATTCTCTGCAAGATTTGTGTATTATTTTTCTTTTGTACAATTGGAGAGTGAAAAAAGAAAAGGAACACCATGCAAAAGTTTGGGCACCCCAATACATTTGAGTTCTCAGGTAACTTTTACCAAGGTTCCAGACCTTAATTAGCTTATTGATCTGTGGCTTGTTCAAATTCTTCATTAGGAAAGGTCAGATGATGCAGATTTCAAAGCTGTATAAATTCTCTGACTCCTCAAACTTGTCCCTAAAATCAACAGCCATGGGCTCCTCTAAGCAACTCCCTCGCATTCTGAATAATAAAATAATTGATGCTCACAAAGCAGGAGAAGGCTACAAGAACGTAGCAAAGTGTTTTCAGATAGCCGTTTCCTCAGATTGTAATGTTATTAAGAATTGGCAGTTAACAGAAACAGTGGAGATCAAGGTGAGGTCTGGAAGATGAAGAAAACTTTCTGAAAGAACTGCTCGTTGGATTGCTAGAAAGGCAAATAAAAACCCCTGTTTGACTGCAAAAGACCTTCAGAAAGATTTAGCAGACCCTGGAGTGGTGGTGCACTGTTCTACTATGCAGCGACACCTGAACAAATATGACCTTCATGGGAGAGTCATCAGAAGAAAACCTTTCCTGAGAACTAGCCACAAAATTCAGCATCTGAAGTTTGCAAATGAACATCTAAATAAGCCTGATGCATTTTGGAAACAAGTCCTGTGGACTGATTAAAATCAACATAGAACTTTTTGGCCACAATGTGCAAAGGTATGTTTGGAGAAAAAAGGGTGCCAAATTCCAGGAGAAGAACACCTCTCCAACTCTGAAGCATGGGTGTGGCTCAATCATGCTTTGGGGTTTGTTTTGCAGCCATTGGCACAGGGCACATTTCACTGGTCGAGGGAAGCATGGATTCGAATAAATACCAGCAAATTCTGAACACCTCTCCAACTCTGAAGCATGGGTGTGCAGGGCTCGAAATTCGTGGTGATCTGGTCGCCCGAGGCAACTTAATTTTTCATTTGGCGGGTAATTCCTGTCACTAGCCAGCCCGGCTGGCTAGTTGAAAATAAAAAATATATATGAAGCGAAGATTCAGACACACCGTCAACTAAAGCCGCCACATATTAAGTGTGTGCCGTGTCTGTGTTAATCGATGTGTTTATCGGCAGGACGGAAACTACCGAAGAATTCCGAATCATATCGTGTACGAGTCAGGCTGTCGGTTTTTTCACTACTGCGCATACATATAACGCATCTCGTTGAATATCACGGTAATCACGTGTAGTATTGGACCAGGTGGGTGGAGCACAGAAGCACGGCAGGCCAGAACTTAGTTCTCAATGAACTATTTATTGCTAGCTTTTCAGCCTTTTATCAGCCTGAAAAGCTAGCAACGCACACATTCGCACACACGCACGTGTTCTGGCTGGGGAGAGAGAGCTCCCTTTCTCTGCTCTCCTCTCCTTTTAAAGAGCGCGGTCACTGTGGAAGATACACAAACACAGGTTAATCCCCATCAGGTGCAATGATTCCACCACTTACCTTCCCTGACTCCGCCCTCCATTCACAGGCCGACGCTTGGCCACGCCCCCGCTGCCACATCACGTTATCAAATTCAATAGATGTGGCCACATTATCGCCCATTTAAACACGTGTTTTTGTGGTTGTTTACATCTACATCTGCCAAAGCTACGTTGCGATGTGGAATTTTCTGAAAGGTGTACAGAAACCGCCAGAGACGGGGACAAAGCGACCTCGGTCTGAAGAGGAGAAACGACAAAGGACTTATAAGCAAACGTGGGAGCAGGGTAGGCCTTGGCTGCGATACGATTTTTATGGAATAATTAATTTTTTTTCAAGTTGATTCCTAGTCAATATGAAGCTCCTAATGCTTTCTCTCTCATAAATGGTTAAATACAGAAAGCATGTTGGACATATTTTGGGTGCTATAGTCATGATAGTAAGTATATTTGTTTTCAATACTCATACACCAAGTTGCCAAGTTTTCCAATATATTATAATTTGTTGATATTATATTATGGTGCTCTGTGTTGTTCTCATTTATGTATTTAACAACAGTATCAAAATACTCGGGTCTTGAAATAAATGCACATTAGTCATGAACAATGGTAACTACTCTCTTTTGCGTTATTTTTGACAGAAGTAAAACTCATACATGAACAAATTTTGGCTAGTTGATTTTCTGTTTGGCTAGTTACTTTGGAAGGTAACTAGTCCGGCTGGCTGGTGAAAAAAAAAAAAAGAATTTCGAGCCCTGGTGTGGCTCGATCATGCTTTGGGGTTGTGTTGCAGCCAGTGGCACAGGGCACATTTCACTGGTCGAGGGAAGCATGGATTTGAATAAATACCAGCAAATTCTGGAAGCAAACATCACACCATCTGTAAAAAAGTTGAAGTTAAAAAGAGGATGGGTCCTACAGTAAGACGATGATCCAAAACACACCTCAAAATCTACAATAGAATACCTCAAGAGGCACAAGCTGAAGGTTTTGCCCTGGCCCTCACAGTCCCCTGACCTAAACATCATTGAAAATCCGTGGATAGATCTCAAAAGAGCAGTGCATGCAAGACAGCCCAGGAAACTTGTAGAACTGGAAGCCTTTTGCAAGGACGAATGTGTGAAAATCCCCCAGGTAAGAAGTGAAAGATTATTAGCTGGCTACAAAAAGTGTTTACAAGCTGTGATACTTGCCAAAGGGGGTGTTATTAGGTACTAACCATGCAGGGTGCCCAAACTTTTGCTTCGGGCCCTTTTCCTTTTTTGTCCTTTTGAAAAAGTAAAAGATGAAAATGAAAAAATTGCTTTTGCTTAAAATATAAAGGGAATGAGTCATCTTTAACTTTATGCCTTTTGGAGATCATTTCATCTTCAACTTGCTTAACTGTTCACAGTAACAGCAATTTTGACTAGGGGTGCCCAAACTTTTGCATACCACTGTGTATTGGGATCCCAGTCCTGATGTACACCACTCTGTGAACTGCGAACCTTTCTGGCAAACAATTATTCATATTTGTTCACAGAAAATAGCAAAAACAGAAAACATGTTCACGCAAAGCCATCTTGTATTAAAAGTCTAAGGGCAGTTGTTGGGGCAGTCAGTACATTTATATTTAATATAAACATTTATATGAATTGGGCAGTGAAAGGAATTTGTGAGTTACTCTCTAAATCTATATAATATGTGCAGAGATCCCATAAAATATTTGTGAAAGTATAAGCAGCTAACTTTTTTAAATAAGAAGTTTCTCCTCTCTTACAGTATATCTCTTCAAAGGAACCTTTTTCTCTTCCCTAAAATGTTTTTGGAGATGGTGTCGTTCTTCTGGGGTAACATTACATATGCTACACATGCAAGTAGATGGAGAGCAGATTGAAAATCCTGCAGTAGTTTTTAAACACTCTACCATTTGAGGTTACATATTTAATAAATTTTTTTTTCTTACCTCTAAGATGCTTTTTATTCATCCACTTATTATTACTGTTGGTCTGTCACCAAGTGTGAAGGCTAGCACATGCTTTCTCCTAAGCGTGTGAAGCCACCCACCATATACGTGCTGCCCACGCAACATCAAGCTTCTTATGCTTGGAGGTATATTCTATACCGCCTTTCTGGGTAACATTGTGACCTTTGGACTTAGCACTTTAATATAAGCATCTGCAAGTTAGCATCCTTCCTACCCACTGGATAAAAATATTGAGTCCAGTCTAGGCAAAGTACACCTCAGGGTTTGCTGGGTTCAAGTGCACCTCAACGCTTCAGTATTATAGAAGCAGCATTTTAGAAGAAATAGATTTGAAAGTGTCCAATATTTTCTTATTTTTCTTAGGGGTAGAAAGAAGAGTAAAATGAAGAGGCTGTATGGTTGTCTTTGAGCATTGTCTGCAGGCATGAGGGAGACAGCGTAGGGAGGAGGGGAGGCAGAGAGCCTCTCTCAAGGCCGTGGAGGGGGAGTAAAACCGAATGCACCATTACAGATCCAATGTATCACTCCATGAAGCTGCTCGGAGAAAAAGCGAGGATGATGAGTGTAAAGGAGAGGTTGAAACTGTGGATTGTATGAACTTGGCAAGAGAATGGAAGAAGGACAACAATAACTAGAAAAGCACTCGGAGAGCGCAGACCTCCGCCAAGAATCCTTTAAAAAAAATCCGGGATCCAGAAGGTGATCCGGATCACCGCCAAAATTTAATGGATTGTTACTTGTGCCTAGTCACACCTCTGGAAAAAATTTCAGAGCAATCCGTTCATTACTTTTTCCGTAATGTTGCTAACAGACAAACCAACAAACAAACAAACCAACGCTACCGAAAACATAACCTCCTTGGCGGAGGTAATAATAAAAACTAGAATGCATTTCCGGAGAAAATGCGAAAGTGTGCTTGCTCAGGCACACCGCCATGGCGACCCGGCAAGAGAGGTGACCGCACGCCCACATGACAAGTTTTGTGTCAACACGCGAAAGTTTGGCCAAGACACAAGGCGGGTTCTCATATGGAGATGACAGGCTGGTAAGGTTCTTTACAGGGACATCCCAGAGCATCACTAACATGGAAATTTAGATGTAATTCTAAATCCATAAAGAGATATGACCCAAAACACATTTTTGCTCATTGTGGTGCCCCGTAGTGGCCAAATGACACCAAATTTGGTGAGGGTACAGGAACTGGTGCCGAAAGTCATCTCAACAAATATGGTCTTGATACGTCAAAGTGTTTCTGAGATATGAGCCAAAATACGTTTTTGCTAATTGTGACGCCCCCTAGTGGCCAAATGACACCATATTCGATGAGGGTAGTTTAGATGGTGTCCAAAGTCATGCCACTAAATATGGTCTTGATACGTCAAAGCACAGACCTCCGCCAAGAATCCTTTAAAAAAAATCCAGGATCCAGAAGGTGATCCGGATCACCGCCAAAATGTAATGGATTGTTACTTGTGCCCAGTCACACCTCTGGAAAAAATTTCAGAGCAATCCGTTCATTACTTTTTCCGTAATGTTGCTAACAGACAAACCAACAAATAAACCAACCAACGCTACCGAAAACATAACCTCCTTGGCGGAGGTAACAAGTGCATTTTAAACATGAACAAAGGAGAGAGAGAGAGAGAGAGAGAGTGGGAACAAGTAGACAGGGGAGAAGAGTAAAGGGACATTTAATAAAAAGAATTAATCTTGTTCTGACTGTGGCCCAGGTGTAGTTTTTGGTCTGTGTCTTCATCCATGTGTCTGTAATAAGAGGGAAGGTTGGATATTAAACATAATGAAAAACCTAATGACATTCTTTCGAGTGGAGCAGAAGCGGAGTGTCCGTGACCCAGATTGAGAGACCTTTCTGCTGAATCTTTTATGGGGACCAAAAATTGGATCAAATTTAATTTAGTGTTGAGGGTGGAATACTACAGTATAGAAGGGGACTAAGCACAAAACCTGGAATATAGGGTTTATTATAGGTCAGATTGTTGGTGACCATTTTAGGTTGGTAAATAAAATGGGCTCCTCATAGGCATCCTCATGAGATATTTAATGGTTGCTGGAGTTTCAGAATATGCAATTAACTTTGACTTGACAAAAGAAATTGGATCACTGATGGGTGTAACATTTATAGACTGAGCTACCTAGGTTGTAAAGATGGTGAAGTACTCATTTCTGATTGATGGTGTGAAATCCCATCCCAATGCGTGCTCTTCTATACATTCATCCCTAAAGCCTCGGTCACAACCGGCCGTACGTGCTCCTACGGCCGGTCTACGTGCAAAAAACGCAAGAAACGCACGGAGGGCGCGCGTGAAATGCACGGAGGGCGCGCGTGTGACGTGCTGATTTTCGAGCCGTAGACTGGCTGCAGACTGGTCGCAGACCGGCTGCAGAGGTTCTTTGTCATGTCAAACAAACTCTACGGGCACTTACGTTTTTTTTCAGGTTGCAAGACAAACTTACGGCCAACGTAAGGCTTAAGCAGTCACAGTAGCTCGATGTGTAAAATATGTATCAATTGTTTATGGTATGTTCCCCTTGTTTTCTTTGGTCATGATGATAATGAGGATGTTCTCCAGAACCTTGGCTCTCTCAGGCATGCTGCTGGAGACCCCAACCCCCATGCTGCTCTTAGTGAAGGTCGGCTGGGTGTCGAGGCGTGCTGAGGGCAGCATGAGCAGCCATACCGCTTGGCTCTAAATATAAAACCTACACTTATAGAAACAAATGAAGATAGGATTTACATGACATTGCCTGATGGGATACTCATGCTAAAAGGTTTGCTGATGTACAGTAATTTGCTTTGTAACTATTATGAACTAAAATACTAAACTGGTGTCCTGTTAATGGTCATGCGATACAAGTTTGGACACACGTTTGACTTCAATGGTTTTTCTTTATTTTTATTAATAAAAAGACACTTCATGTCTTAAAGTGATGATGGATGCCGTTTCTCTTTACTTAGTTGAGCAGTTCTTGACATAATATGGATTACTACAGTTGTGGAATAGAGCTATTTACTGTATTTTTTATTATTTACTATTTACTGTTTGATCTCAAACACATTAAGAAAGCAAGAAATTGCACTAATTAACTTTTGATGAGGCACAACTGTTAATTGAAAAGCATTCCAGGTGACGACCTCATGAAGCTGGTTAAGATAATGCCAATAGTGTGCAAAGCGTCATCAAGGTAAATGATGGATACTTTGCAGAATCTAAAATATGAAACGTAATTTTTTTTCCAAACACTTATTTGTTTACCACATAATTCCATATATGTTCCACATGTTACCATATTTAACAGTTTGGTCTTCAGTATTGTTGTTGTACAATATAGAAAATGGTCAAAATACAGAAAAACCTATGAATTTGTGCCAACTTTAGACTGATACTGTATCTTCTGACCCAGTACTAATGAGAATAGCTAGAAATAGATAGATAGATACATAGATAGATAGATACTTTATTTCCTTCGGGATGAGTAAAGTATATCTCTCTCTCTCTCTCTCTCTCTCTCTCTCTTTCTCTCTCTCACTCAATCATTAGTACCTGGTCAGATTTGCCTGGTAACTCATTTACTGTAGTTGAGGATTAAAAACTGAAGTTTGTGCATCAAATTTATGCGAACTGTACAAGGTGAAGCGCTTATTAATGTGTCTTTTAAATTGTTTATATTTATTGGGTGCTCACAAACATCTGTCTCACATTTGTCAGAGATTTCTGTAATATGGTGTCGATGCTGAATGTTATTGTAAACTGTTTAAAGTTAAAAAAAAAAGCTAAGAATACAAAAGATTAAGTCTAACTTCTTGCTTATGTTGCAGTAAGGCTGTTCTTTAGTTATTTTCCAGTTTCGTCAACGAGAGAGAGAGAGAGAGAGAGAGAGAGAGAGAGAATCTTCGTGTGTGTGTCAGACAGATGGGTTAAGATAGGGTTAAGTAGCTTTAAGACCCAGATATGATTGGCAGACTTGTCATATGGCAGCACTGAGTGCAAGCATAGAGTCTGCGCGTGCACACACACACACACACACACACACACATACACACACACACACACACACACACACACACACACACACACACACACAAAGTACGCTGAAACACATTTATAGCTACCACACAGTGGCTTGTACTCAGCCACCACCTGCTGCATCTGGCACATGGATGATTGAAACAGTATGTGTTTCTGGTACTGTAAAAGAAACACTTTAGTTTCCTTAAAGCCATTTTCTCTTGGTGGTCGATCCTATAGTGCCTGCAGCTTTGGGGAGAGGGTCCGTTGAATTAGGTTTCTGACTTGTATTGTAAACTGCGCCAGGACTGTATGTGGACTGGTAGCCTAGTAATGTCAAAAATAGTTTTCAGCCAAAGAAAACCACAAACAAAGAATTTCATGCTTTTCTTATTCACTCGAGAATTTTTACATTTCTTGTAATGGCACCTTCATATTGCCCCGGGGTCACGACCTTCAGGTGACCTCCTTCGTTTTTATTAAACAGAATGTTAGGTGGCCTAGGTAGTTTAAAAAAAATCTATCTATCTATCTATCTATCTATCTATCTATCTATCTATCTATCTATCTATCTATCTATCTATCTATCTATCTATCTATCATTTAAGAGAAATATAGTGTCTGGGTAGGATCTGATAAATTATTGTTGATAAAAGGGGGAATATGCCAAACGGCTGTCCTTTGACTGTTTCAGTTTAAGCAGTGTGTGGCGTTATTGTCTTACAATGCAATGTTTTTGAGTCAGGGAATCTTACGATTTGATGTGACAGAAATCAGAGGAAGCGATATTACTACATTGTGTTTAGCCCTTTACCAAAGGCAATCCTTCGAAGAAGAAAACGAGGAAACAATTGTGGAAGTTTTCTTACCACAGTATTTAATTATTCATTGCAACAATATGTCAAATCAATACCATGATATAACGAAAACAGTGATATTTGGATATCTGTGTCATAACCGTTTTTTATACCGTACTACTTCTAGTCTTTGCGCTATTGAGAACTTTTCTAGGGTTCTCACTGGATTGGTAGAGATGCAGAGTGAGGAAAAAAGAAGGGGGTGGCATCTTGGAATAGGTTCTTGATGAGTCACTTTCTTAAAAAGCCAAGACTGCAGGTAACCTTACCCTCCCTCCTCCTCACAATCAACCTTCATCAGCCTCCCGCTGAGGCTGTCTGTGCATGTAGGTGTGGGAGACCTTCAGGCATTCATTTGTCAGTAATATAGCTCCCTGGATCTGAATAGATTCTCTTAATACAAGTCACCAGACTGCATTTATGATGTTCAGCATGGGGCACCAGAAGCTCCCAAGTACTTTGTGTTGCATTTTTTTTTTTCAACATGGTGAAAACATTCACTCAAGCAGGTGCATGTTCCAGAACCATTCCATGCTTTTCCACCGCAAAGGGACGGGTTCTGTACCACAATGCCCACAGGCTTGTATTGTGTATAGATGCTGAAGGACTTTGTCAGATGTTAAAATATGTTCTCAATCAGAGGTGAAACTTGTAAAACCCTCCTCATTGGCTACTGTTTTTCTGCCATGCATTAAGATATTCATGAATCTGAATACATAATGGTTCAGGTCTTAAATCTTAAATGCGGGACGGTTCTTAAACACGTCTGTAGGATCCCTGAATTGGCACATCTAATACTAGCACCTTGTTAGTGGAACAGGGGTGTATGTTTTATCCTGCAGTTGTTCTGTCTTTCTCTTTATGCCGTTTGTGTTTGTCCATGGTGGGACGTTGTGTGTTAAGCCACCATAAAACACTGAGAAGTTCTTTTAGCGCTGAAATGTTTTCTTCTAGCTTCCAGTATTTTGTTTGCTCACCATTCTTTCTTTCTCTTGATCATGTTATTTCTCGGTTTCCCTTCTAGTGAGGTTTTATTGCGTCTCTTTCTCCCCACCCACTAGTGTTTCATTGCCGCGCTTAGTCTCTCTCTCTCCACCTTGTTCCTTGCTATTCCCTTTCTCCACACCCTTGTGGGTTTAACTCATGGCTCTCCTTTTCTCCTCTCCTTCCCCCACACCTCCACCACCACCTTTTTCAATCATTCTCTCCATTAAGGAATGTACAGCATTGTGCTCCACCCCCAGTCCCCATCCCCAACTGTCTCCATCACACACTCATTCTGTATGCTGCCCAGTGTCTCTCTGCGCTCTCCTCCGCCCCCTTCATCTCCCAGGGGACTTGGCATTTCTGGCCCACTGCCAGGCAACTTACCTAGGCATGTACAACCCACACACAACCACAAAAACTGAGTGTTTCCCTGTCATTCACTCTTACTGTTCCATACTTCACCTCAGCCTGGTGTGTGTGTGTATATGCATAGATACACCTACACATGTGTTCATAAACGATAGTTTAGCAGGTCCTTCTGAAATGCTCTGTGAAAGCTTTAGAAGAGTTTCAGTGACATTCAGTATAGAGTTGTAAAGAATATGTGTGCGATGTGTTTGAGACGGTGCAAAACAGACCAAAATTAATGTTTATAGCCCAAACGGAACAAAGTGCTTTTTATAAATAAATAAATAAATGACCCTGTTATTTTAAATGGCTATTTTGCACTTTAATATAAAATTTTGTATTTTAAATAAATTCTACATTTTCCAGGAATCAAGTTTTAGGCAACAGAGAAGCTGATATTAAAGGCGAATGTAATGATTATTGCATAATGTTAATTGATCGGAATAATTTTCTGTACAATAAACACACTTCAGATGTAGAAAGTGAAATATCTTGTGGAAAAAGCTGTATGGCGGTGAGTGACGGGTCTCCATCGTATATGTTCACGATTCTTTAATTTACCACTGCAAAGTAAAAGCCTCCTTTCCCATTTTGAGTCCGTTCTCTGTTTGAGGTGTTTTGCGTGCTGTCGAGTGCATGTGTGTGCGTGTGCTTTAGGAATGTTGTGGTGCTTAATTACACTTGAAAAGCAGAAGAAGGGTACACCAGACTGTGTAATTTTGTTATTCACTCTGTGATAGAATCTCCTCTCTGCTCTGCTGGTCTGGACCGTCCCCTCTTCACGCATTGAAATGGTCTTTTTGTCTTTTGGCTCCCCTAAATACAATCATATCTATTCATAAGTGAGACATTGCCTCCTCGTGTCTGCTTCACTGCGCCGACTCCCACTCCCTGCTTTTTCTTTCTCATTATCTTAATCTTGCACACACGCAAACATCTCCGTCTGCATTTGTCTCTCTATTACTCCTACACACATGCCCACTCTGTCTTATCTGCCTCGGTCTTGCTGCTTTGCCAATTTAGGGATTTGAAATTAGTGTTTTCAGTTGCAGTTAGTGTTTGTATGTATATGGAAGCTGTGATTGACGGACTAAAAAATAAAATGATTATATAGTAACCAGAGCCCAAATTGTAACTCATGAGGTCTTGGACCAGCAGGGAGGGAAAAGTTCCTGGGATATATGCATGGGCATTTTATTTAGTATGTAAGTACAGACCTAGTGTCTGTAACTTTAGTATAATGACTGCTCAGCTGAGGGATTGGAGTGCAGGGGGTTCTCCTGAAACCATGGCAGAGCTGGTTGTGTTCATTTCTTCAAAACATCTGCAGCAGAGATGAGCTAAACTTCCTGCTACACTGTTGGATATTATGAGATTACCAAAACATAGACATAGGGGACGTAGACATGAATGTTTTAGTGGGAAATACACCACTCATATTTTTTTTTATACAAACTACGTTCGGGACATTGAGTAACATATTTTTCAAGATTCTCACTTGTTAGGATATCGATGAATGGTTTTGATAAATTAGTATACTTTTTGTTTGTGAATGTGTTGACATAATAAAAAGAAAATCACATTAGCTTGAAGATATGAAGTTTATCTTCTTGTGTTGAGAGACTTGTGTTTTTCATACAAAATGCATCGTGGATCTGAGTGACGTATTTCCCGATATTTCAGTCCGATTACGTCACTCCCAGTGTTTTCCCGCTGACTCGATGCACATTTTCAAAATGGCGAACCGGTTCAAAATGAAAATTCTTTTGATTAACTTGTGTACTTTTTTGCGGGTGTGTCCATAGAATATAAAGAACGTTACACGAAAACGCACACATATTAAGTTTATTTTATTATATTAAACTTTATTAAACTTTATTACAGGCTCGAGGCCCACAACGAATACATTACAATACATACATCAATAAAACAATACACCACACATTCATATACATAAAAAAGCTAATAAAGGCACTCATACCAGTGTTCCCAAATCACAGACATGTACCTAACAGAACTATGACTTGGATCTACTAATTGTGCAATAAGTTGATTTGTAGAGCGGTCCAGCCTGCTCATAAACTTAAAGGTGAGAGTTCTCACCAGTGCCATGAATGTAGTTAGACCTAGTTTGCAGAACAACCCACTTGCTCTAGTACTTCTTGGTTTCTTCAGAAGAATCCTAAGACAGTTATTGTAAGCTACTTTCAGCTTGAGCAAGCTCTCCTTCTTGTATCTAACCCAGAGTGGAGCTGTGTAAAGAGGGGAGCAGTACGTTCGAAACAAATTGACTTTAACATCTGTAGTGCAGTGATGGAATTTTCTAGCCAGCATGTTAGCTTGGACATATAACACTCTCCTCTGTCTGCTAATGTCGGCATCATCCTTAGTTAAGATATGCCCCAGATATTTTGTTACATTAGCTACTCCCAGCTCTTCTCCAGATAGATAAAAAGGAGAGAACTTGATTTTGAAATCATCCTTGGTCCTACAAAACATTACCACACTCTTCTTAGCATTATATTTAATGTCAAACTCTACCCCATAATCAGAACAGATATTGAGGAGCTGTTGGAACCCTCTGCTACCTGGGGATAAAATGGTAAGGTCATCTGCATATAAGAAGTGATTAATCAACGCGTCACCAACCATACAACCTGTTTGGCATACCCCCAACTGCCTAGACAGGTCATCCATATAAGCATTGAATAAGGCTGGAGATAAAATTCCCCCCTGCCGTACCCCGTATATTTATCTTCAAGTGGTGAATGTATATTTCATGAGTGAGCATAGCTCACTCCCAACTTTTCTGGAAATGGGTTTAGTAGTTACGTATTGGAAAAGACCCATTTTTTTTTATATTATGGGACACATAAGGGACTATCAAACTGCCTACAAGTTTTGGTTTTTTTTGAGCATCCAAATACAATACAGATGTGCTCCAGATCAGTGTGCCACCCCTCCTTAAGACTTCGATCATCACCTAAACCCGCACACACCGATTTGCATTCTCAGATCATCACGGTGGCTTCAACAGGACTTTCCTATCAAACTATTTCTGTGAAGTCTGGCCTCTTGTCGTTTCATCATTTCTGGGACATTGCTTTCTGCTGTTAATTTCTCTGGATTATTTTGAATTGGTTTGCATTCTTTGCTTTTCACTGTGGCCCAAATTTGATCCGAGACTATACTCCCGGCTTTGTGTGTTCAGATGTGTGATTCTTACCTTCTCCATCATCTCAGTCTGCCCATCTCTCCATTACACGGAGAGGTGCTGGAGCTGTTTTTGGTAATATCGAGCACAAGCATAGAAATGCAGTAAATATAGTACGGTGTTATCGGTGTGTTTTGAATGACTCAACATAGTTTTCATTCAGAATGGGTTTTTAATCACAAATGGATTTCTAAAAATGTCATTTAAAATTGCTGTTGCTGTATAAGATGTGTTAACTGCAGAAAAGTGTTCAGCACTTTGGGTCCAGACACAGGGCTTCTCGCTCTCTTAGACACACACACACACACACACACACACACACACACACACACACACACACACACACACACACACACACACACACATTCAGGGAATTGGGCTAAAGGGGATGGGTGGATGTCAGACAGCACTCTGTCTGCTCACATCCTATTACCAGCAGAACCACTGGCCACCTTTCAGCCTGGCTGCTTCACATGCATAATGCTTCTACAGGATTTAAAGCTGCCTTCCACAACACCCATTTCATCAGCCCCTGTTCTCGCTCTCTCTCTCGCACACACTTACTCTTCATGTGTATATGCTATAAAGAGCAGCAGGATCACTGATATGGACAAACTCTAAGACAGCTCATGGCAACTCTAAGTAACCAACTTGTACAATCCACAATATAAAATTTATTTCAAGCGTTGCCTTGAAGCAACCATGTTCTTGGTCTTTTGATTAGACACATGCTCTGAACCCTTCGTTCTTCTGGACGGAGATAATATCTATCACACTGGATACGAATCCTGAATTTACAACTGTCCTTCTAAAATGTATGTACGCTGTAGTGAAGAAAAGAAAAAAGAAAGAATTGTGTAGGATTTCCAAATGAAGAAGCTGAAGAGAAAGAGCTGCTTTCTAGAAAATGACATTCTTTTTTTTCTTTTCCCCCCTTTTTTTAAAAGAAACTGCAGTAATCCTGAGAGAGAGAGAGAGATCAGGGAGGGTACAGAGGAGATTATATAGGAGAAAGGAATAAATAATTTCTTGTTCTTTTTAATGCTTGAATATGGAGAAATATGAAGTGCTCTGGAGTAGACCTGGGTGCTCGAATATGTTTGTTGTTTGTTGTGTGATTTTTCTGAAAAGCTTCATCACAGATTTATGTATTTCTGTCATGTCATCCTCTGGGCATGAGGATCAGGGCAAGCCAGAGGTTGAAAAGTCCACAGGTATTGTTATCTAGAGTCTAAATAATTGATGTTTTCTGTTTTTATGCAATGCTCCATGAGCCATTTTCCGTGCAGCCAGTGTGAACAGAGGACTAGTTGGTAGTTTCTGGGAGTTTACTAACCAGAAAGAACTGAAAACGTGGAAGTCTACAAAACCAGTATACACAAGTGTAAAACATATATAGATAAAAAGTTGCAGCACAGAAAGACATGCTGATTTCCCAAGTTTGTAGCTAATCTCATCTCATCTCATTATCTCTAGCCGCTTTATCCTTCTACAGGGTCGCAGGCAAGCTGGAGCCTATCCCAGCTGACTATGGGCGAAAGGCGGGGTACACCCTGGACAAGTCGCCAGGTCATCACAGGGCTGACACATAGACACAGACAACCATTCACACTCACATTCACACCTACGGTCAATTTAGAGTCACCAGTTAACCTAACCTGCATGTCTTTGGACTGTGGGGGAAACCGGAGCACCCGGAGGAAACCCACGCAGACACGGGGAGAACATGCAAACTCCACACAGAAAGGCCCTCGCCGGCCCCGGGGCTCGAACCCAGGACCTTCTTGCTGTGAGGCGACAGCGCTAACCACTACACCACCGTGCCGCCCCGTTTGTAGCTAGTAATTCCTGATTTTTTTTTCTTCCCCTACTCATTTCCCAATTTCATGCTGCTATGGAGAGATGCCGGATTCAGCCCAGGAAGCTCATGCTGCATTTTAGCAGGATAATCCATGGTAATCCCACTTGGTGGAGAACCTTCCGACCCCCTTGTACATGCGCACATACACACTCTCCCTGTGGAACGAATAGAGGTAGTGGGAGTGAAGGAATTAGCATCTATCACTGCTCACACTCAAGTCAGCTCTACAGAGACCAGAAAAAAACCCTTCAAGCTGTCAGAATGTAGTAGTGACAAAAGAAAAACGACAGGGGCAACACTGACCACCCACCCACACACACACACACCCACACACACACACCCTTGCTTGCACATACATTCTAGTCAACCCCTAGACCATTTCATCAGCACCACCTCTCCCCACACAGATTGACTGTGAGTGCTTACAGGGACTAATAATGTACATGCAGGAAAGCCAAGGATGGCACAGTGGTATGTAATAGAGCTTCTAGGGCTTAAAGGAATCGTCCAGCATTATTATGACTCAATCTCTTACTATCGTATCTGTGTGTGTGTGTGTGTGTGTGTGTGTGTGTGTGTGTGTGTGTGTGTGAAGTTTATTTTCGAGTGGTGAATGGATATATCACGAGTGAGCAGAGTGAATGAGTGATATTTTTCAACACGAGAAGGTAAACCCCATATCTTCACACTACCATATGATTTTCTTTTTATTATATAGACACATTCACAAACAAAAAGTATGCAAATTTATCAAAACAGTTCATTGGTTTCCTCACGAGTGAAGATATCAGAAAATATGTTACTCCTGGATGTAGATTGTATGAAAAATACAAGTGGCATATTTCCCAGTAAAACGTGTGTGTGTGTGTGTGTGTGTGTGTGTGTGTGTGTGAACCGTAAATAAAAACAGAACGCGATGATTTTGCAAGTTATGGAAAACCCAATCTCAAATATGAAATCTTATTGGTTTTTGAAAAACATATGCTCATTTTGAATTTAGTGCCAGTAATAAGAATTAGATTTTGTTTGTTTGTTAGAACAAAGATAACTAGTTTTTCTTATTGTTTGAGTGGAAATCTTGAATTATTATGTGTCATGTTTATTTTATACAATGGTTTTCGTTCCATTTTATGAAGGGTGCTATTAATTCTGGAGGGCACCGAAAGTAGGCAACACAGATACAGCTGTATATATTCCAGGCTATAGTAGTCTACATCTTGCATCTTTTGTTTCGAAAGTGTAAAATCACCTGTGATAGCATCTTTCATCGCAGTGCTGGTGTTTTCAGCCCCAGTTGACCGTAATTTGTTGCTGGTCCTCACACTGCAGGAAGTTTAACATAACATACATAATGCATACAGACATAATTGCACTCAAATACCCTGCATACGCAACATGCACTGGAGTAATATGTTCCACACAGGGTGCACATACATACATTCACATTTTATTTGTACAAGCAGGCACAGACAGGGGCGGCACGGTGGTGTAGTGGTTAGCGCTGTCGCCTCACAGCAAGAAGGTCCGGGTTCGAGCCCCGTGGCCGGCGAGGGCCTTTCTGTGTGGAGTTTGCATGTTCTCCCCGTGTCCGCGTGGGTTTCCTCCGGGTGCTCCGGTTTCCCCCACAGTCCAAAGACATGCAGGTTAGGTTAACTGGTGACTCTAAATTGACCGTAGGTGTGAATGTGAGTTTGAATGGTTGTCTGTGTCTATGTGTCAGCCCTGTGATGACCTGGCGACTTGTCCAGGGTGTACCCCGCCTTTCGCCCGTAGTCAGCTGGGATAGGCTCCAGCTTGCCTGCGACCCTGTAGAAGGATAAAGAGGCTAGAGATAATGAGATGAGATGAGATGAGGCACAGACAGTGCGATCATGCAGTGTGCAGCAGTCAGGTGAGGTGCTGTTGTTAGGCGGTGTGTGTGTGTGTGTGTGTGTAAGGGTGGATGATTGAAAGTGAGAGCAAATTGATATGTTGCGTGTTTGTTTCATAGACAGAATCACATGACCCCATTCATGTTGAAGTCACAAGACCTCCATAATATAATCTGTGTGTGTGTGTGTGTGTGTGTATTCCCTTAACATTCCTAGCCATTGTACAATGTGTCTGTTTGTACTGACTTGTACTATTACAGGGGCGTAGCTAGGATTTTTCAAAAGGGGGGGTCACACACTGACTGGCAGCCTGAGTACATTATGTAACAAAAAATAATTACCATTGCTAGTTTTAGGTAGTTTAGAAACCGGCTCTTCCATTATTGCTGTTTCTTCCACGTTTTCTTGATGTTGTGTTCTAGAAACGGCACTAAAACTTGGCTTCGAAGCCACAAAATGCAACTTTGATGGAAAAAAAAAATAAATTGCTTACCTCGTTTCACGTCAAAAGAAGGAGGAAAGTTTCGCTTGTTTTGACATGGCGAATTATTAACACAAGAGGAAATACTCGTAATTCGCAACTAAAAAGACTGCAGCCACACTGGCAGCTTGACCATGCTTTCTAGTGCGATCGTGTTGCACTTGCGCAGAACTGTTTCAGTCCTGCGCGCCTTAGCTCGTGTACCTGAAGGCGCGCCTCGGGCTGCGTGTGCGCCTAACGAGCTCCGGCACGCACGCCGTTAACAGAGAGCACCTGTCTTTAATCAATGAACAATGTTTGGGCTATTTAAGGACTGCGCCCATGCAAGGACGATGTGAAGTATTACGCTGCGTCTAGTGTGCCTTACTGAGCCTTCTTCCCTGTCCTTGTTGACCTCCTGGTTTTTCGACTCCTGTTTCTCGTCCCTTGATCTTGTATAGTTTTGCCTCTGATATTCTGTCCGCGTTTATTTTTTTAGTCTCATTTGTGTGAAGGGTTACCTTTCAAAGCTAAACTACTGAGACAAACTGTTCTATGAGCTGGTGAGAAGCTTGTCAGTTTGCACAGGCTTTACAAAAACCCAAACAAAACAAAAAAAAAAACCCTTCATTTTGCAGGACTGAAGTATTTACCTATTTACCATCACACTGGGCTATAAATCAGATTTATTCCAGCAAAACTGCATCCAGTAAACTGGTGAACATGTTTTAAGTGTTTGCATGTTTCCATATAGGATATTTCATATTTTAATTATTTACTTTTATTCTACAATTGGGAAACAGAGAAAAAAAACATGATATGAACAGATGTGTTTAAAGATTTGCCTGGCTCTGTATATAATTAGGTGTGTGAAATGATTCCTTCTTGTGGGAGTCGTCACCCCCACACACACACACACTTACTTATGGATGGTCAATTTAATTAAATAAGAAGATATTAGATGTAAATCCTCTTGAATCACTTGAGATCATTACTGTAATTTAGCATAAATCACTATCCCAGTTTCGATTTTCTTGCTTGTTCTGTATTTGCCAGAATGCGTCTGATATCTTTAAAAACTTTTTACACAAATCCCAAATTAAAGGTTGAGGGTTTTTTTTTTTTTTTTTGGTTTTCTTTTTCCTCCCCCGCGCCAGACTCCAGTGAAGCCTTTGGCTTTGTTTTTGTTTTTTTAATTTAATATATATTTTTTTAACTGCTGACATTTTTTGATATGTCAAAAACAATGCTATGTTCTGTAAAGAAATTATATTTTCTGTGAACTTAATTGTTGACATAGCTAAAAATGTTTAACATTCAGATGTAAAATATTTATTCATAGACAAATTGAACGATTTATTTATTCCAGGTACAATGTGATCTTTTTGTCATCATGATACTTTTGCACACGGATGATTGCTTTACATTTTAATATGTGAAATTTTGAAAAAGTTAAAATTCATATTTCAGGTAAAAAAAAAACACGTAAGGAAGCAGGACTTATTTTTGAATCATTTATGAAAGGGTTAACATTCTCACTGCTCTGCAATACTGTATGTTTACACAGGTCCGCATGTTTGTACAGTAATTTAAGCCCAATAGTTCCATATCTTCAGTGCACTGGTGGTGAACTGAATTGTTTGAATGAAAATCCAGATTTCTGTACACACGCACGTGCGCGCGCGCACACACACACGCACAGATAAACCGCTGTCGAGTTTCTGTACATGGCAAAGTGGATGTTAATTTATTGTCCCGTAGCTACATTAAAGAAACAATTCCTTTAATTAATGCTTGGCTTTAATCTGAACTGTTAGTTTAAATCAATGTACTCTGACCAGACTACAATGAAACCATTGATTTATACGGCTTACAGTATTATACACAATTGCTGTTCCAGATTAAATCATATTGATTAAACGGGTTTAGACAGCATGACATTTGATATATAGTTCATTTTTAAATTAAAGCCTTGTTATTCCAAATACCATCGGAATAAATTACCACTGTATGTTTCTTTTATCTAATCAGAATAAAGCAGGGATCAGTGATTTAATAAGCATGTTGTGATTTAGTGTACGGTTAACTGAAAGCACATGGCTGAAACGGAGCTGCTCATCTGATCTGAATACGGTATGAAGCCGAAGGATTACTTTTGCTTGCTTTGTACTTGTGGAAAAATAAAATTTTCAGTATCTTGTTGCAGCTGCAAGTTTGTGTGTAGGATGTGTTCTGTGTTTGTTGTGTTGGCAGCTGGTGGCTGATGCAGTATTCAGCTGTCTGCCCCCCACACTGAATTATGGGTAATGCATTGATTGACTGCCTGTGGACCAACCGCACAACCTGACAACATCCTACTAGACTCAATCAAATGACATGCGGGAGTGTGAGCGGGATTATTTGGCTGTGTGTGTCCTTGTGCTTCTTAAACACACACCCTTCTGTTTTTTGTCCTGCCCCAATGCAGTAAAGTCTCTATGAATCAGAGCAACATTCAGAGCAGCTAAATTGCACCATCAGCTCTCTCTCTCTCTCTCTCTCTCTCATTGCAAAATGTGCTGTGGAATACATTTGTTTCCTCAGTTATTCAGTATATGCATCAAAACATCAGGTTTGACTCTTCTTTCTGTATTAGAAATACAGATGTATATTAAACATCGCTGCTGATGAATACCTCCGTCCCGTTTACTTAGTGCCGATATAACAGTACCAATATATGAAAAAGGAGTGCTTTTATTTTTTGGATGAAGACAGGAAAAGGAACAGAGGAGAGATGATGGGGTGGGTCTCTTTTGTGTGGACAAATGAAGGTAGAGGGATGGAGGGGGAGGAGGGGAGACACAAGCTGTATTCCAGGAGGGGAATAAAGACTTGGGGGAGAGAGGAGGAGAGAGCACGTGTGTGATAAGTTCTCCTTTCATGTGCAGCGATGCAGCAGCACTGAGTGATTGACAGTATCGACATAGTTCCGTCAGAGGACTTGGCTGATTGGAGGTCATCTGCATGAGTTGTACGTACCAAATCCTGCTCGGCAGTACACAAGCATTTGCACACACCCACATACAAAAGCAGAACTGATACCAAACAGATCAGTCCTCTAGAGCGTCTTTTCTTGAGCCTTTTACTTAATCCTGAGATTTTTCAGCCAGTTGATGAGTGAAATGGAAAAGAATTTCTGTCATTCAGTCAATATAACCATAACTCAGGATTGTAGTGTTGCCTCGTGTGTATTGTTGTGCTAATGAACAGAAGACATGAAATGACAGCATTAACGATGGCAATCAAAACATAGCTGTAAACTGTACTGTGAAAATATTAAGAAGAGTGTCTTCCTACAATACAAGTAACCTGATAAAAACAAAATTCAGAGTTCTGCACTGAACGCTAGCTAGGCGAGAAAAAAAGCCTACAGGCAATGCTAGGTGAGTTAAGATGAACAAATGAAGAAGAAGAAGACTTTATTTGTCACATGCACAGTCAAGCACAGTGAAATTCATCCTCTGCATTTAACCCATCTGAAGCAGCGAACACACACATGCGTGCACACAAGTGAGCAATGAGCACACACACATACCCAGAGCAGTGGGAAGCTATGCTACAGCGCCCAGGGAGCAGTTGTGGGTTCGGTGCCTTGCTCAAGGGCACTTCAGCCCAAGGCCGCCCCATGTTAACTTAACCTGCATGTCTTTGAACTGTGGGGGAAACCCGCACAACCACGGGGAGAACATGCAAACTCCACACAGAAAGGCCCCTGTCTGCCGCTGGGCTCGAACCCAGAACCTTCTTGCTGTGAGGTGACAGTACTAACCACTATACCATTGTGTAAAATCATATTTTACATCCAGCTGCAGAGAACAACAATACCTGCTCTCCACTGCAGTCCTACGCAATCCAACATAAATGGTGTCACTAGCTAATAAACTAGCTAACATTCTAAAGAATGACTGTAATAAGTACATGAACACACACGTGTGCTTTTCATGCCCACCGTGTAAACCAGGGAAACATAAACAGAGCTAAATAAAATGTTCTGTGCAGCCCTTGATTGATTAATACTACATAAGGTTACTCATTTCAGTGAATATTGCCAAGTACCAAAATATGTACCCGTACTAGTACATCTAAAATTAGATAGAGACTCTGACTAAAGTCACAGTAATTTGCACTAGCTGTTACAAACTGGGACGTCTGGTCACCATATCCTACAGAGCCGGAACAGTCAGAGATAGAGAATGGCGCTTGGTGAGGAAAAATTGCGCCCTGCCACCCTGAACAAAATTAAAAAAAAAAAAAAACTGATTGAAAAAATCATGAAAATTGAGTTATGTTATTTAAAAAAAAAAAAGTTTTTCATGGATCATTCCAGATCAGCACCAAAAGTCATTGCTATGTAATTCAGCCCAGAGGTATTCTTCATGTGAAATTTGGTGATTGGTTGAAAACTAAGGGAGAAATAGCGTCCTGAAATGTTAGGATAATAATAATAACTAGATAGATGCTGTGACTAAAGTCACAGTGATTTGCGCTAGCTGTTACAACCCGGGACGTCTGGTCACCGTATCCTATAGATCCGGAATGGTAAGAGATAGAGAATGACGCTTAGTGAGGGGAAAAAGCCCGTTTTTCATGGATCATTCCGATTCAGTGATCCAGATCAGCACCAAAAGTCATAGCAACTTAATTTAGCCCAGAGGTATTTTTCATGTGAAATTTGGTGATGATTGGTTGAAAACTGAGGGAGAAATAGCATCCTAAAATGTTAGGGGAATAAGAATAATAAAGTAGAAACATCCTGAGTGAGAGTAACAATTTGCGCCAGCGCTGCGAGCGCAAATTAAATATGGTATTGATGTACCAGGTTGTAGTAGTAGTAGTAATAATAATAATAATGTTTACTGATCAATAAATATCGTTACTGTTAAATTGCTCATTGTGGTGTAGCTACTCTTTCATCTGGTGTAGTGATTTGTTCATCTATTCATAGCGAGTGTCTGATGGCATCGGCACATGCGGGAGTAAAGATGAAGCCAGTAGTGCAGTGTAAGAGCAGACTGGAAACCATTTGTCCAAAACCACACCCTACTCACTATATGCTGCTCTATTTTCATTCCTATTTTGTAGTCATATCTAAAGGCGTAGTGGAGAATATACAGTACGCCCATGAAATCCTATAATGCACTGCTATAGAGTAGTGTCCATATGATGCACCCTGGAGGGTAGAGAATAACCATAATCCACTTTGCTGTTTGTTAGGAATAGTATGTATTATTTCAGATGGTGAGTGTCTTGTCTGAACACTACGACATGTAGATCTCCACTTCATCTCAGATTGCATTTTTTTTTTGCCCGTGGTGTGTAGTAACTGCGAAACTTGGCTAAATGTAGCATTAATAGCAGAAAAATGACCACGTGGTGGTCAGAGCCCACTCTTAGTAGCAGATGGGACGGAGCCATCAGATACTGCCATGGTAAATGACCGATGTGAAAATAGGTGCTTGATCTTGTTACTTTCTTCTTCTTCTTCGCCCATCCAGTGTGTTCTGGGTTGAGTCCCTTTCCTAGGGTTTCTTGGCTAATTAAGTACAGCCGGCTAGCCACTCCTCTGCTGCACTGCTTTTGGTCATGGACAATTTAGAGTAGCCAATTAGCCTAACAGCATGTCTTTGGACTGTGGAGGAAACCAGAGCACCCAGAGGGAACTCACACAGACACAGGGAGAACATGCAAACTCCACACAGAAAGGCCCCTCATCAGCCATGACGTTCAAACCCGGAACCTTCTTGCTGTGAGGCAACAGTTCCACCTTGTTACTTTTGTATCTATCAATACTTGCGCACTACCTAGGGTATAGACTACATAGTGCACTGCATGGAGTGCCAGCAATTTGAAGTTCATCCATAAAAGTACAGTGGTGCTTGAAAGTCTGTGAGCTCTTAAGAATTTTCTATATTTCTGCATAAATATGACCTAAAACATCATCAGATTTTCACACAAGTCCTAAAAGTAGATAAAGAGAACCCAGTTAAACAAACGAGACAGAAATATTATACTTGGTCATTTATTTATTGAGGAAAATGATCCAATATTACATATCTGTGAGTGGCAAAAGTATGTGAACCTTTGCTTTCAGTATCTGGTGTGACCCCCTTGTGCAGCAATAACTGCAACTAAACGTTTCCTGTAACTGTTGATCAGTCCTGCACACCGGCTTGGAGGAATTTTAGCCCATTCCTCCATGCAGGACAGCTTCAATTCTGGGATGTTGGTGGGTTTCCTCACATGAACTGCTCACTTCAGGTCCTTCCACAATATTTCGATTGAATTAAGGTCAGGACTTTGACTTGGCCATTCCAAAACATTAACTTTATTCTTCTTTAACCATTCTTGTCTTGCTGCATGACCCACCTTCTCTTGAGATTCAGTTCATGGACAGATGTCCTGACATTTTCCTTTAGAATTCACTGGTATAATTCAGAATTCATTGTTCCATCAACGATGGCAAGCCGTCCTGGCCCACATGCAGCAGAACAGGCCCAAACCATGATACGACCACCACCATGTTTCACAGACGGGATAAGGTTCTTGTGCTGGAATGCAGTGTTTTCCTTTCTCCAAACATAATGCTTCTCATTTAAACCAAAAAGTTCTATTTTGGTCTCATCTGTCCCCAAAACATTTTTCCAATAGCCTTCTGGCTTGTCCACGTGATTTTTACCAAACTGTAGATGAGCAGCAATGTTCTTTTTGGAGAGCAGTGGCTTTCTCCTTACAACCCTGCCATACATACCATTGTTGTTCAGTGTTCTCCTGATGGTGGACTCATGAACATTAACATTAGCCAATGTGAGAGAGGCCTTCAGTTGCTTAGAAGTTACCCTAGGGTCCTTTGTGACCTTGCCGACTATTACACGCCTTGCTCTTGGAGTGATCTTTGTTGGTCGACCACTCCTGGGGAGGGTAACAATGGTCTTGAATTTCCTCCATTTGTACACAGTCTGTCTGACTGTGGACTGGTGGAGTTCAAACTCTTTAGAGATGGTTTTGTAACCTTTTCCAGCCTGATGAGCATCAATAATGCTTTTTCTGAGGTCCTCAGAAATCTCCTTTGTTCGTGCCATGATACACTTCCACAAACATGTGTTGTGAAGATCAGACTTTGATAGATCCCTGTTCTTTAAATAAAACAGGGTGCCCGCTCACACCTGATTTCAATCAATGGGATGACAAACACCTGACTCTAATTTCACCTTCAAATTAACTGCTAATCCTAGAGGTTCACATACTTTTGCCACTCACCAATATGTAATATTGGATCATTTTCCTCAATAAATAAATGACCAAGTATAATATTTTTGTCTCATTTGTTTAACTGGGTTCTCTTTATCTACTTTTAGGACTTGTGTGAAAATCTGATGATGTTTTAGGCCATATTTATGCAGAAATATAGAAAATTCTAAAGGGTTCACAAACTTTCAAGCACCACTGTAACTCGGTAAACTATACCCGTGTCTTGTAAAATCATCCAAATCAAACCTAAAGTACTGGATTTATTTGTGTGCGTCTTCTCTTCAGTACTAGTTCTTCCTGGCTCACATTCTATTCCGTACCATTTTACTAAGTGCCTAGCCGCACTTGTCTTGATTTTTTCAGTCTGATTTTGGCTGTTTTTGGAGATGTTTCATTCACAGATGATTCATTCATTTTGAGGGGAATGAATCTGTGATTCACGGAGTCATTACTTCCATTCAGTTGCTGCTGACATGCTTTACAATTACAGAGAACAAATTTTTTTTTTTTTGGAAATTGCACAAAGCAAAGCACTATTTTCCATATGTATACCTCATGTTCTGATTATCAAACAGATTTTGCATGAGTTTGTTTTATCTTGATCTGCTGGTTTGTGTGTGTGTGTGTGTGTGTGTGTGTGTGTGTGTGTGTGTGTGTGTGTGTGTGTGTGTGTGTTCTTTTAAAACAGTTGTGAATGTTCATTTTTGTAACCATGTACGTAATTAACCTGATGTGCACCGTTGAGTCAGGGAATCCTCTCAGCCAATACTGAGATTCAACTCAGTCTCTGTGGATCAGTAGATGGAGGAATTGAGTTGCTTACTTTTACATATTTAACCCATTTGTCAGCCTTAAATGGTGACATAATCAGGAGGCATATTGAGGCAAATCATGCAACTCAACGATCATGTAACTAAATCGACTGAAATTATTGAACTCGCTGAAAAGACTTTAAAAATCATTTTTACTTTACATGTGTATGCTTTTGCTCTGCAGCTATACTCACACACCCACACAAGTCTACAGTGCACAAAATGACTGCAGTATATGGGAAAAAAAAATGATTTCAGTGGTGCTACTCTCCCCAGCTCCCAACTGTTGTTGGATGCTAGTGCCGATGGAGAAAGAAAGTCGTTAACAAAGGGCTTGAACAGCTACCACATGAGGTACGCAAGCCTGGACTGATCATTACGCTACATTAGCACATGGTAAGAATATTTTAATACAAGTTTGAACAGGATCTAAAGATTTTATGAAGTAGCTGTGTGCTTTTGTTAACGAGTGCCGTGTATTACACAGTGTAAACACTCCTTTCTGAGGGAAAGGAGCAAAGCTCATTTTGTAGATTAACACCATTAAAACTCATTCTGTCGTCTGTACTGTGATTTACATTTATTGACACATTTTAAACACATTACGTTCACATGCCCACTTATTAAATAATCAGCGAACATTCACCAAGTGTATTAAAAAGAAAAAAACAAAAACGCAGCAGTGTTTTAACTGGCACATCTGCACTTTAGAGGCTGCCACAGAGAAAGATGGATAGAGGAAAAGTGATAGGAAATGGGGTATTCAACAAATCAGAGCTCTAGTGACAGATGCAGACGGTCCCAGCAGTAAAGATGTTGCCACAAACACACTTTATATACATAAGATAGCAGGCTGTCACAGCTGTCATTAAAACACTCTCTAAAGACACACCAGTGAGTCAGAGACAAGGACGGGAGAGTGACTGAGGCTGTGTGTGTGTGTGTGTGTCTGTGTGTGTGAGAGAGAGAGATAAAAATGAAGAGGTTGGGTTAGAGCTGGCGAGCATTTTGGCAAGCCTTCCTCTCTGCGCATGGCTACTCTTTACAGTCTAATAAATAGACAATTGCCTTTGCCACACTTATCCCTACTCTGTGTGTGTGTGTTTTTCTCCCTACTCTCCTCATTTCTACTGTACACCTTTATATATCTCGCGTCTCTTCCACCACTGAATCTCTTCTCCTAGTTCATGCTTTTGTTTACTTTGTTCCTTCCTTTCTCCTTCTTGCCAATCTGGTATCATCACTTGTTGTTTCCTCGACTATATCCGATTCTCCACGTGCTTTGTCTTGTCTTTTCTGTTTCCTCACTCTCTATCTCACTCCATAACTCTTACACTTCACCCCACACACACACACACGCTCTGACTTATATCCCTCTCTTTCTCCCTTCATTCTGCTTTTCCTTTCTCACCCTGTCCTCTCTCTCTGCACCCTGGCTCACCACCTCACCCATCCTCCATCTCTCCGTCTCTGCTTGGCTGCCCACACAGCCCTCTCTGTGACATTGACCCCCAGTGCGGATCTTGTTGTGTTTTTTTTTTCCTTTTTTTTCTTTTCCCCACACACACATATGCTGGCTTTGTCAGTATGACAGTGGTGCAAGTGAGATGTGAGACTTGTAATCCATAAACAATAAAAATACCATAGCTGAGTTTTTTATTTTAATTTTTTTTTTTTATTTTGGTTTATTTAAATGTTCCTTGTATCACACTTTTCTCAACAGAATAATGGGCCTCATTTATCAATCTTTTATTTAACTTGTGTGTAAACGCTTTCGTAGGCCAAACTGAACTACAGATTGAGATTCACAAAAATCTCGGTAATGCTGATTTTCTCCACGCATACGCATATGTTGATAAAGGCTGGTTCGTGGCACGACTGATTTACATTTCGTGGCACCTACAAAACTCCAGAAAAGAAATTCACACCGATCTGAAAATGACAATGACAACATGATGACTAAACTGTGAAAAAGCACCACCTAAGCGTATTGTGTGATAAATTTCACAGCACTGTGGCTACTACAGGCACACACATCAACTCTTCCTACTTTTATAATGCGTGATTCCATGCCCTTCTGTTTTCAAGAATTTAAGCCAAATTTCCTCCACCTAGAACTAGAGTCTGCGCAATAGAGACAAGAGTCAAAGTCAGGCACACCTTCTCATTTGGTAGGCCTTCTCCCAATGCCAAGGTCCAGCACGTCACCAAGACTGTCAGTCACTTCACTCCCGTCGTTACCGAACCCGATCCGGGCTTGAGGCAAACCATGTTTGATTAATTTGGCTAGAATTGCAAAAGTGGGGTGGCCAGTTCCTTTCTGCACACTCACATTCACACTTATGGGCAATTTACAGTAGCCAGTTAACCTAACTGCATGTCTTTGGATTGTGGGGGAAACCGGCGCACCCAGAGGAAACCCATGCAGACACGGGTAGAACATGTCAACTCTACACAGAAAGGCCCCTGTTGACCACTGGGCTTGAACCCAGAACCTTCTTGCTGTGAGGTGATAGTGCTGGCCACTACATCACCATGCTGCCCAAGTGTATCCACGTTTTCTTATGGTAGAATAACGTTTTAAAAATTAATTTCTATAAAATGTACAGATATGGCGGCACGGTGGTGTAGTGGTTAGCGCTGTCGCCTCACAGCAAGAAGGTCCAGGTTCGAGCCCCGTGGCCGGCGAGGGACTTTCTGTGCGGAGTTTGCATGTTCTCCCCGTGTCTGCGTGGGTTTCCTCCGGGTGCTCCGATATCCCCCACAGTCCAAAGACATGCAGGTTAGGTTAACTGGTGACTCTAAATTGACCGTAGGTGTGAATGTGAGTGTGAATGGTTGTCTGTGCCTATGTGTCAGCCCTGTGATGACCTGGTGGCTTGTCCAGGGTGTACCCCGCCTTTCGCCCGTAGTCAGCTGGGATAGGCTCCAGCTTGCCTGCGACCCTGTAGAACAGGATAAAGCGGCTAGAGATAATGAGGTGAGATGAGATGAGATGAGATGTACAGATATCAACATTTGGAAAACTAACTGTTTGAATTAGACACTGTAGATGGAAATGCAGGCGGCACGGTGGTGTAGTGGTTAGTGCTGTGGCCTCCCAGCAAGAAGGTCCGGGTTTGAGCCCCGTGGCCGGCGAGGGCCTTTTAGTGTGGAGTTTGCATGTTCTCCCTGTGTCTGTGTGGGTTTCCTGCGGGTGCTCCGGTTTCCGCCACAGTCCAAAGAAATGCAGGTTAGGGTAACTGGTGACTCTAAATTGACCGTAGGTGTGAATGTGAGTGTGAATGGTTGTCTGTGTCTATGTGTCAGCCCTGTGATGACCTGGCGACTTGTCCAGGGTGTACCCCGCCTCTCGCCCGTAGTCAGCTGGGATAGGCTCCAGCTTGCCTGCGACCCTGTAGGACAGGATAAAGCGGCTAGAGATAATGAGATGAGATGAGATGGAAATGCAGTTTAGATGAGAAAGGAGACATGGAAAATAGGCTATTTTGTCAGTGAAACACATGGGGATGGGCAGGGTTACACAGTATGCTGCAGCCAGTCAGCGGGGGCACTAGACCTGTGGTTGCTGTACACTGTCCATGATTTTTCAGTCATTGTTTTTGCCTAACTAAATAGCTAGTCTTATTTATCTTAATTTGTGGTTTTGGACTGCCTTCTTTCAAGTCAATAATATGAAATGACTGAGATACTGTAGATAAATTATATAAACCTGACTACGTACATATTCTTACCAGTTACATGATTTGGAGCTGATTAAGTCTTTCACCAATGCATAACTTCATATACTGTGTATATATATATGTATATATATATATATATATATATATATATATATATATATATATATATATACACACACACACACACACACGCGTGTGCACAAGGGTAAGTCAAAAAGTTCTAAGACAGATGTTATAATTTCAAAAGGTGTGAAAAACATCCCCCAGAATTCTACAAAGAAGGAATTCTCCAATGGAAACACTGCTTGCAGAAGTGTTTAGACTTAAGTGGAGGTTATGTAGAGAAATAGCTTTGTTATTTTCATAAATAAAGATTTTTTTCAATTTGTCTTAGAACTTTTTGACTTACCCTTGTGTGTGTGTGTGTGTATATATATATATATATATATATATATATATATATATATATATATATATATATAGGCTGTCTGCGTCTTATGTTACACCTCATCCACCGCCGACTTGCTAGGCCTGTCGCCCAAACTGCTATGTACACTATATAACTTTTTATTCTGTCCACATTCACTGGATATGAGCAATCGCACGCTCTGATTGGCTACTCTACTACTAGACTATCAGCTCATATACCGTGAGTAGAGAGAAACAAAATGGTGGAGCGCATCAAGTCAGATATTTTACTTTATCAAGTATTTAAAAGAAACAGAAATAGTGAAAAGAATATACGCCCCCAACCAACTTAAAGGTGCAACTTAATGCAACCTTAATGCCAACCGCCAAAAAACCCTAATGAAGAAGATGATGATGATGGTGCAGCGTGTTTCTGAACCAACCAAGGACGAATTAAAAACTCGAAAACAAAACCCCCAAAAATATAAAAAAGCAACAAAATATGAAATCAAAGTATTTGATGGTAAGAACATATCTTTTTTTTTCAAAAATTATTATTATAGCAGTTTTCACAAATTGCTACTATCATTTCACCAGCTTGTTTATATTCTAAGCGGAAATGATTTTTTCGGACATTTTGTATAAAGTTTTTATTTATCAAATTTGCATAAAATAAAATAACGCTCTGTTTCTCAAAATCCAATGAATGTGGCTAGAATGAAACAATTCCACTCAGTCTTATCGTACATGGTTTATAGCCGACTCGGCGCTAGGAGAGTACGACTCGATTTCGAGAAATAATTGTTAAATATAAAGAATACCATTAAGACTAAGTAACTTTGTGATGAATTCAATATAAACCAGTACACAATTTTAAAAGAAAATATAGTGAACTAGAGTGTGTGCCATAGTGACATATTTGGTACAGTTCGAAACTAGATGAATTCGGCTTTGAGAATATGTAACACTTATGACAATAAACTGAACAAGGAGGAGTTCGCATTTTTTTACACTAATATTTATCGTAAGAAAGATGTGTAACCCTAATTAACATAAAATAACATTGTACTTATCTAAATTACATTGTAGGAAATCCCAGGGACTCTGACTTCTCAACTAATAGACATACACTTCTACTACAACGAGACTGGAATTGTGGTCTGCCATGATAACAGTGACCAATACACGAGACCGCCTTCGTGTTGAAAGATTTCATATTTTCCGGAACAGTATAGCGGTTTGCAGTGGTGAAAGGGTTAATGATTTAGTTCACATGATTTAGTCTCCTTAAATGTAAATTTACACAAACACGGGAGCTCTTGTAGGATATAAACCAGGGCTTTTCAAAGTGTGGGGCGCGCCCCCCCTGGGGGGCGCCAGAGTTCTTCAGGGGGGGCGCAACGTGAGAGACAAAATGGATCGGTTTTTAGTACCTAAAGCTACAGTGAGTGAGGAGACAAAGTCTGGGCCAAGCAAAAAAACAGAGCCTCCAGGATGTTGCGATTTGCAACTTCAGCGCAAATTCAACCAATCCCCGCAAATTCAGGGCGGTGTTGCAATTATATCCAATCACCGCAACTTTCCCGCAAATTTGACCAATCGTTAGCGTCGTCTTGAGGTGACGTCGACAAACTACCTTCCGCCTTACTTCCGTGTGTTCAAGAGAAGCAGCATGCGCGTCGTGTTGCCAGATTGGACGATTTCAAGTGCATTTTGGCGGGTTTTGAACATATTTTGGACTGGAAAACGTCAGCAGTATCTGGCAACACTGAAAGTGTGTTATGTTTACAGTGAAGGACTGTGTGCACTTTATTTTATTTTTTTTTACTTAATACAAGAAGTTAATGGATGCCAACATTTTTGCCAAAATGGTATTTTATTTTCCATTGTTTAGGCAGCTTCAGCATCATACTGTGAGATTCTGTTCAAATAGTTTTTTTCTTCTATGAAGCCTGAGCCATTTATTTTATTAGTTTATAATTATTGTTTAATTTAGTCTTCAGGAGAGACTGCCTGCACACAGTACTAGTATTAATAGTTTTTTTTTCTTACATGAAAGCTGAGGCATTTATATTCTATTTTAAGGTAACTTCATGTTGTGCTGTGAGGTTCTCTGCACTTTAACTTTTGGATAAGTAAAGCCTATTTTTCTGCATTTTTGTAGTCCTGGTCATCTTTTATATTGGTAAAGTTGTTTATAGGACCATTTCTCTTTGTTTTTTTTAATCAATAGTTTTTCAGTAATAACTTAATATTTAACATAATCACTCAATTTTAATCACAAAAAGAGAAAATCGCAACAATTTCTCGCAACTTTCACTTCCTCCCGCAATGTAATCGCAACAAAAACCTAAAAAACACCGCAACTTTCATCGCAATTTTTTTGGAAACCCCCCGCAACATCAGACATTTTAGCCCGCAACAATCACAAAAAAGGCCCGCGGAATCCTGGGGGGACTGAAAAAAGAAGGAAGTATGACCACGATTATTTAAAGTTTGGATTTTCATGGACTGGATCTGAAGATGCTCCACTGCCACAGTGTGTTGTCTGCCAAAAGATGCTAGCTAATGATGCTATGAGATGTTTAAAATGTGTAAAACAAGATGTTTTAAAAAGCACAGATGTTTAAAATGTGAAAAAGAAAAAAATAATGTGTACAACAACCATTTTTTTTAAAAATACGAATGGAACATTAAGTATAGCAACAACAAAAATTGTAAGGGGGGGGGGCGCTGTTGTTTATTTGCTCTCCGAGGGGGGGCTGACTCTCCCACACTTTGAAAACCCCTGATATAAACTAAATAGATTCTTCATAACACCATATTGCTTGTATAAATACTCTTGTGACCAATTTACAAATAAATCATGTCCAGTGTCACAAAGAAAATCAGGTCTTGACCCCTGATGAACAAGCCAAAGGTGATAGTGGCAAGGAACAACTTCCTGAGACAGCATAAGACAGAAACCAGACAAAGTGAGGAAATGCAGTCTCTTCTGGGTGTGACACCATGTAGTAGGAGTTTGATAGTTGTGAAGTTGTGATGAATTACAGGATAAGTGCACTCGGGTCATACAGAAGAAAGGCAAACAGTACTGACTGTGTTGAAAATCTACAGGGATATGTGCAGAGGGAAATGCCGCTCTCGGGGGTATTCAGGTGGAGGTATTTACTGTGTCAGGAAATTAGATTGTACATGCCAGTATCCCTGAGCAGGAAGAACAACAGCAGGAATAGTGTATTAAGATATTAACTAATTAACTAATTCACATCATACAGCCATAACCTCTGCACCCCACTGTGCCACACACATACACTATTTTTTCCTCTCACACCTGTGCACGCACACACACACGCACACACACACACACACACACACACACACACACATCCGTAGATGTACTGTAAACAGATGGAATGGTATAGTGAATGACTGATGTACAGTGCCCCCTACAGGCAGCATTATAGCTTTTCTACTGTACTTTCAGAACAGGCGGCAAGAAGCCATAACTGCTATAGACTTCAATTTAAACATTGATTTTTTTTTTAATCCCACATTTTATTGTGTATCCTAACCAGAAAATGATTACTTTCCCAAAACTCTCTGCGTTAGCCTAGTGCATATGTGAAATGGGTCTAAATTGTGTAACGTGTCTTTGCAGATGACTCGTCCTCAGAAAGTGGGAGTGGCAACGGAATCCACAGCATGACCCCTCCTTCTATGGGTGTGGTTTCTGTGAGTGACGGTGCAGCAGCTGGACCAGTGACTGGGCCATATAGTCAGGTTAACGGAAATAGGACAGCTGTACCACTGGACTTCAGCACAACTTCATCCTCATCCTCAGAAGAACAGCAAACGGTGAACCTAAGAGAGCGAATGAGTCAGGCACTGCCCACTGCTGCAGCCATGCTAGCCACATTCAACCCGGAGCACTCGGAGGAGTTTCGCCGAAAATATCACAAACCGCCGCTGGCCTCAGAGCTACGCCTCGACCGAGACATCAGGGACTATGCCAACAAGGTTCATATACATACATGCACAAGCCTGATTTTCGATGTTTGTGAGGACCTTCCATTTGACATAATGATTACTACTGATAATTAATGCTATGCATTAATTAAAACACCTACACCAAAACCTTACCTTAACCTCAGTAACCAAAGGGAACTATTTGTTTGTTTGTTTTTAAAAAAATTATAAAAACAACATATTTTTTGTGACAGCCATGTAATTGCGAGGACATTTATGAATCCTTTTTTTGGTCCTCATAAAAGACGCACATACACACATAACGTCTATCAAGGTTTGCGGTCACCCAGGTAATTTTGAGAGTCTAGTCATTTACTGGATTTGAGATACAGTATAGTCTCGAAGATGTATTTTTATTCTTCTCAGGCGCTTCATCAGGTACTGATGAAATGGCAAACCATTTTCTCAATTTTCTCACACAACACAAACATACACTATTATCGTCCCGTATATTGAGCAGTATTTCTGTCAGACATCGCTTTCAATTTGGAGTACCACTTTCAAGCTAGCAAACTATAAAATCAAACCATCTCAAAAATGTATTTATGTTGAAATATAATATAGTGTAGCATTATGTTGAAATGTGGGCAGCACGGTGGTGTAGTGGTTAGCACTGTCGCCTCACAGCAAGAAGGTCCGGGTTTGAGCCCAGTGGCTGACAGAGGCCTTTCTGTGCGGAGTTTGCATGTTCTCCCCGTGTCCGCGTTGGTTTCCTCCGGGTGCTCCGGTTTCCCCCACAGTCCAAAGACATGCAGGTTAGGTTAACTGGTGACTCTAAATTGACCGTAGGTGTGAATGTGAGTGTAAATGGTTGTCTGTGTCTATGTGTCAGCCCTGTGATGACCTGGTGACTTGTCCAGGGTGTACCCCGCCTTTCGCCCGTAGTCAGCTGGGATAGGCTCCAGCTTGCCTGCGACCCTGTAGAAGGATAAAGCGGCTAGAGATAATGAGATGAGATGAGATAATATAGTGTAGCATTATGTTGAAATGTGGGCGGCACGGTGGTGTAGTGGTTAGCACTGTCGCCTCACAGCGAGAACGTTCTGGGTTTGAGCCCAGTGGATGACAGAGGCCTTTCTGTGTGGAGTTTGCATGTTCTCCCCGTGTCCGCGTGGGTTTCCTCCGGGTGCTCCGGTTTCCCCCACAGTCCAAAGACATGCAGGTTAGGTTAACTGGTGACTCTAAATTGACCGTAGGTGTGAATGTGAGTGTGAATGGTTGTCTGTGTCTCTGTGTCAGCCCTGTGATGACCTGGCGACTTGTCCAGGGTGTACCCCGCCTTTCGCCCGTAGTCAGCTGGGATAGGCTCCAGCTTGCCTGCGACCCTGTAGAATAGGATAAGCGGCTACAGATAATGGATGGATGGATATTATGTAGTGTAGTATTATGTTGAAATGTGGGCGGCACAGTGGTGTCGTGGTCAGTACTGTCACCTCACAGCAAGAAGGTTCTGGGTTTGAGCCCAGTGACTGACAGGGGCCTTTCTGTGCGGAGTTTGCATGTTCTCCCCGTGTCCGCATGGGTTTTCTCCGGATGCTCCAATTTCCTCCACAGTCCAAAGACATGCAGGTTAGGCTAACTGGTGGCTCTAAATTGACCGAATGTGAGTGTGAATGGTTGTTTGTCTATGTATCGGCCCTGTGATGACCTGGCAACTTGTCCAGGGTGTACCCCGCCTCTCGCCCGTAGTCAGCTGGGATAGGCTCCAGCTCGCTTGTGACCCTGCACAGGATAAGCAGTTACGGATAACGGATGGATGGATGGATTATGTCGAAATATACAATATGATATAATTCTGTATTAACTATTGTTACTTTTCATACAGTACTGTGCAAAGGTTTAGGCATCCTTTTTTTTAACTACAAACTTTGTTCTAGATTTTTATTTTATGACTTCGACATTATCAAGTCGGTACAAAAACATTTTAGATTTCTAAACATTAGTTTTCCAGCACAAAATGAAATGTCATAAAAGAATGTTTGTATGTCAGTAAAGAAAGCAGCGTATTAACGAAGGCTTCTGGGTTTTGCTGCAAAAATAAGAAGCAAGTGTGACAGTTAAAGTGTCCAGAAGAACTGTGGCTGGTTCTGCAAGATGTTCAGTAAACCGTACAGCTCGTTTCCTTATAAAACTGCGCAAATTAGACCTGAGACTAGTATTGTTTTAATGAAATGTTTTTAAATGTAAAAAAAAAAAGTATAAAGAGCAGTAAACAGTAATAAATTAAACAGTAAATATTTGTTGTGATTTGTTTTTTCTTGCTGGCAGAATGCCACTGAGCATGCTCATTTTGCTGAAATTCACACTTTTTTCATCCAGGGCTATATGTATGCCAAGTTGATATTCCCTTTAGGGATTTATTTATTTATTTATTTATTTTTAAGTATTTAGTGGAGACAGACAGGCATTGAAAAAGTGCCCATGTAAGGGATGAGATGTAGAGTGAAGACGTAGAACGAAAAAATGAGTGTAGATACTAGAACAATTTGTGATGTAAGTGAAAATAAGAAGAACATAAGTGAACGTGACCTGACAATTCAGACAGACCTTAAGCTCTTACCTTTGATAAACAAATGTAGTCTACGATGTTTCAGCCTTCCTTTTAAACAAGATTGTCAACTTTTTTGGCTCAAGTAAGTATGTGTGTGTGTGTTTTGTAGTCTCCTCAGTATGGTTCAGGAAGCTATGACTCCATAAAAATGGAGATGTGTGCCGAGGATCTGACAGTCAGTCGCTCTCAGGCTGCCGATGATGACGACGACGATCACGATGACCACGACGACAGTGACAAGATTAATGACACAGAGGGAGTGGACCCAGAGAGGCTGAAGGCATTCAATGTGTGTAAATCATGTATGCATAAGTACACTTTACTGAAAGTGTGTGTGTGTGTGTGTGTGTGTATATAACATCACACTTGAATGAGTACCTCCTTCTGTCCCTGTGTTAGATGTTTGTGCGTCTGTTCGTTGATGAGAACCTGGACCGCATGGTGCCCATCTCTAAGCAGCCAAAAGAAAAGATTCAGGCCATCATTGAATCCTGCAGCCGCCAGTTCCCAGAGTTCCAGGAGCGTGCACGCAAGCGTATCCGCACCTACCTCAAATCCTGCCGGCGCATGAAGAAGAACGGCATGGAGGTACAATCTTATACTGGCGCACATAAATACGCAACTCAGGGCACTCCTCTAAGGGTTATAGAAATATATGTGTCTATTGATCATATAGTTTTTTGTCCTCATTGCATGTATAATGTTGGAGTGAGGCATTCAGTGGCAGTTTTACTGTCTACCAAATACTGACCCCTTGTGGTCGGTATACTAAATGTCGCTGTACATGTTTTGGTCACTTAACTACTCTGAGAGTGGTGTGAATGGAATAAAATTGTTGTCCTTTATTGTTGAAGCAGTGTGTTGATTCTCTCTTGAAACTGTTATTCATGCAAATGTGTGTATTGTATCAGACCCGGCCCACGCCACCACACTTGACCTCAGCAATGGCAGAGAACATTTTAGCTGCTGCTTGTGAGAGCGAAACGAGAAACGCTGCCAAGAGGATGCGGATGGACGTCTACCAAACACACGTCAGTAACTCACTCTCTTTCTCTCACTTTGTGTGTGTGTGTGTGTGTTGGAGAGGAACGACACCTTAAAGAGTTGTATTAAGATGCCACGTAATGTTGATGTGTTAGAGAAGCCACAAATATGTACGATATTCAGGACTCAAATATGAGCTAGACACTATAATAAATAAATAAATAGTTATTTATTAGTACACAGTTGGGCGGCACGGTGGTGTAGAGGTTAGCGCTGTCGCCTCACAGCAAGAAGGTCCTGGGTTGGAGCCCAGCGGCCGACGAGGGCCTTTCTGTGTGGCGTTTGCATGTTCTCCCCATGTCCATGTGGGTTTCCTTTGGGTGCTCCGGTTTCCTCCAAAGACATGCAGGTTAGGCTAATTAGTGACTCTAAATTGACCGTAGGTGTGAATGGTTGTTTGTGTCCCTGTGTCGGCCCTGTGATGACCTGGCGACGTGTCCAGGGTGTACCCCGCCTCTCACCCATAGTCAGCTGGGATAGGCTCCAGCTTGCCTGCGACCCTGTAGAACAGGATAAGCGGCTACAGATGATGGATGGATGGATGGATGGATGGTACACAGTTGGATATTATAAACTTAACTTTTCATGAAGCTGAGCATGAACTTGCCTGTTAATCAGTTGACGTGCAGCTAATAAAACAATCCCGTAGTGAAGGATTGGCTGAATATCTTAAATGGCCAGGCAGACACTGTACGGTTCAAACATGACTTGGCTGTTCCTGATCAATCTTCAAAAATAATCCTAAGTTCAACTACATCAGCTGTTGTTTAACATGCTGATCAAATCCGCCTTCTTCCACCTCAAGAACATCTGCAGACTCCGCCCTTCACTATCCCACTCTGTTGCAGAAACTCTGATCCATGCCTTCATTACCTCACGTCTGGACTACTGTAATGGTGTCCTTTATGGCCTGCGCACTAAAGCCCTGGACCGATTACAGCGCATACAAAACTCAGCTGCCAGGGTTCTTACACACACGAAGCGGTGGCAACACATTACCCCAACACTCAAGCAGCTCCACTGGCTCCCAGTGAAGTCTCGCATCACATACAAGATCCTACTCCTCACATACAAGTCACTCCATAATCTTGCTCCTCTGTACCTCTCTGACCTCCTCCAGCCCTACTCTCAATCAAGGTCCCTGAGGTCCTCTGGCAAGGACCAACTTGTCATCCCACGCTCCAGGCTACGGACCTTTGGTGACAGAGCCTTTTGTGTTGCTGCTCCCACCCTCTGGAACAATCTACCTCTCCACATCCGCCAAGCCCCTACTCTGGCTGTGTTCAAAAAGCATCTCAAGTCACATCTCTTCACTGAGGCCTATGGTCCTTAACCCTTCCCTCTCCCCCCATACCCAATTCCTTTGACCTATCTCCTCTTTTGTAAAGTGACCTTGGGTTCCATGAAAGGCGCTATATAAAACTAAGTTATTATTATTATTATTATTATTATTATGCAGTGTGAAGACTCCAGTGAACCACCCATACCATCTCCAGTGGACTTGCAAATCGATGACTGTCAGCTGTGTCTCACCACAGTAACTGAAATCCTTAGTCTTGAACTGATTTTCCAAGATTTATTGTGCAAATACTTCATGCTTCTGTTGATTCAAACATAATACCAATGTCAGAAGAATGGCATGTTGTACGGACAAACCGTTTGGATGATAGAGCTGTGGCAACAACTGTAGGAGTATGATTTCCTTAGCTGCTTTCTGCAGAAATCCTCCCAGCAGGATGAGATCACCACTTTCTTTAAAGTGTTGCTACTGCTGCTGTGAAACTAGAGACATCAGGATGAGTACTAGCAATGTCAGTTTGTCCGTGTGGACCATTTCTTTCTGTCAACATACTGCTATGAAATTCATCCAAACATGTAAAGTCTATACCTGCTGACTTGGGCATTGTTTATGGTGCCATTTGGTATATTGATCAATTTTTAGGAATGTACAGCATGATGATATGAATATATATTTCTGAGCATTTGGCTCTGGTAGGTACAGTACTAGTCCAGCCAAACAGAGGAGCTTATTTAGAAGCATCAGAACCACAGAGACTTTTAATCGATTCTGGTAGAGGAAAACTGCCAGTGAATTGAAGTGTTATGACTGACAGGAAGGAGAGACTCTGTCTGCTTGGTTCAGTGATGATGTAGTCTGTCTGGATCTGACACACAAGGTATAAAGCCATAATTACTGGCTCATCTTACCATGACTGAAAGGAATGAGAAAACCATTGGCAGGGGATATCCACAGCTCTCATTACTCATTTGAGTAATGATAGATGAACAGGTTCAGAGGGGAAAAAAGGGTTTTCTGAGATTTTATTTATTGGACTTTTTAATAGACTTTGCTCATGAGTCATGTTCAGTACAGTGTATGCCTGACTAGATGGTAAACATGTATGAAAGTGATTGTGCATCTGAAGAATGTTTCTTCTTTTCTCAGGAGGATCAGATAGCTCTGGAGAAGGCTGTCTCTCGTGAGCCGGTGCCTCTGACCCACTCTGCATATTCTCTGGCAGCTTCTGCTTACTCACAGGACCAGCTGTACATCAACGGAGGCCTTGGCTACAACTACCGTGCTTTCGCTGGCCTGGCCAGCAGCATGCAGCACCCTGTCTCTCTCACTACCCCTGCTGCCCAGACCAACGGTGAGAATGAGTTTGCACCGACATCACAGCACGGTTTTCATTTAGGGATGTTGTCTAGATTTTAAAATTTCATTGGTTTCGCTTTGATCACTCCCTTAAGGTGATAATACACTGGGTAACCTTTCGGGCAGTGTTTCCAGCAACGGGCAACCAGGTGAGACACAGGGCAACAGACAACTGGCAACAACCAATCAGATAAGAGCAAATCTATTGCCAGGGAGACAGACACCACAAAGATGGACACTAAAACATTTGTAGCTATTATCCATCCATCCATCCATCCATTATCTGTAGCCGCTTATCCTGTCCTACAGGGTCGCAGGCAAGCTGGAGCCTATCCCAGCTGACTATGGGCGAGAGGCAGGGTACACCCTGGACAAGTCGCCAGATTATCGCAGGGCTGACACAAAGACAAACAACCATTCACACTCACATTCACACCTACGGTCAATTTAGAGCCACCAATTAGCCTAGGGTTATGTCTTTGGACGAAACCGGAGCACCCGGAGGAAACCCACACAGACACGGGGAGAACATGCAAACTCCACACAGAAAGGCCCTTGCCAGCCACTGGGCTTGAACCCAGGACCTTCTTGCTGTGAGGCAACAGCGCTAACCACAACACCACCGTGCCGCCCCTGCAGCTATTAGTAATCGTCTGTTGCAACTCACGGTAGTACGGTGGTGTAAGTGGTTAGCACAGTTGCCTCACAGCAAGAAGGTTCTGGGTTCGAGCCCAGCGGCCTTTCTGTGTAGAGTTTGCATGTTCTCCTCATGTCTGCGTGGGTTTCCCTCACAGTCCAAAGACATGCGGGTTAGGCTAATTGGTGGCTCTAAATTGTCCATAGGTGTGTGTGTGTGAGAGAGAATGGTTGAGAGGAGAAAACCTCTGTAATGATCCAGTAGAAGGCAACGGGAAACCACTACTGTAATGTTCCCTAGAGACTTTGATGGCTGAAGCCGTCAGAGCAGCCACGTCACTGTAGTGGTGTGTCAAAATGGATGGAATTACAACTCACAAAAAAAAAATCATGAACTGCCCATCACTTTTAACTTGACGCAAGAGAGCTAACGTTATCCCTACATAGCTAGTGATAACTTTCAGCTAACTATCTTAGCAAAAACCACTGCTAGTTTGCTAAATCCCATTCAATCTCTATGGAGCGGTGGTTAGCTAACGGCAGTTTACGCTTCGCTGAAAAAATCGATGTCTTAATTACAACCTGAGGACATAAAAATAGATGTCTGTTGGTTTTCTAAGCATTTGATGAGGTAAATTCACTACTGGCGGCACGGTGGTGTAGTGGTTAGCGCTGTCGCCTCACAGCAAGAAGGTCCTGGGTTCGAGCCCCGGGGCCGGCGAGGGCCTTTCTGTGTGGAGTTTGCATGTTCTCCCCGTGTCCGCGTGGGTTTCCTCCGGGTGCTCCGGTTTCCCCCACAGTCCAAAGACATGCAGGTTAGGTTAACTGGTGACTCTAAATTGACCGTAGGTGTGAATGTGAGTGTGAATGGTTGTCTGTGTCTATGTGTCAGCCCTGTGATGACCTGGTGACTTGTCCAGGGTGTACCCCGCCTTTCGCCCGTAGTCAGCTGGGATAGGCTCCAGCTTGCCTGCGACCCTGTAGAAGGATAAAGCGGCTAGAGATAATGAGATGAGATGAGAAATTCACTACTTTGGGTTTACACATAACTTACGGGCATACAAAGATATTAGTTGTCTCTCTTTTTCTTCGCTCCACTGCTGTTGAGACGCCGCCATCTTTGTTGAAAAATTCAGAAGCCCTCAGGTGGTCATGTGAGTTGCTGCTAGCACTCTGATTGGATGATCTTAAAAAGTTGCCCAAAACGATCAAAATCGTTCAGATAGAAATGATGTTGCCCAGTCTCAATAGGAAGGTGTAAAAGCGCAATTGCCCGGCAACATTGCCCAAATAATTGCCCCGTTTATCATCAGCCTTATTCTCTTTTTGTAGGACCTACTGATCTCAGTATGAAGTCTCTGGCTTCGAACTCCTCTACATCAAGCACCAATAGTCTTGGGCGGAGTGGAGGAGGAGGAGGAGGGACCTCTGCTCAACTCAGCCATACAGAAGTGACAGCAGTGCGTCAGCTGATCGCTGGCTACCGCGAATCAGCAGCCTTCTTACTTCGCTCAGCCGATGAGCTGGAAAACCTCATACTCCAACAGAACTGACCTGCACACTCTCCCTCTCTTCTCATCGCCACTTTTTCTCTCTCTCTCTCCCTCTCTCTATCACTCTGCCTTTATCTTTAACTCTCACTCCATCACCTCAGGTCTCTGTTTGCTACTTTGCGCCATCATCTTCATCCTCAGAGGCATACACAGTTGAAGATATCAGGAGAGATGATGAAGCATTGATCAGTATGCGGTCACATTCTGATCGCCTGCAAAGAGAAACGAAGAAAGGGGCTGATGAGGACGGGAGCATGCTGCAGTGCTGCGTTGAAGAAGAAAACACTGTTCCTGTGGGTGGCTGGCCTTGTGAATCATACACCTCTCCACCTCCATGCCCTTAAGCGCATTTACTAAAACAACTCCTTTAATCATTTTTTCCCCTTTATGTCACCTGCTTTCGAGAGCCACTAATTTGCTGATTTTTGTTCTCTTCGTTTTTAACTTGCTTTGTAACAGGAGGCATTATGTAGTGCCAGTACTCCTGTTTATTAGCCGACAAAAGGACGCTTTTGAGTTGAGTTGAAGGAAGATACCTGAAAAAAGTTCAAGTTTAACGAGAAAACAGAATAAAAAGAAACAAACGAGACCTTTACATTCGCTGTACATAAACGCGCTCTGTTCTAAAGCACTTTTTTTTTTTCCACTCAATCTGACCTCTGCTCCCTAACACTGCTTTTGCTGTAGGGAGAAAATTGTGTAACTTATGCATACAAATACAGGTGGAGCTCACCTGGAAATACCTCAGCCTGTCCAAATCCTCTGTGTCCCAGCTCATGTTTTCTGTCTGAAGGAGCGGAATCTTTCCTTCTACCACTACTTTATGCGTCCAGTGCCTCTCCAGGATCTAAAAGAGGGCATGCATATGGGACATGAGCTTGGATTGTTTCTATAGTTATTTATTTGATTTTTTTTTTTTGCTTCTATAATGTAATGTACATGTTCAATCCATCAGAAAGTATTGATTACAGAAATACACTGAAATGAAACACACTGGAACTGGAGGATTAGACGTAGTGAAGTGTTTTGATCAGGTAAAGATCTCTGCTTTAATGATTAGGTCTTTCAGGGCCTCTCAAAGCATTCCAAGTATGGATGCCAACTCGATACTCCACTACCTTTCTTTTTTTTATGCCATTCTTCTGAAGTCACCTCTTCTTTCATGCACATGTCTGGAGCAATGGAGGGAGAGTGATGAAGGGATTGAGAAAGGATCTGTTAGTCTTTTTATCTGTTGACTTTTTTCTCAAAGGCCATTAATTCCACTCTGCTGCTAAGGACTTGGACTTTTACGCCACAGACCTGAAACCTCAAGCCTCCTGCACAACCAGAGCACCTCAACCTGGGGGAAAAAAAAAAGACCAACAAAAACGCAAAAAAAAAAAAAAAAGGTCCTGAAAAGGACAATGTAAAAGTTTATTGATTTGAATGCTTAGAAAGAGAAAATACTGCCATAATAGTTTCCTGCATTTACATCTTGTTAGTGACATGTACGATCATTGAGGGTTGTGTTTGCTTTGCAGCTGCGTTTTGTTTTAATATCTTCCGAGTTTAAATGCTTCAGTGTGCGCTTAGTTCCAGAGATCAGTAGAGATCAGCTTCTCCGTCTGTGCGACGAGAGCTTTCACATGCTCCAACATGCACACACTCCCTCCCGTGTGGAGTCTTTTTGGGGAAGTGAATCTTCAGAGGGAGAGTAGAGAAAAGGCAAGCCGTTTTCGTTAGAGAGGTAGGCTCGTGTATAGGGCCTGACTGACTGGCGTGTCACTGTAATTTGCTCCTCTTTGCACACTGAGGCAGTGCTGCTCTGCTACTGTGGAGCTCTGTGTCAAAGCCTGAGGTTGCACTGCTCGAGAGGAGCAAGAGGAAGATTATTGCAATGCAAAAGATAATCAAAGGCATTCCTGGTCCTAAAGGAGAGAGTTGGATGTGGAGAGACTACCAAGACCTGTAATAAGGGCCAGTCACAAGTACTGAAGTGAATTCCTATTGTCTAGTCTTAGTGGGATCTTGTAACAGCGATAATAGACGTATAAAATAAACGAGTAAAATAGATCTTCAGTGACGTGTGTAGGATCTACGAGTTTTACGTTGTGCTTTCTACCATACCTACGTACAGTCATTGCACATGTGTTGTTGGAGAAATGTAATCAGCTGGCTCAAACCACTATCACTACAGGAGAAATACTGCACGGGTTACATTCTGTCTGCTGGTCTGGGTAGATCTTCACATTTGAGCTCTCTCTCTCAATTATTGGTAGTGACAAGGATGAGGAAATATGCAAAATGACCAGTCCTCTCCTCACTGTGCTCTCGTCTTACTGTGGCTTATTGGTTTTGATTTAATATCGCCTTCATTTTTTTAAGGGACCCATCCCCCCTCGCTGTTTGGGGTGTGATGCTTTTGATACACTCACTTTTGTTCTTCCTACTCATTTACATTAAGGGAAGAGCTGTGTAGATGTCGTTGATTTTTCTTTGAATCAGAAAGCCTTGTTGTGTTGCAGTTCACCATCTTGGTTTAACGTTGGTGAAGTTCCTGTTGAAAACATGCTGTGTGATGTTCTAGATAAGAAGACTGCTCATGAGTAATCTTTCTTGATATTGTTTACGTTTGCTTACGATTTCTTATCCCTTTTCTGCTCAGTCCTTATGTTAAAGCACTAGAAACTGCTAATATAAAGGCTGTGTACGAGGACTGATATCCTGTCTTTCTGTCTCCATCTATCCCTCTTTTGCTCCCACTGGTTCAGAGTGATGGAGTGATGGGTCCTGCTGCTTGTTAAAATCACTCAAAGATTGCTGAATTTAGACTAACCTCACATGCCACTAAGCTCTGCTCGGGTTGCTTGAAATTTGAGATTGTGACAGTTCTGCTTTTGTAATATAGGCAATGGACTGCTAACGTTATTTGTGGAAAGGTTGTGAGATTATTAAGGGATTCTTAAGGGAAATAAAAGGCACGCTCATTCACTCATTTGGGAATTTGCTCCCTCCACCTCCATCACGGACAGCAACTTAATGGATACAAACTGTAAAAACAAGGCAAACGACAATCTTGGAAAAGGTGTAATTAGTTTGGTTAGATTTCCCTTCTCCGTGTACGGCTATTGTTTACAGTGTATATGGGAGAACGTGGGGTGATTTAGCCATAAGCTGAGCATCTCTGACGTCTTGGACGCCTGGCCCGTCTCACTACCTGTGGAGGACTCCTAGTGGCCCACTGTCAACACCTTCTTATATGATTTCTATTTTTATTATAATCGTCATGATTGCAGTTATTATTTTTTAATTCTTTTTGTATTACAAAGTGGTCTTTCTACAACTGTTTTGTACAACACCAACATCACAAGTGAAGTTTTGTCTATACATTCCAAGGAAGGATGTCAATATATGAAGCAGTCAAGCGGACCCAAGTCATCGAGCATGTACGAAGGACAGCCTACCCAAGTGCTCTGTACTACTTAAAAAAATCCCAATCAGAAAAAAAATTACTGAAACTAGAAGCTTTCAGATGAAACAATAAGTGTGCACTATGATGTACATTTTCCACAATGATCTGGGGTTACCTGGTGCGGCTTCATGCAGTTATGACCCTGCAAAGGCAAAGTGTGTTTACTTCGTAAATATGTTGCTGACAGCACTGGTGTTAAAAGTTTTTCATATTGGTACATTTTCATATAAATAGTATTACAACCCCAACTTTATACCTCATACTGTATCTATTATTACCCAGCATGCTTCAAAACAAACAAACATTGGGCAGGTTTTTTTTCTTCTCCTGAGACTGCACTTTGCCTTTAAGGAGCTGAATTTATTAAGATTAGCCCTTCATTTGTTCAGTTAGAGTTTATGTCCATCGTGAGCGTACGTATATAACCCTCATTCTGCATATTTATGATATGAATATGCTGCATTGTCTCCAGGGCCTTCAAGCTTTTGTTTTACTTCATAGCTGGAATTTGGCACACACAGTCAGGTCTCATTTGATCCGTCTACATGTCACGTGACCTCCTCAAGGCACACTGACACCATCTTGGCATGTACAGTGTAAACACACACTTACATATACAGATAGTGCGTTGGTTCAGACTATGTACTCTGGTTACAGTAGCTGCTGAACGACACACATTAAAAATATGGCCGCTTTGGCTCTGATGTAGAGCTCAGCAAAAATGTGAGGGGGAAAAAAAAATATTTTTCTACTGCAGTGGTGTACATACAGTCGAATCATCTCAATTTCGCTCTGTAGTCTGTCCTCTATAATTTGTTGGTGCTTTGCATTTCTGTTTGCTTTATTGTTCTGTTTTACTGTTTCAGGAGCTTCGAAATTCAGCTCTGCTTTGGAGATGTACTTTATACCAATGGGGAATGATTCTCTCTCTCTCTCTCTCTCTCTCTCTCTCTCTCTCTCTCCTCTTCATTTTGGACTCAGTGGAAGTGTGATGTTTACATGTACAGATTTTTGAAATTCTCAGTTTTCTTTTCCTTCTCGTTTGCTCATGATTTGTTTTGTTTGAAAGCAGTTTTTCTCCTTCCTGCTCTCATACAATGCTTAATTGAATCTCATTTCTTGTTCGTCGAAGGGAAATGTGTCTGAGTAAGGTTTATGTTCATTTCAGCAGTGCTTATAAAAGTGAGTCCTCCTCTGCTTTGTTCTGATCCCACTTTCAAACTGCTGACAACAGGAAGACAAAATGAAGGTTCACTGTAAAACGATCCTCTATTCTGACTGCAAGCCGGTACATGCCAGTCCATTCCTTTGCAATTAAAAGCCATTTTCATGCCCTTCACTGGGCTCGCAACAAGTATTAAATTACAAAAACGGACTGAAAACCTCAGGTAAATGACTACTATTTATGTAATTGTAAGTCTTACTGGCAGCCCATTTCCCTCTTTAATACCACATAAATTATATTAAATAATTATTCTTTTTTATATTTATTGTGTTCTGTATAACAGTTGAGACCTTTTTCAGTACATGTGGCTAAATATTTTAATTCTTTTGAAAAGTGACAAATATACAGTATATGTGAAGAAGCTGAAAGATGAAAAAAAATCAATTTCTGTTCGTTTAATAAAAAACAGCATGGGTGACTCCTAACATATCACTTTGATTAAAGAAAACCAATGATTTAAAATGACGCTTTCTCCAGTGGGTTGTCACTGCTGAGGTAAAAAATGTCTTCAAACATGACATTGTGACTTTATTATTATTATTTTTTTCCTCCCAAGCTGTTTGTCTGAAAGCTAAATATGCTAATAAAATTGTGTGCTATATCTCCAGCCACCCGTGAATGTTTGATTTGTTGAGCAGGGCAGGCTGTAGAGGGATCCACTGCGGTCATGCAATAATAAAATACTTCTCTCGGGTCAAAGGGCAGGCTGATGGAACAGTGCAAACTAATACATTTCATGCTCTCTGTTTCATGTACTTAAGCCACTTCAGGCTATTTTCAAAATTCTGTTTCTTTCCACATTGTTTAACTCATTTCCATACACTGTCTGTTTCATGCTAATCATTATTATGGCCCAGAATTAGTCTAAACATTGATGATAGTATTAATTTAGGTTGCAAATGATGATTGCAGATGCACAGTCTTGGTAAGTACATTTCTACCGCCAACCAATTTGAGTTCAGATCTTCACTACCTAGACATTAAAGCATACTTTTTTTTAGCAAACAAACATCCTACCTAAATTAAATAATGTGTTCTAAATATTGCATGTTTTGAAATATATTCTAATATAAAGGTGACAAAATCAGTGCCATAAAAGATTCCTGAAACTCAAGAATTTGAAAGTGTTAAAGATATTGGTTAATTTATGTCCACATACTAGGAAAATTATTACATTACATCACATTACATTTGCAAGCATTCAGCAGACGCTTTTATCCAGAGTGACCTACAACGTACCCAGATCAGCCTGGGGAGCAGTCGGGGGGTTAGGTGCCTTGCTCAAGGGCAATTCAGCCATTCCTGCTGGTCCAGGGAATAGAACCCGTGACCTTTTGATTCTAAAGCTGCTTCTCTAAATTATAAAAATATCCAGAAAAGAGTCATACTTTTTTTTTTTAGACTCAGTTACATAAAATATGCCAATCTTAACCTGCTGTTAAGGCAAAATGAAGAGAATACCCCAAATAAAGGTCAAATTATAGACAAAAGATTGAACTCTAATTTTTTTTTTAGTCGTCTCTTGAAATGTTCTATGTAAAACCTTACAACAGAGGCTTGCCAAGTAGAACCCCTTCAGAAAGCTAACTGACCAGGGGTGGGTTTCCCAAAAGCCTCTTAACGCTAAGAGCATCTTAACTAGGAGAGAGAGCATTCATTGTGCTGCTCGGTCTACCATTTAATGATGATCTTTGTGCTACGATGCTTTTGGGGAACTCAGGACCGTGCAATTTTTTAGCTCATCCGGCCTGGCCTATGGCCGGATGAGCTTATGTGATCACGCATCGTCCGTCCGTCGTTGTCGTCCGTCCGTCTTTGTCGTCTGTCCACAATTTACAAAAATCGCTACTCCTCCTACAGGATTGATCAGATTTCGATCAAACTCACATACAATGTTCCCCAGCTGGGTGTGCATAAAAGTTGGTAAGATGGTGGTGCCACCTATCATTTACGATTGTATGGACGTCTGAAATTTCAACCTTGCACATAACAGTGGTCGGTATGAGCTACAGCCTCATTGAGGCTATTTTTCTAAAAGTATAAATGTATAATCTAGCAAAAAAAGGATGGGCTGAAATTGAAGGCAAAAATCATAAAAATTAAGACACAGGTATTTTAAATGCACCTGTCTGTAGGATGGAATGTCCTCTGAGTGTACACATTTCTGGATGAATATCCTCGTGATCACCTTATTTCATTAGCAGAGCATTTTGAAGCTTAGTCATCCCAGGAAGGTTATATTGAATTGACTCGATAACAAGAACATTTTATTATTATTAACATTTATCATATTCACTATGACATAAACTTGAAAATTATGAAACTTTCTTCCCACTTCAATTCCACCATAAATCTTCTTGTACTCTTAGGTACAGTGATAGAATTACTAGTCACTTACTTACAGTCAGGTCCATAAGTATTTGGACAGTGGTCCAGTTTTTGTAATGTTGCCTCTGTAAACCATTCAATGGATTTGAATGAAGCAAGCAAGATATGGTTGAAGTGTAGCATTTCAGTTTTAATTCAATGGGTTGAACATATATATATATATATATATATATATATATATATATATATATATATATATATATATATGCATTAACCATTTAGGAATTACAGCCATTTTTTTTTACAGTCCCTCCATTTTCACAGGCTCAAAAGTAATTGGACAAACTAGCCATCATAAATATAAGCATCATTTTCAATACTTGGACGGCACGGTGGTGTAGTGGTTAGCGCTGTCACCTCACAGCAAGAAGGTCCGGGTTCAAGCCCTGTGGCTGGCGAGGGCCTTTCTGTGCGGAGTTTGCATGTTCTCCCCGTGTCCGCGTGGGTTTCCTCCGGGTGCTCCGGTTTCTCCCACAGTCCAAAGACATGCAGGTTAGGTTAACTGGTGACTCTAAATTGACCGTAGGTGTGAATGTGAGTGTGAATGGTTGTCTGTGTCTATGTGTCAGCCCTGTGATGACCTGGCGACTTGTCCAGGGTGTACCCCGCCTTTCGCCCATAGTCAGCTGGGATAGGCTCCAGCTTGCCTGCGACCCTGTAGAAGGATAAAGCGGCTAGAGATAATGAATGAATGAATGAATGAATGAATGAGATATTCACTATGACATAAACTTGAAAATTATGAAACTTTCTTCCCACTTCAATTCCACCATAAATCTTCTTGTACTCTTAGGTACAGTGATAGAATTACTAGTCACTTACTTACAGTCAGGTCCATAAGTATTTGGACAGTGGTCCAGTTTTTGTAATGTTGCCTCTGTAAACCATTCAATGGATTTGAATGAAGCAAGCAAGATATGGTTGAAGTGTAGCATTTCAGTTTTAATTCAATGGGTTGAACAAAAATTTATATATATATATATATATATATATATATATATATATATATATATATATATATATATGCATTAACCATTTAGGAATTACAGCCATTTTTTTTTACAGTCCCTCCATTTTCACAGGCTCAAAAGTAATTGGACAAACTAGCCATCATAAATATAAGCATCATTTTCAATACTTGGACGGCACGGTGGTGTAGTGGTTAGCGCTGTCACCTCACAGCAAGAAGGTCCGGGTTCAAGCCCTGTGGCTGGCGAGGGCCTTTCTGTGCGGAGTTTGCATGTTCTCCCCGTGTCCGCGTGGGTTTCCTCCGGGTGCTCCGGTTTCTCCCACAGTCCAAAGACATGCAGGTTAGGTTAACTGGTGACTCTAAATTGACCGTAGGTGTGAATGTGAGTGTGAATGGTTGTCTGTGTCTATGTGTCAGCCCTGTGATGACCTGGCGACTTGTCCAGGGTGTACCCCGCCTTTTGCCCATAGTCAGCTGGGATAGGCTCCAGCTTCCCTCCGACCCTGTAGAACAGGATAAAGCAGCTAGAGATAATGAGATGAGATTTTCAATACTTGGATGCAAATCTTTTGCAGTCACTGACCACCTGAAGTCTGAAACCCAAGGACATTACCAAATGCTGAGTTTCCTCCCTTGAGATGCTTTGCCAGGCCTTTACTGCAGCCATCTTCATTCGCTGTTTGTTTGTGGGTCTTTCTGCCTTCAGGTTTGTTTTCTGCAAGTGAAAAGCATGCTCAGTTGGGTTCAGATCAGGTGACTAACTCGGCTATTTACGAACATTCCACTTCTTTGCCTGAAGAAGCTCTAAGATTGATTTCATGGTATGTTTTGGGCAATTATCCATCTGTATTGTGAAGCGCCTTCCTATCAGTTTTGCAGCATTAGGCTGAATCTGAGCAGAAAGTATAGCTCTATACACTTCAAAATTCATCTTGCTACTTCTATCAGCATTCACACCATCAATAAACACGTGTAACTCTGTCACATTGGCAGCCATATATGCCCATGCCGTAACACCACCTCCACCATGTTTAACAGATGATGAACAAGCTTTTCACTTACAGAAAACAAACCTGAAGACAGAAAGACCCACAAGCAAACAGCAATTGAAGATGGCTGCAGTAAAGGCCTGGCAAAGCATCTCGGGGAGGAAACTCAGCATTTGGTAATGTCCTTGGGTTTCAGACTTCAGGCGGTCAGTGACTGCAAAAGATCTGCATCCAAGTATTGAAAATGATACTTATATTTATGATAATGTTAGTTTGTCCAATTACTTTTAAGCCTGTGAAAATGGATGGACTATGTAAAAATTCCTAAATTATTGTTATAATTCCTAAATGATTAATGCAATAATTTTGTAAAACCCCTTGAATTAAAGCTGAATCACACTTCAAACTTCAATCGCATCTTGATAGCTATATGGAGGGACTATGTAAAAAATGCAAATCTATTGTTGTGGTGTACAGAGGCAACATTATGAAAACTGTGTTGCTGTCCAAATACTTATGGACCAAACCGTGTATGTAATGTCAGCTCATTGCATGATGTATGACTAGCTTGAAAAGGGCGTTTAGTTTAAAGGGGGGAATCCTACACACACACACACACACACACACACACACACACACACACAAAGCTAAGAGTATTTCTTCAAGGAGATTCTTGGTTTCAAAAAATAGTTGCATAATACTACTACTACTACTAATAATAATAATAATACAACAACCCTGCTTCCAAAAAGTTGGGACATTGTAAAATGTAAATAAAAACAGAATGCAATGATTTGCAAATCCTTTTTGACCTATATTATGCAGTTGAACACAATAAGAAGACAAGATATATAACTTTCAAACTGATCAACTTTATTGTTTTTGTAAATATACATTCATTCTGAATTTGATGTCTGCAACATATTCTAAAAAAGTTGGGACGGGGCAACAAAAGACTAGGAAATTTGTGGAATGCTTAAAAAACACCTGTTTGGCACATTCTGCAGGGAAACAGGTTAATTGGTAATTGGAAAGGTTCAGTCATTCACAACCAAGGATGAGGCAACATTCACCACTTTGTGAAAAACCTGCATAGGCAAATGGTCCAACAGTTTAAGAACAAGGTTTCTTAAAGTACAATTGCAAGGAATCTAGATAATTCACGATCAGCAATCCATAATATCATCAAAAGATTCAGAAAATCCAGAAGAATCTCTGCCTGTAAGGGACGAGGCTGAAAATCAACATTGAACGCCCATGAATTTCGATCCCTAGGTGACACTGCATTAAAAACCAACATGACCATATAAATGATGTAACTACCTGGGCAAGGGAACACTTTGGAAAACCATTGTTGGTAAACAGTTCGTCACTGCATCTACCATGCAAAGCAAAAGCCATACACCGATCAGCCATAACATTATGACCACTGACAGGTGAAGTGACTAACATTGATTATCTCATGACAATGGCACCTGTCAAGTGGTGGGATATATTAGGCAGCAAGACAACAGTCAGTTCTCCAACTTGATGTGTTGGAAGCAGGAAAAATGGGCAAGCGTAAGGAACTGAGCAACTTTGACAAGGGCCAAATTGTGATGGTTAGACAACTGGTTCAGAACATCTCCAAAATGGCAGGTCTTGTTGAGTGTTCCTGGAATGCAGTGGTTAGTACCTACCAAAAGTGGTCAAAGGAAGGATAACCAGTGAACTGGCGACAGGGTGATGGGCACCAAAGGCTCATTGATTCACATAGGGCACGAAGGCTAGACCATACGGTCCAATCCCACAGATGAGCTACTGTAGCACAAACTGCTGACTCAAACAGAAAGGTGTCAGTATTAACTTTTTCAGCAGTTTGTGAAATCTTTGTCTCATCTAACCATAAAACCTTCCTTCAAAATGCTTTTTCTTTGTCCACATGGTCAGCTGTAAAATTTAGTCGAGCTTGAAGGTGTTGATTTTAGAGCAGGGACTTCTTTTTTGGATAGCATCCTCTCAGTCCATGGTGATTTAAAACTTTCTTGACTGTAGACAATGTTCCAACAGCTTCCAGTTCATGGCAAGCCTGTGCCTTGATTGTTCCTGACCATCTGAACCAATTTCCTCTCAGCTAAAGCTGACAGTCTTGTCTTCTTCCAGCAAAGTGGCTTGACAAAATGGCTACACCTCCTAATAACTTGTACTTACATACAGTTGTTTGAACTGATGATTTTGGAGTCTGCAGTTGTTTAGAAATGGCTCCAAGAGACATTCCTGAGTTGTGTAAATTTATGATCCTCTTTCTCAGATCTGCACTGAGCTCCTTGGACTTTCCTGTTGTACTGAATGTTGGTCAAACCAAAGAATGCTGTTAAACCCTTAATATGTTGGTACAGGGAACCTACAAGCAGTAGTCAATCTTGATCAATAGCAGGAAATTAAGAATCCTTGGTCTTGGTAATTTAAAAGACATTTTGGAACTTTCAACACCACTAAATTATTCTAAATGGGTGTATGTAAATTTGACCCTGTATGTATAGATGTATAGTTTTGACCCTGTCTGATTTCAGGAAACCCAAAATAAATGAAAATGTGTGCACCAAATTATTGTTTTTGTCTATTAAAGATGCATGCTATACAATCATTCTGTTCCAGAAGAAGAACACATCAACAAAGTCACTGAAAGCCCAATATTGCCATGACATTAAAGTGCATATCCTGGACCAATTTTTTTTTTATATATGAAAGTATATCCTTTTACACACTCATCCAGAAGGGTAATTTTGCACAAGGCCATCTGTCTACACCAGAAAAAAATAAAATAACAAAACACGTCTGGAAAAATCCCAAGGGAGTCTGGAGCCAGATCTTTGACGTCACCTGCGGAAGCGCCAGCAGGCTGCAAGAGCTTGCACGGTTTCAGTGCACAGCCTGTGTAGACCAAGTTTAGCAGCTAGTGATTTTGCACTGAAATATGGAATTGTCACTTGAGCACAATGTTACTTTACCTTTGGATGAAGACTATAATGAGATGTCAGAATTATTTCTTACCCTGGCAACAGTCAACTTGTGAATTGCCAACTTTCTTGGTCTTTTTCTCGGCTCTGCTTGGTCCTCGGCTTCGAGGGCCTCAGTGGATGCGGCACTTCGCCTTCTGTCAGGGGAGACGAACACGGCTGGCTCCTTTGGTGACGCTGACACAGATGGAGACGGTGTTGCTTTGGGCATTCTGACAGATGGAACTGCTGATGGATTGATGATATTATGGATTGCTCGCAAAGCCCATTTCCCACTGCAAATAGTTCTCAAAGTCGTCGGGCTTTATGAAGTGAGCACCACAAATAATGCTGTAGTCTGTACCAATTTTTCCGGGTACCTCGCACGAAGCGCTCCCATTTCTCTCTCATTGTCCGGTCTTTTGGAAAACGATGAGTACTAATCCCATCAAGATTGGTGTTGCTACACCCTCCTACGATACATCTTAACCATTTTAATAATTACGCGATAACGTTGAAGAAATTTGCAGAAAACCACCAGGTCGTTTTCTCATAAACAAACCAGTAGGATTCAGAGGGAGGTGTCCCGCACATGACGTCACAAAAATCAATGTTTGCCGGGAAATCCAAATGCCAAGTTTTTTCAGAGGCGGACGAATTTGCCTCAAATGGCTTGATTTCAGCTGAATTTTTCTGGTATTGCGCAAGGTAAAAAAATTGCACAAAATGCAAAATGTGACAGATATTTGACCAAAGTTTAATATAAAATAGGAGAATTACATTGATCTTGCTCCTGAATTTACCCGTGATATGCACTTTAATGTCCGGAATGACCGTATGTAAACTTCTGACTGCAACTGTATATAAAATTGTTGGGATGTTTTTGCATCGGAAGAAAAATTTGAAAGAAATTTGGTTCCCTAATATTTTTGGTAGCTACATACTTTTGGCATACAACACACCGGGACGACATATAATATTTAAATAATATTGGCTGGCTTTTTTTTTCATGGTATATCAAAGATATTCCATTCAGCTAGCACGATATTGAATGAGTCGAAGATGAGTTCAATATCGTGCTAGGTGAATGGAATATATCTGATAATACCATGAAAAAAAACAGCTATTATTATTATCCATCCATCCATTATCTGTAGCCGCTTATCCTGTTCTACAGGGTCGCAGGCAAGCTGGAGCCTATCCCAGCTGACTATGGGCGAGAGGCGGGGTACACCCTGGACAAGTCGCCAGGTCATCACAGGGTTGACACATAGACACAGACAACCATTCACACTCACATTCACACCTACGGTCAATTTAGAGTCACCAGTTAACCTAACCTGCATGTCTTTGGACTGTGGGGGAAACCGGAGCACCCGGAGGAAACCCACGCAGACACGGGGAGAACATGCAAACTCCGCACAGAAAGGTCCTCGTTGGCTGCTGGGCTTGAACCCAGAACCTTCTTGCTCTGAAGCAACAGTGCTAACCACTACACCACCGTGCTGCCCTATTATTATTATTATTATTATTATTATACTACATTCCTTTCAGGAGGGCGGCATGGTGGTGTAGTGGTTAGCGCTGTCGCCTCACAGCAAGAAGGTCCGGGTTCGAGCCCTGTGGCCGGCGAGGGCCTTTCTGTGCAGAGTTTGCATGTTCTTCCCGTGTCCGCATGGGTTTCCTCCGGGTGCTCCAGTTTCCCCCACAGTCCAAAGACATGCAGGTTAGGTTAACTGGTGACTCTAAATTGACCGTAGGTGTGAATGTGAGTGTGAATGGTTGTCTGTGTCTATGTATCAGCCCTGTGATGACCTGGTGACTTGTCCAGGGTGTACCCCGCCTCTCGCCCGTAGTCAACTGGGATAGGCTCCAGCTTGCCTGCAACCCTGTAGAACAGGATAAAGCGGCTAGAGATGATGAGATGAGATGAGATTCCTTTCAGGGGTTGAACGTGTCGTTCTGTTTCAAAAGCCTCTCAAAATCTTTGGTATTTAACAACGCAAACCTGGCGGCCATGTTTGTTTATTTGTTGATGTCATGTTGCCTTGACAACCATGCAATATGTTAAACCATATTCAGTGCTCATTTTCCATTGGGTAGAGTGATGTAATACACGAAGCAATATGCTAACAATATTGCATGCTATCAAACCAAATGAATGAAACCTGCTAGAAGGGAAAAAAAATACATGTTTTTATTCCATGGAAAAAGTGTCCTGGATGTATAATAATATATATTATTGTTGATTATTAGATGAGTCAAAGATGAGTTCAATATCATGCTAGCTGAATGGAATATATCTGATATACCATGAAAAAAGCCAGCTATTATTATTATTATTATTATTATACTACATTCCTTTCACGTGTTGAACACGTCGTTCTGTTTCAAAAGCCTCTCAAAATCTTCGGTATTTAATGACACCAACCTGGCGGCCATGTTTGTTTACAAATTGTCACAGTCGCTTGCTAGTGTGGAAGTTTTACATCTCTAATGTGTGATGTCATGTTGCCTTGACAGCCATGCAATATCATAAACCATATTCAGTGCTCATTCTCCATTGCATAGAGTGATGTAATACATGAACCGATATGCTGACAATATTGCATGCTATCAAACCAAATGAATGAAAACCGCTAGAAGGGAATAAAATACATGTTTTTATTCCATGGAAAAAGTGTCCTGGATGTATAATAATATATATTATTGTTGATTATTAGATGACACGAAGATGAGTTCAATATCATGCTAGCTGAATGGAATATATCTGATATACCATGAAAAAAGCCAGCTATTATTATTATTATTATTATTATTATTATTATACTACATTCCTTTCAGGTGTTGAATGCGTCGTTCTGTTTCAAAAGCCTCTCAAAATCTTTGGTATTTAACGACGCCAACCTGGCGGCCATGTTTGTTTACAAATTGTCACTGGCGGCTCGTTAATAGGGGCGATTTGGGCGACGCACTCCCAAACAGGGAGGGAGATTTTTTTTTTATCTACTCCTACTACCAACAGTAATGTCATTGTCCAATCAGGCTAAGCTCGCGCCTGGTGTAGCCACGCCCTTTTGGGGCGATTTCTGTCAGGTTCAGATTTGCCCCAAAATCTCCCATTGACACTAATGGTACGTACGTTTTTTTCGAAAATCCTGCTCCCAGTGCATTTTCTATTAGGTTTTATGTGCTCGCACAAGCAGCGTGCTTACGTCATACGCCTGTTGCGCCGCGCAAGTGTTGCCAGATTGGTTTTAAGTGCATTTTGGCGGGTTTTGAACATAATTTTGGGCTGGAAAACGCAACTTGCGCGGGAAATGTGTGAACATTCTATGAAGATGGCGGCGAGTGTTGAGTGCAACAATACGATAGCGTCTCTGAAAGAAGTTCCCTTTAGTCGTCGTACCAATGAGGAGAAAACGGCAATCAAACAGCTAGGACCTCCTAGACCGAATTTAAACATCAAGCAAGTGTCTACGAAGGGGGAGAAGACCTACTCAAGAGGTTTTAACAAGAACTGGTACCACCGGAAAACTTGGCTAGCTGGCTGTGATGTAGTCAATGCTCTTTTTTGCTACCCTTGCGTTCTCTTCCACCCTGGAAGTAGCACAGCAGACGGTACAGTGATATCTGATATTTGAATTTACTAGGCAAAAGTTGTTTGTGTGTGTGTTACCAATGGCAGTTTAACATTGCCATGTTTTTGTTTTACCAATGGCAGTTTAACATTGCCATGCTTGGAATATTTCAGTAGCCTCAAGTTCTCTCTGACTTGGTGTAAATTAAGCATATTTTCAGTTTTTATATATTGTACAGTATATGTGTTCATTGGAGCCAGCAGCACCTTACCTTTTTTCCAACTTGTTAAGCCAACACTGACTACAAAACCTTGTGTAACCAATTGTGTGTCTCATCTCATCATCTCTAGCCGCTTTATCCTTCTACAGGGTCGCAGGCAAGCTGGAGCCTATCCCAGCTGACTACGGGCGAAAGGCGGGGTACACCCTGGACAAGTCGCCAGGTCATCACAGGGCTGACACATAGACACAGACAACCATTCACACTCACATTCACACCTACGGTCAATTTAGAGTCACCAGTTAACCTAACCTGCATGTCTTTGGACTGTGGGGGAAACCGGAGCACCCGGAGGAAACCCACGCGGACACGGGGAGAACATGCAAACTCCACACAGAAAGGCCCCCGCCGGCCCCGGGGCTCGAACCCAGGACCTTCTTGCTGTGAGGCGACAGCGCTAACCACTACACCACCGTGCCGCCCCAATTGTGTGTATATAGCTAAATAACTAAAGCCTTTTGTGTTCATTGACATGCTTGTAATACTTTAAATTTCCTTTTAAGGCATGGCTTTCTGTAGGAATTCTTGGGAAAAAAACTGCAGAATTTATTTAGAATTATTTGTTGTTAAAATGGTGCAATTCCATATAAAAAAAAACACATAATTAAGCTGCACACGTTTGTTTGATGGTTATGCTTTTCATCTTTTTCAAAACTTAAATAAACACTTGTTTTGGATTTATATCCTGCCACTTTAATTGCATTCTTTAGAATTGAAGAAATTAGAATATGTTTATAATTAAGAATTTGTGTCTACTTATTATAGAATACTGGAATAATATGAGAAAATAAATGAGTAATGTAATATTAATTGATTGTGATGTTTTGCTTTGAAGGCTTCACAGTGAATCTTCCTTAGTTTTAGCCTGGCAAGCCAGACTAAATGTGAATATTTGCCACTCGTAGGCAAAAATATTTTTGGCCGCTAGGCGGGTGGGTCTAGTTTACTAGGCTACCTTAGTTTGCCACCTTTAACTTGTTCAGTGTTGCCACCTAGTGGAGAGAAGAGATATTGTCTATATTGATATCTGAATTTACCAGGCAAAAACAAGTTCGGCCAATTGATTTGCTACCTAGGTCAATTTACTTCAGTCCTGTGGACATTTACGGTCCGTGTAGACATAACGGGGGAAAATTGCCCCCCCCTGAAAAAAAATTCAGGAGCCGCCACTGCAAATTGTCACAGTCGTTCGCTAGTGTGGAGGTTTTACATCTCCGACGTGTGATGTCATGTTGCCTTGACTACCATGCAATATCTTATTCAGCGCTCATTCTCCATTGCGTAGAGTGATGTAATACACGAACCGGTATGCTGACAATATTGCATGCTATCAAACCAAATGAATGAAACCCGCTAGAAGGGAATAAAATACATGTTTTTATTCCATTGAAAAAGTGTCCTGGATGTGTAATAATATACATTATTGTTGATTATTAGATGATTATTATATTGTAATAAGCTATGCTGCAGGCCTGCAGAGGTTTCTCCTTTCTGCATGTGTAAACAATCAAAGAAAAGAGCACTGATCTTCTGAGCTGAAGTCGAATCACAACAAAACAATGTGCTGTAAGTAGCGTGCACAATCACAGTCTAATTGCCCGAACAAAAGGCATCAATTATCCATTTGCGCAAATGCAGATTTACCACAAGAGCCTTTAATACCCACCCACCTAGCAAAACATCCTCCAAAATAAAAGAAGGAAATCAGCATGTCCTGGGTGTTCCTCAGTCAGCACAACTGGCTGAGAGTGACACAGAGAATCGCACAGACTTGTTCCTGAGAAAACACACCGGATGCTGCGCACCATCATCATCATCATCACCAGCGGCGGGAGTGATGATACGGATGAAAGGCGATATATCTGTCCCATCGCGCAGGATGGTCTTTGTGGGTAACGAATTCAATCCATCTCTCCTTATCTGTGCGTGTGATGCAGCTCGTGTGCGGCGCGATGTTTCCGCGTTCCCAAAGCGCGCTCATTTTTGCGCTTCTGATCCATCCCTACACCAAACCGGTTTCACCTGATTCTCCGCTCCGCTGGTTCGCATAGCGCTGAGTGCACTCCAAAAAAAAAAAAAAAAACAAGTAAAGGGCGAGAGACACCTTACAGAGCTAGCCCGAGCTTGAATGAAGGAGAAGGACGCGCAGGATCTGTGATCGGAGCCTCTGCGCACCAGGCTGCGGTTTATTGGGATCAGGGTGGAGGGAGGAAATAGGAAGGAAGGACTGCGGGGGGAATGGAGGAGTGCTGCCGAGCGTGCATGCCCTGTCTAAACCGCTTGTGGAACTGGTTATGGCCTGATCTGCGCTATCCGAGTATCACTCCGGCGGCAGAAATCCGCACAGTGTCGGGGGAGCTCCGTGTGCCGCAGCCCAAGAGGCGGCCTGCGCAGCTCTATGCCGCTCTGTACGACTTCGAAGCCCGCAGTGAGGAGGAGCTGTCGGTCAAAGAGGGAGACAAGCTGTCGGTCATCGAAAAGCGAGGGCAGTACGTGCTGGCCAAAAAACTCACAGGAAGCCTCGAGTCCGGCCTGGTGCCGGCAAACTACGTTGCGCTACTGCAGGACGAATTTGCGAAATACAAGTAAGTGAGTAAAATATTGCAGGATGGAGGCTGATGCTCTGCTGCTACCCCTAGTGCTCAAACTCAACCTGCTCTGGAGAAGTAGACACTGAATTTTTTTTTTTTACTTCCAAAAATAACAGCTCAATAACGCCCACTCCAAGCCATCTGTCTGTCTGTCTCTCTCTCTCTCTCTCTCTCTCTCTCTCTCTCTCTGTGTCTGTGCATCTATTTTGTTTAATGTATTTTTAAGTCTTCATTTTTTTCCCCATCAAGCTTTACAGTTCAAAAAGCAATTATTGTTTATCCCATTGGTTTTCATGACAAAAAAGCCAAATTTGGTCATGATTCGGTTATATTTATCCCAGTTCACCTGAATTCAGCTGAGAAACACGTTCATTGCTCACCCACGGCCTAGACCTTCCTGTCACCTCGTACATGTTCATTGTTTGCCTTGTTATCTTGAGCAGGACAATAGAGTGTAGATACAGAAGTAGACAGGTAGCAGGCAAGCTGATATCACACACACACACACACACACACACACACACACACACACACACACGAAACCTTTCATAATTACACTGAAACCATGCCACGTCCAACGCACACACAACAACAAGCAAGTGCACATGTGACCTCACCCATGCTCATTCTGGTTTTATGGTTCCCACACTTTGTTTGTTCTGAAAACTGTGCAGGTAAAAGCACAACGAAATTTCTGTGTTCCAAAGAGCCATAGCAAAGAATAGCATTAGAGATACAGTAAAAGATATACGTCCTTGTATTTAACAGTTATTCCACGAAATCGAGTCGTACATGAGCTGATAGCTGATGAGGCACGTAGCACCGAGTCAGCTATAAGGCATGTCTGACGAGATTGAGTGGAATTACTGTTTTATTATAGCCACATTCACTGGATTTTGAGAAGCAGAGCATTTTTATTTTATTTTCGCAAATTCGATAAATAAAAACTTTATACCAAACATCCAACAAAATAATTTCTGCTTAGAATGTAAACAAACCGGCAAAATGACCGTAGAAATGTATGAAAAATGCTGTAATAATAATAATTATTGAAAAAAGATACATTCTTACCATCAAATACTTTCATTCCATATTTTGTTGCTTTTTTGTATTTTTTGGGGTTTTGTTTTCGAGCAGAGTTTTTATTTCGTCCTTGGTTGGTTCAGCAACATGCTCTGGCATTTTGTTTTTCCCTACTCACGGTAGAGCTGATAGCCTAGTAGAGTAGCCAATCAGAGCATGTGAGTGAATGTGGCTAGAATAATACAAGATATATGATATTAAAATGTCAAAGAAAAAGAAGAAGAAGAAGAAGAAGAAGAGGCATAATATACTTTGCTTAAGCATCAGTATATTTCTTTATGTTATACAGTAATATATGAAGCAAATAACAGAACATCATGTGTGTAATTAATGTATGTATTACAAATAATAATGCTCGTCTGATTTAGCTTGTTATTTGTGTTTGTGTGTATGTCAGATGGTACTATGGTAACATAAACAGACAGAAAGCTGAGAAGCTGCTTTTGGCATCCCAGAATAAAACAGGCTCTTTCCTGGTTCGAATCAGTGAAAGTCACAGTGATGAATACACCATCTCAGGTGAGCTAGCTGTAATATTTATCCTCCACCCATCTTTTATCACTGCCTTGCACGCTCTCACTTGTTTTTTTTTTAGTAGTGATGCTTCATTATCAGTAATTTCTTCTTCTTCTTCTTCTTCTTCTTCTTCTTCTCTTCTCGTTCCCCTTTTTTTCTGATGAGAAATAGCTCTCTGTCCTTGCCTCTGCAATTGTCTCAGTATGTCTCCTATTATCCAACCTCCGATTCATTATTTTTCTGTATGCATTTTCTTACACCTTATTGGTTAGCTTGCATTTCTTACTTACTGAGTCAGCAGTTCTGTTTCCCTGTTGGAGGGCAGCAGATTATGTGCTACATTTATCTTTGCCATTCTCATAGCAAAATATTGTACATTAGATAAAAAATTGTGGGAGATTTCTTTAAATAAATATTGAATATTGCTATTACTGGTTGAATAGGATCGTGGAATTTGGCTTGTTTTAATTTTACCAACTGAGAATCAGTTTGAGAAACAGTTTGAGGTGGAGCCCTCTGTATAGTGATCTGCTATCTGGTGAGATTTTTGAATCACAAAACCTCTTCACGTCATCTAATAGCACTTTCATTCTTACAGTAGTGCAGTAGGTTTTGTATCTTAAGCAGTCCAACAGAAAACATCTATATATCATTCGACAGATTTTCATTACTTCTTTCACAGCCAGGAGTGAAACCACTGTCTTCCATTTCCGTATCCAACGTTCTTCAGTCGGTGCTTACTTCGTGTCTGATAAGATCTCCTTTGCCACTTTGGATGAGCTTATCAGATACTATCAGAACAATCCCAGGAGCCTGGGATGCCCCTTGGACCAGCCGTGTGTACAACAGGTAACATCTTCTCATTATTAACTTATATAGCAAATTGCTATGTTGTCGTAGCAAATCTATGCACTTAGAAATAAAGGTTCACTCTTGTATTATTGGTTGAAACTGTAAAGGTTCTTCATAGAACCCCATAACAGAGATTTTCCATTTGACAACAGGTACAAAGTAGAACATTATGAAACTCAAAACATGAACTATTCAAAGAGTCTCCAAGGAACCCGTTTTTTAGTGTAGATGATGATTTTTATGTCTATTGAATAGTTTTTTTAAATAAATAATTTTATGTATTTATACCACTGATGCCCAAGTCAACATTAAAAACAGAATCTTATATCCTTCATATGCTTTGCCTTTTTTGGCATTGGGCTTTGATGCGACCCTACACTTATCTCTTTCTTGGGATGGAGCAAAGGCTGAAGCACTGAGACCATGGATGAGGCGCACCAAAGAGAGAGAGAGAGACATTTATCTTTTCACTCCTGTAATGGGGACACTATATCAGAATTCTTTGATTTTTAATCAAATATTTGTATTTAGCACATTGGACTCCTACATTTCAGTAAAACCTCTGCACCTCTGTCGCATTTCACTATTTAGTATTACTGCAGCCCTTCACCACAGAAGTATATCATTACTAATTTATGAAGGTGTTATTCACCGTCTTTCATTTTGTGTTATATTTCAATCATTAGCTGAAATGAGTAACTTGAGAAGCCAATGAAGCATTTTCTGACTGAATATCATTTCATAATTCAGGATTATTTTTCAAAGCTCAGTTTCCATTTATTTTCTCTCAGATTATCCTTACTTATAATACATTGCTTTAGAAATACAGTACCAGTCAAAAGTTTGAACACACCTACTCAGTCATAGATTTTTTTTTTTTTTTTTGTATTTTGACTATTTTCTACATTGTAGAACAATACTGCAGACATCAAAACTATGAAATAACACATGGAACATATATGGAATTATGTAGTAAACAAAAAAGTGCAAAAAAAATTTTTTTAGATTCTTTAGAGTAGCCACCGTTTACCTTGATGACGCTTTGCACACTGTTAGCATTATTTTAATCAGCTTCATGAGGTAGTCACCGGGAATACATTTCAATTAATAAGTGTGCCTTGTCAAAAGTTAATTAGTGCAATGTCTTGCCTTCTTAATGTATTTAAGATCAAACAGTAAAGGATAAATAATAAAAATACAATAAACAGCCCTATTCCACAACTGTAGCAATCCATATTACATCAAGAACTGTTCAACGAAGTCAAGAGAAATTACGTCCATCATTACTTTAAGACATGAAATGTCTTTTAATTAATAAAAGTAAAGAAAAAACACTGAATTAGGTGTGTCCAAATGTTTGACTGATACTGTAGGACATTTAATGTGTGCTACTGTCTACTAAAAATAAAGAAAAAATCCCCACTGAATTAGAAGATCCAAACTTTTGACTGCTACTATATTTTCAGGTGATTTAGACATATGAGAAGAGTATTAGAGTGGTATGCAAAAGTTTGGGCACCCCTGGTCAAAATTGCTGTTACTGTGAACAGTTAAGCAAGTTGAAGATGAAATGATCTCCAAAAGGCATAAAGTTAAAAATGACTCGTTCCCTTTATATTTTAAGCAAAAACAATTTTTTATTTTCATCTTTTACATTTTCAAAATGACAAAGGAAAAGGGCCCGAAGCAAAAGTTTGGGCACCCTGCATGGTTAGTACCTAGTAACACCCCCTTTGGCAAGTATCACAGCTTGCAAACACTTTTTGTAGCCAGCTAATAATCTTTCACTTCTTACCTGGGGGATTTTCACACATTCATCCTTGCAAAAGGCTTCCAGTTCTACAGGTTTCTTGGGCTGTCTTGCATGCACTGCTCTTTTGAGATCTATCCAGATTTTCAATGATGTTTAGGTCAGTGAACTGTGAGGGCCAGGGCAAAACCTTCAGCTTGTGCCTCTTGAGGTACAACCCCGATTCCAAAAAAGTTGGGACAAAGTACAAATTGTAAATAAAAACGGAATGCAATAATTTACAAATCTCAAAAACTGATATTGTATTCACAATAGAACATAGACAACATATCAAATGTCGAAAGTGAGACATTTTGAAATTTCATGCCAAATATTGGCTCATTTGAAATTTCATGACAGCAACACATCTCAAAAAAGTTGGGACAGGGGCAATAAGAGGCTGGAAAAGTTAAAGGTACAAAAAAGGAACAGCTGGAGGACCAAATTGCAACTCATTAGGTCAATTGGCAATAGGTCATTAACATGACTGGGTATAAAAAGAGCATCTTGGAGTGGCAGCGGCTCTCAGAAGTAAAGATGGGAAGAGGATCACCAATCCCCCTAATTCTGCGCCGACAAATAGTGGAGCAATATCAGAAAGGAGTTCGACAGTGTAAAACTGCAAAGAATTTGAACTTATCATCATCTACAGTGCATAATATCATCAAAAGATTCAGAGAATCTGCAAGAATCTCTGTGCGCAAGGGTCAAGGCCGGAAAACCATACTGGGTGCCCATGATCTTCGGGCCCTTAGACAGCACTGCATCACATACAGGCATGCTTCTGTATTGGAAATCACAAAATGGGCTCAGGAATATTTCCAGAGAACATTATCTGTGAACACAATTCACCGTGCCATCCGCCATTGCCAGCTAAAACTATATAGTTCAAAGAAGAAACCGTATCTAAACATGATCCAGAAGTGCAGACGTCTTCTCTGGGCCAAGGCTCATTTAAAATGGACTGTGGCAAAGTGGAAAACTGTTCTGTGGACAGACGAATCAAAATTTGAAGTTCTTTATGGAAATCAGGGACACCGTGTCATTCGGATTAAAGAGGAGAAGGACGACCCAAGTTGTTATCAGCGCTCAGTTAAGAAGCCTGCATCTCTGATGGTATGGGGTTGCATTCGTGCGTGTGGCATGGGCAGCTTACACATCTGGAAAGACACCATCAATGCTGAAAGGTATATCCAGGTTCTAGAGCAACATATGCTCCCATCCAGACGACGTCTCTTTCAGGGAAGACCTTGCATTTTCCAACATGACAATGCCAAACCACATACTGCATCAATTACAGCATCATGGCTGCGTAGAAGAAGGGTCCGGGTACTGAACTGGCCAGCCTGCAGTCCAGATCTTTCACCCATAGAAAACATTTGGCGCATCATAAAACGGAAGATACGACAAAAAAGACCTAAGACAGTTGAGCAACTAGAATCCTACATTAGACAAGAATGGGTTAACATTCCTATCCCTAAACTTGAGCAAATTGTCTCCTCAGTCCCCAGACGTTTACAGACTGTTGTAAAGAGAAAAGGGGATGTCTCACAGTGGTAAACATGGCCTTGTCCCAACTTTTTTGAGATGTGTTGTTGTCATGAAATTTAAAATCACCTAATTTTTTTCTTTAAATGATACATTTTCTCAGTTTAAACATTTGATATGTCATCTATGTTCTATTCTGAATAAAATATGGAATTTTAAAAATTCCACATCATTGCATTCCGTTTTTATTTACAATTTGTACTTTGTCCCAACTTTTTTGGAATCGGGGTTGTATTCCATTGTAGATTTTGAGGTGTGTTTTGGATCATCATCTTATTGTAGGACCCATCCTCTTTTTAACTTCAACTTTTTTACAGATGGTGTGATGTTTGCTTCAGAATTTTCTGGTATTTATTCGAATCCATGCTTCTCTCGACCAGTGAAATGTGCCCTGTGCCACTGGCTGCAAAACAAACCCCAAAGCATGATTGAGCCACACCCATGCTTCAGAGTTGGAGAGGTGTTCTTCTCCTGGAATTTGGCACCCTTTTTTCTCCAAACATACCTTTTGCACATTGTGGCTAAAAAGTTCTATTTTGATTTCATCAGGCCACAGGACTTGTTTCCAAAATGCATCAGGCTTATTTAGATGTTCATTTGCAAACTTCAGATGCTGAGTTTTGTGGCTAGGACGCAGGAATGGTTTTCTTCTGATGACTCTTCCATGAAGGTCATATTTGTTCAGGTGTCGCTGCATAGTAGAACAGTGCACCACCACTCCAGGGTCTGCTAAACCTTTCTGAAGGTCTTTTGCAGTCAAACAGGGGGTTTTATTTGCCTTTCTAGCAATCCAACGAGCAGTTCTTTCAGAAAGTTTTCTTCATCTTCCAGACCTCACCTTGATCTCCACTGTTTCTGTTAACTGCCATTTCTTAATAACATTACAATCTGAGGAAACAGCTACCTGAAAACACTTTGCTACGTTCTTGTAGCCTTCTCCTGCTTTGTGAACATCAATTATTTTATTATTTGGAATGCGAGGGAGTTGCTTAGAAGAGCCCATGGCTGTTGATTTTAGGGACAAGTTTGAGGAGTCAGAGAATTTATACAGCTTTGAAATCTGCATCATCTGACCTTTCCTAATGAAGAATTTGAACAAGCCACAGATCAATAAGTTAATTAAGGTCTGGAACCTTGGTAAAAGTTACCTGAGAACTCAAATGTATTGGGATGCCCAAACTTTTGTATGGTGTTCCTTTTCTTTTTTCACTCTCCAATTGTACAAAACAAAAATAATACACAAATCTTGCACAGAACGCTGAAAAGAACTGTACCGTCTTTACCTTTATGCCTTTTGGTGATCAGTTCATCTTCTGCTCACTTAACTATTCACAGTAACAGACATTTTCAGTAAGGGTGCCCAAACTTTTGCATGCCACTGTAACTCAAAATGAAGTGCAAAGTAACTCTTGATTTTTGTTGCTTATAATTTCCTTAATTACAATGGACCATTTGATTGTATTTCATCATATGCTTTGTTACTTCTATTCAAATAAAATTTGCACACCCGAAAGTTTTGAGTTATCTTTGAATTAGTTAAAATATTTCAATTTCTCAATGTCAAATGTTTTTTTTTTTTATCAGTGATACATGTACACAGAAACATAAAAACATTCATTGCATACTCCCAGCAGTGAATTAGCAATGGGAATGGCTGTATCAAGATTAATACCACACCTTAAAACAAGTCATTCTGAAACTACTGTAGGGCTCTTTTTTTTCTCATTCAGATGTCGTTTTGAAATGACAGTTTCATTTCCTCAATAAAGAAAATGTGTGTTCTGTAAAGAAAATGAAGTCTCATAAAGAACCACAGTTCTGTGTTATTTAGGTCATATTCTAGGCCTTGTAAATAAGTGAGAAGTAAGATGATCTCCAATTACTTAATATGTGTGTGTGTACAGAGGGAGCTGTTTGACATGGAGCCATGGGAGAGGCCAAGAGAAGAGTTTAAGCTGGCCAGGAAACTGGGAGAAGGCCATTTTGGTGAGGTATGGGAAGCTGTATGGACTACTAAGAACCAGAAAGTGGCCATTAAAATGTTGAAACAAGGTAAGCCCTGTTTTTATTTGCTAATCAAGCCATTCTTAACTTTACATACTCACTATTTTCTTTTCAGGCAACTCCACATTGTTCTAATGTCTGTTATTCAGTCAATGAGAGACAACAACTATTCATGCTGCAGTGTTCTGAATTACATTGACATTTATTACTTTGGCAGATGCCTACAAGTGATGTTAGGAAAAGAGCAGATACAGTGACATATATAAATCCTCAAATGTTAAGGTTTGACCAGTCATTCGTTTATCTTCAGTAACCATTTACTCCTGGTCAGGGTTGTGGTGGATCTGTAGTCTATCCCAGGAACACTGGGCACAACAGGAATAAACCCTGGATGGGATGCCAGTGCCATCACTCACACCTACTGTAGATAACTTTAGTTTTGACAATCCCCCTACTGACATATTTAGCTCACCCGCCGTCATCTGTCCACAATTCCTCCCTGAGTTTTCAATGAATTTTGATTCGGATTCTTTTGTTTGGAATATCTAATCAGTCTGCACAAAAGTTACTTCCTGGTTTTGTGATTTCTCAATAACAAGTTGCTAATTAGACGAGTTAGTGAATTTTCAGGAAAATTGCTACTCCTCCCTCAGTTTTCACTGGTTGATTCTGATTGTTTTGTTTTGAAGATCAAATTGTTCTAATTGTTCTCATGAAGAACAACTTAGCTAATTATAAACTAGTCTGGTTTCTCATGGTATGGCCTTGTGAACTACTGCGTCACTGACACTGGTATTTTGGGGGATGAATGTATGAAGGCAGGTCTATCAAAGCTAGTACTGGTCCTTTCTTGTTTTTGTAATTGTTGTCTGTTGAATAAGATTTGTTGTCTGATTTTATATATATATATATATATATATATATATATATATATATATATATATATATATATATAGATACACACACACACACACATAGAGTTCAGGGGCGATTTCTCAGAGACAACAAGGGAAGCCAAACTTCCCCTAACTAAAATTCTCTCCCCAAACTGCGGCGTCTACGACATTGAATTCTCATTAAAACAATAACTTGCATAACATAATATATGCCAAAGATTGTATTTACGTTCATAACTATCCCTATGTCATCCTGTAACTTATTTGAGTGATGTCTGACGAACTTGCAGTTCGCTACGAGAATCACCTTTGCTGGCAGACGGGTATCCGTTGCAGTCTACGAGACGGCTCTGAACAGCCAATTTCGGCTAGTTGTTATTGGTTAAAATTGACAAAATCGTCACTTCCAGGGAAGCCGGGTATCTCTGGGGGTAAACGGGACATTGGGAGGGCCAAGAAGCCGGGCTGATAAAGGATTATTGGAGGTGGTGTTTGAAAGACATGAGGAGGGCGGTCGCTGTACTTCGGCGTCGGCGAGGAACACGGTAAGCATGATCAGTCAGTCTCTAGCGGATGTCGAGAAAGTGTAGTCGTGTGCCAAAGTGCTGTCCGAATTTCTTTTCATATAAACGTTTCTTCTCATTGATGTCTCTGTACATTACTCTGTAAATAAATGTAAATATTACTCGTTGTGCTCCGTTAACTTTCATCCATTCTATCAGTTTGATCATTCGTGAATTCACTCGTTTATTTCATTTGTAGTTCAATCAACGTGGTTGTAGGCTAGCTTGAGCCTTATTGGGATCTGCAGTGCTAGCTGCTAACAGCTGGTATCTATCTGCTATAATGGCAAACGTCGTGGACATGCTTTTGTCAAACAGACCCTCGAGATGTGCCCTTGAGAAAGCGCCGCTCCACGTTGTCAGATCCACAGGAGCATTACAGAAATTTGTATATGGCCATCTTTGATAACATAATTGAACAGATTTCTTGTCGTTTTGCAAACCTGGAAAGTCTGCGCTTCCTTGAACTGGTTAACCCAGGAAGGTTTGATGAAATGAAGCTGGTGTTTCCAGAGGAAGCATTCCAGAGTGTTGAGAAAATGTATGGTCATTTTTTTTATTTAGGGAGACTACGGTCTGAGCTGCAGGTTTGGTACAAAAACACTGACTTGCAGGGCACTCTGGGCAAGCTGAGTGATTCTCTGTTGTTTTTCAAAGACATGGAGCTGGACAGTTCAATGCCCCAGCTATACAAGCTGCTGTCTTTAGTTGCAACTATTGGCGCCACATCAGCTGGAGTAGAGCGTAGCTTCTCTTGTTTAAAAAGAGTGAAGTCTTTCACTCGAAATACAATGGGCCAACACCGTTTAAGTAGTCTTGCTCTGCTGGCCATTGAGAAGAAATTGGTGAAGTCTCTGGAAAGCACAACCAGCTGGTATGACAGGGTCACAGACCATTTTCTGGAAAAGGAGCGGAGGGCAGAATTTGTGTATAAATAGTGTGCATCATATAATGTTCATGAATCTGAAGTGTGTATAATGTTCAGTAATGTTAAGAGAATGGTGGGCTCTGTGTTATAGGTTATACCTGGGTATAATATTCAAGGTTCTGTGTGTTGCATAGCCTACCTGGTTATGAATTTCCAGACTGCGTTGCAGATGTTCAAGGATGTGTTGCACAGCTGGGTGTTGTGTTAAAGACTCTGTGTTGCATATCAGGGTATGATGTTTAAGGCTCTTCGTTGAATAGCCAGTGATTTTTGGATGTTTGATATTTTTGATTAAGGATATGAGGCACTAGCCTGGCAAGCCAGACTATAACATGAAATGTACAAGCAAAAATACTTTCTGCCAGTAGGTGGGGTTGTCTAGTTCACTATGCTAATGGGGCACACCTTTCTATGCTTTGATATCCGGCCTACAGGTTTTACGATGAATGCGTAAAATGGGCTTCCCCTGTTTTAAAAACCAGCAGCCGCCACTGATATAGTTGGCATATCTAATATTTGAACTCCTTTGGATCAACCTTCCAATCAATAGCCCAAAGCCTTTAAGCTCACACTGCCTCTGCAGCACAGATATGAATATACAAGAAATGTGTCAGCTACATGCCTGTTATACAACCCCGATTCCAAAAACGTTTGGACAAAGTACAGATTGTAAATAAAAACGGAATGCAATGATGTGGAAGTTTCAAAATTCCATATTTTATTCAGAATAGAACATAGATGACATATCAAATGTTTAAAGTGAGAAAATGTATCATTTAAAGAGAAAAATTAGATGATTTTAAATTTCATGACAACAACACATCTCAAAAAAGTTGGGACAAGGCCATGTTTCCCACTGTGAGACATCCCCTTTTCTCTTTACAACAGTCTGTAAACGTCTGGGGACTGAGGAGACAAGTTGCTCAAGTTTAGGGATAGGAATGTTAACCCATTCTTGTCTAATGTAGGATTCTAGTTGCTCAACTGTCTTAGGTCTTTTTGTCGTATCTTCCATTTTATGATGCGCCAAATGTTTTCTATGGGTGAAAGATCTGGACTGCAGGCTGGCCAATTCAGTACCCGGACCCTTCTTCTACGCAGCCATGATGCTGTAATTGATGCAGTATGTGGTTTGGCATTGTCATGTTGGAAAATGCAAGGTCTTCCCTGAAAGAGACGTCTGGATGGGAGCATATGTTGCTCTAGAACCTGGATATACCTTTCAGCATTGATGGTGTCTTTCCAGATGTGTAAGCTGCCCATGCCACATGCACTAATGCATCCCCATACCATCAGAGATGCAGGCTTCTGAACTGAGTGCTGATAACAACTTGGGTTGTCCTTCTCCTCTTTAGTCCGAATGACACGGCGTCCCTGATTTCCATAAAGAACTTCAAATTTTGATTCGTCTGTCCACAGAACAGTTTTCCACTTTGCCACAGTCCATTTTAAATGAGCCTTGGCCCAGAGAAGACATCTGCACTTCTGGATCATGTTTACATACGGCTTCTTCTTTGAACTATAGAGTTTTAGCTGGCAACGGCGGATGGCATGGTGAATTGTGTTCACAGATAATGTTCTCTGGAAATATCCCTGAGCCCATTTTGTGATTTCCAATACAGAATCATGCCTGTATGTGATGCAGTGCCGTCTAAGGGCCCAAAGATCATGGGCACCCAGTATGGTTTTCCAGCCTTGACCCTTACGCACAGAGATTCTTCCAGATTCTCTGAATCTTTTGATGATATTATGCACTGTAGATGATGATTATGTTCAAACTCTTTGCAGTGTTACACTGTCGAACTCCTTTCTGATATTGCTCCACTATTTGTCGGCGCAGAATTAGGGGGATTGGTGATCCTCTTCCCATCTTTACTTCTGAGAGCCGCTGCCACTCCAAGATGCTCTTTTTATACCCAGTCATGTTAATGACCTATTGCCAGTTGACCTAATGAGTTGCAATTTGGTCCTCCAGCTGTTCCGTTTTTGTACCTTTTCCAGCCTCTTATTGCCTCTGTCCCAACTTTTTTGAGATGTGCTGCTGTCATGAAATTTCAAATGAGCCAATATTTGGCATGAAATTTCAAAATGTCTCACTTTCGACATTTGATATGTTGTCTAAGTTCTATTGTGAATACAATATCAGTTTTTGAGATTTGTAAATTATTGCATTCCGTTTTTATTTACAATTTGTACTTTGTCCCAACTTTTTTGGAATCGGGGTTGTAGTAATAACACAAGCATATATATATACACACACACACTGGCATGCAAAAGTTTGGGCACCCTTACTGAAAATGTCTGTTACTGTGAATAGTTAAGTGAGCAGAAGATGAACTGATGACCAACAGGCATAAAGGTAAAGACGATACAGTTCTTTTCAGCATTCTCTGCAAGATTTGTGTATTATTTTTGTTTTGTACAATTGGAGAGTGAAAAAAGAAAAGGAACACCATGCAAAAGTTTGGGCACCCCAATACATTTGAGTTCTCAGGTAACTTTTACCAAGGTTCCAGACCTTAATTAGCTTATTGATCTGTGGCTTGTTCAAATTCTTCATTGGGAAAGGTCAGATGATGCAGATTTCAAAGCTGTATAAATTCTCTGACTCCTCAAACTTGTCCCTAAAATCAACAGCCATGGGCTCCTCTAAGCAACTCCCTCGCATTCTGAAAAATAAAATAATTGATGCTCACAAAGCAGGAGAAGGCTACAAGAACGTAGCAAAGTGTTTTCAGGTAGCTGTTTCCTCAGATTGTAATGTTATTAAGAAATGGCAGTTAACAGAAACAGTGGAGATCAAGGTGAGGTCTGGAAGATGAAGAAAACTTTCTGAAAGAACTGCTTGTTGGATTGCTAGAAAGGCAAATAAAAACCCCTGTTTGACTGCAAAAGACCTTCAGAAAGATTTAGCAGACCCTGGAGTGGTGGTGCACTGTTCTACTATGCAGCGACACCTGAACAAATATGACCTTCATGGAAGAGTCATCAGAAGAAAACCTTTCCTGTGAACTAGCCACAAAATTCAGCATCTGAAGTTTGCAAATAAACATCTAAATAAGCCTGATGCATTTTGGAAACAAGTCCTGTGGACTGATTAAAATCAAAATAGAACTTTTTGGCCACAATGTGCAAAGGTATGTTTGGAGAAAAAAGGGTGCCAAATTCCAGGAGAAGAACACCTCTCCAACTCTGAAGCATGGGTGTGGCTCAATCATGCTTTGGGGTTTGTTTTGCAGCCAGTGGCACAGGGCACATTTCACTGGTCGAGGGAAGCATGGATTCGAATAAATACCAGCAAATTCTGGAAGCAAACATCACACCATCTGTAAAAAAGTTAAAAAAAGGATGGGTCCTACAATAAGACGATGATCCAAAACACACCTCAAAATCTACAATGGAATACCTCAAGAGGCACAAGCTGAAGGTTTTGCCCTGGCCCTCACAGTCCCCTGACCTAAACATCATTGAAAATCTGGATAGATCTCAAAAGAGCAGTGCATGCAAGACAGCCCAAGAAACTTGTAGAACTGGAAGCCTTTTGCAAGGACGAATGTGTGAAAATCCCCCAGGTAAGAACTGAAAGATTATTAGCTGGCTACAAAAAGTGTTTACAAGCTGTGATACTTGCCAAAGGGGGTGTTACTAGGTACTAACCATGCAGGGTGCCCAAACTTTTGCTTTGTCATTTAGAAAATGTAAAAGGTGAAAATAAAAAATTGTTTTTGCTTAAAATATAAAGGGAATGAGTCATTTTTAACTTTATGCCTTTTGGAGATCATTTCATCTTCAACTTGCTTAACTGTTCACAGTAACAGCAATTTTGACCAGGGGCGCCATATGCTTGTGTTATGACTATAACAGGCATGTAGCTGACATATTTCTTGTACATTCATATCTGTACTGCAGAGGCAGTGTGAGCTTAAAGGCTTTGGGCTATTGATTGGAAGGTTGATCTAAAGGAGTTCAAATATTAGATATGCCAACTAGGGCTGTCAAACTTGTACTCTGGAATGATATATATCAAGTTTCCAGATGTTTTCTGTATTGATTTGGACTTGTCTTGCAATGACTGCCACTGGTACTTGGACTTGTATTAGTTTGGGGCATTGGTCTTGCAAAATATGGTGTTGGTATTGACTTTGTAAAAGTAATGCTTGTGTTGTCTTTTCTTTTTCATACTGTACAAAGTTTGATAAGAGTTAATTCCTTCTTGTAGAAAATCATTGGTGAAGCCAACTAGATGAAGTAAAGGCTTCGCCTCAAAAAGGAGGGTCCCCCCCCCCATTGTTGCCACTCTTGGCAAAATAAACCTTCAATTGAAAGTTACTTTGAATGTCAGCCAAATAAATATAAATTTAGATATGCAAGCAAACATGACAACAATCTGAACAAACAAATTAGATTTAGGGACTTGTACTTTGCATTGAGGACATACAGTTTAAAAATATGATTTGATAGATAAACCAAACGTGTCCTTCTGTCTGAAGTTAAAGCTGTTGTTATTTAAATATGGAGACGTCAGTCTTATGCACACAGCGTTGGTGTGGCTGCGGACTTTCCAACTAAATCAGAGTCACACCTGCCTTTATGGTATGTCAACTATTTGTCTGGGATGAAGACCTGCAGCCACACTGGCCCTTTGTGGATAAGACTGAAGACTCCTGATATAAAATGGGTTGGATAGGAGCGCTGGCCATCCATGTGCTCAATATGGTCATAGTGATAGCACTTTAGATGAGGAACTGAGAGAATGCATTGTCATAATAAGTCACACTTCCTGTATTGTCACACCCTCTTTCTCTTGGACACAAACCCACTCACACATACACCTGTGTCATCACAGCTGAAGGCTTTTTGTCACCACAAAGAGGAACTTTTTTTTTAATAGATGACTGGCAGTTTGCCATTTTCCTTCCTTGTTCTTCATTATCCATTTCAGTTCCCAGGTCCCACATAGTACATGCTTATACATGCTTATTAATGTAAACAGGAATAATTTATATCGTTTTTTTTTTCAAAAAACACTGGAGTTCATCTGATTGTCTGAGAAACACATTGTTCGATACATTGCTGGAAACTGTTTTGCTGTAGTCATTAGTTTTCATTCTGTGTGGGAGAATTTAGCTACCATGGTTACAGGACTTGGGAACTTACGTATACGCTTTTGTTTGTTGAACTTGTGTTCCTTACTTTACATCGTACATTTTACTTTGTGCAAGATGTTATCATGGCATGCTTTTGCAGAAAGATCACAGCTTTCCATAAAGAATGCAAGATCAGATTCAGCACAGTCAATTGTAATTACATCGTGACATCATTTTAATTTTAGTTATCATCCTCCAAATACCACACCATATAGGAATCAGAAACTTTTTTAAATACATAGTCCTACCATTTTGTGGCCAACAGATAACACCAGATGCTGGGTATCTTTATAGGTGGTGTGCTTCTTTTAGCTTTTGTTTGCTCTCTTCTGCACAAACTGATGATACAGTGATACACAGGTGCTCAATTACTTATTGTCTCTTGAAATTGTCCAAACATAGATGGCCACGTCTATCATTTTCATAGTCCATAGTTCGTTTTATCTTTATTCAAAACGTCCTGCATGTCACCCTTACACCTGTTATCAGCAAGCATTTTAGCACTTTGAAGGCTGTCTGCTGCTGTACACAGTCACACAAAGTAGACCTGTTACAATTCATAATCACACACAAAATCAGCTCACAAATGTAGACCATGTAGACAGTGTGGCACTGTATCCAATCCATACCAGCATGGAAGTCTGAATATCACAAGTCTGTCATATTAACTAGGAAAGAAGTATCTGAGCCAAGTTTTCCCAAAAAGTCCTAAATTCAAAAAGTCGAAAGTCACACTTGGAAGATGGCTCTGGACACTTACAGTGATGCATTTATGCCTGAAGACTACAGTTAACTTGCTAACTTTAGGACTGCAGTTGTCATGAACAGTTTTAGACTCACGTTTCCATCAATGAACAGTTTATAACTTCAACAAAACAGACTTCATGTTAAAACGATAATGAATTTCCTGGTTTCACAGTTATACTTTGTGACTATATATGACACAGTTATAAAAATGAGTTATTTATAATCATGCTATCTGTTATCGCCCAAATGAGGATGGGTTCCCTTTTGAGTCTGGTTCCTCTCAAGGTTTCTTCCTCATGTCGTCTGAGGGAGTTTTTCCTTGCCACTGTCACCACAGGCTTGCTCATCGGGGATAAATTAAGGATAAAATTAGCTCATATTTAAAGTCTTTAATTTTCTGTAAAGCTACTTTGGTGACAGTGTCTGTTGTTAAAAGCGCCATACAAATGAACTTGACTTGACTTATGTGGTAAAACAGGCCAAATGTATTTTGTGTTTGGCATGTTTGTGGGTGGCATTTCTGCATTTGGTGGTGTAGAGCTCTCTGAAGTGTGGGTGGAGCACAGAGGACAGCAGGACAAAGCTTCTGCTACTAATAGGCTTTTTATTGTCAGACTTTTCAGTGTAACAGCCTACTTTTATGCTTTAGAGAAAAACATACACACACACACACACACTGTGTTCTAGTCCCGGGATGAGCTCTCTCCTCTGCTCTCCCTCTGCCTCCTTAAATAGGGCGCGGTTACTGGGAAGACACACAAACGCAGGTTAATTACCGTCAGGTGTAGTGATTCTGCCACTCACCTTCCCTGGCTCCGCCCTCCTGTCACAGACCGGCGCTTGACCACGCCCCCACTGCCACATACCCCCACCGCCCGACTCAGGCCGGGCACCCGTCCGGCCCACAGCCGACTCCCCCCCGATGGGAGAGGAAGTCCGCCACGACCATCTGCGCCCCCGGCCTGTAGACCACCTTGAAATTGAAGGGTTGGAGTGCCAGATACCAATGGGTGATCCGCGCGTTGGCATCTTTCATGTGGTGGAGCCACTGGAGGGGCGCGTGGTCCGAACAGAGGGTGAAAGGGCGCCCCAGCAGGTAGTAACGGAGGGCGAGGACCGCCCACTTGATCGCCAGGCATTCCTTCTCAATAGTGCTGTAGCGCCCCTCACACACCGACAGCTTCCTACTAATGTACAGGATGGGGCGGTCCTCCCCCTCCACCTCCTGGGACAACACCGCCCCCAGCCCTCTGTCCAACGCGTCGGTCTGCAACACAAAAGGGAGAGAGAAGTCAGGGGAGTGTAATAGTGGCCCCCCACACAGTGCAGCCTTTACCTCAGAGAAAGCCCGCTGGCACTGCTCCGTCCACTGGACCGGATCTGGCGACCCCTCCCTGTCCGTTCGCCTTACCTCATAGTCGACGTCCCCGACTCGCCGTGTGACCTCAAAGGGTCCTTGCCACTTGGCGATTAATTTGGAGCTCGACGTGGGCAACAGTACGAGTACCTTCTCTCCCGGAGTGAACTCTCTAAGGCGCGTGCCCTTGTTGTACAGACGGGCTTGCCGTTCCTGGGCCTGCCGCAAATTCTCCTGAGTTAGGTGTGTGAGCGTGTGGAGTTTTGTGCGCAGGTCCATAACGTACTGAATTTCGTTTTTACGTTGTGAAGGTCCCTCCTCCCAATTTTCATGCAGCACATCTAAAATGCCGCGCGGCTTACGCCCGTATAACAATTCAAACGGGGAAAACCCCGTGGAGGCTTGGGGGACCTCTCGCACTGCAAATAACAAGGGTTCGAGCCATTTATCCCAGTTACGTGCGTCCTCACTTACAAATTTTTTAATTATATTCTTGAGGGTGCGATTGAACCGTTCGACTAAACTGTCCGTTTGTGGGTGATAAACGCTGGTGCGGATCGGCTTAATACCCAATAGCCCATACAGTTCGCTCAGTGTTTGTGACATAAACGAGGTGCCTTGGTCAGTCAGAATCTCTTTTGGGATTCCAACCCGGGAGATGACGTGGAAGAGGGCCTCCGCAATACTGTGTGCTGAGATATTGCGAAGAGGCACCGCTTCCGGGTATCGCGTTGCATAGTCCACCAGGACCAATATAAAGTGGTACCCTCGTGTTGACCGATCTAATGGCCCGACGAGATCCATCCCAATTCTTTCGAACGGGGTCTCGATTAATGGTAGGGGGCGCAAAGGCGCGTTTGGAATGGCCACTGGACTTACTAACTGGCATTCGTGGCACGCCGTACACCACTTACGGACATCGCCGCGAATCCCCGGCCAATAGAATTGGGCCATTATCCGGGCTAGTGTCTTATCCTGCCCTAGATGTCCAGCCATGGGATTAAAGTGAGCCGCCTGAAATACCAATTCCCGGCGGCTCTTTGGAATTAACAGCTGTGTGACACGCTCTTTCGTCTGAGTGTACTGCGTCACTCGGTATAATCTATCGTTCATAATAGAAAAATAGGGGAAGGACGGGGTGGCGTTCGGCTGGAGCGTTTGACCATTGATTACTCTCACTTGGTCAAACGCATGTCGCAGAGTCTCGTCTCGCGATTGTTCTAATGGGAAATCTGCGAGGGATTCCCCAACAGAAAGAGGAGGAGCCGGCGGCTCCTCACTCTGTTGCGGAGATGACGTAGACGGCTCTGCGACAGCAGCTCCAGTCAAAGCGACACCGGGACCTCCCCCTGCCAACTGGCAGGACCCACTCTTTACTAGGCGCGTCATTAAACCCCGAAATCCCGGCCAATCAGTCCCCAAAATTAAAGAGTGGGTAAGGCGAGGATTAACCGCCGCCTTCACTATAGATTTTTCCCCTCTGAAATATATGTGGACCGACACCAAAGGGTAGCTGTGAACATCCCCGTGCACACACAACACCTTCACCCCCTGTGCTCCCCCCAATGCCTCGTCTTGCACCAGGCTTTGGCGGATCGAGGTCTGATTGCAACCAGAATCCACCAACGCCTGATATGTAGCCCTTTGGACACTCACCGGTATGCGATACGCTCCGGCCCGATCGAGGGCAGCTTCTGGCGCGTCGGGGATCCATACCACCGCGCCCACCTCCATTGCTGCGCACTGTTGTTGCAGGTGGCCCAGCTCCCTGCAGCGCCAGCAAACCGGCCCGGGCTTTCCCTCTGCACCTGTGCTCTGGGGCTCACTCACCTGAGGGGGGGGAGAGACAGACACAGAAGGGAGAAATGGGAGGGCACCACGGGTGCGGCGGGCTGGCTGGGGTGGAGCCGGCCCCCGCCTCCGTGGTGGGGGAATGGGGCGAGGACGGGACACAGAAGGGAGGGGAGAGAGAGAGAGAAGAGGAGAGAAGAGAAGACGCCGTCGGTTGTCCTGCCGCCGGAACAGCCGCCAAATGATCCTCCGCCAGTCCTACTGCCTGATCCAGCGACGCCGGGCGGTGGCGCTGGACCCACTCCGCGGTTCCGGCTGGTAAGCACGCAATGAACTGCTCCAGCACCACCTGATCGATGATTCCCTCGGCGTCGCGATCGTCGGCCCTCAGCCACCACCAGCAGGCGTCTCGGAGCTGCTGGCCGAACGCGAACGGCCGGCCGACTTCCTCCAACCGCAGCGCGCGGAAGCGCTGGCGCTGTTCTTCTGGTGTGCGCCCCACGCGCTGGAGGATGGCCCGGCGAAGGTCCGCGTAGGCCAGCCGGCGGTCGGCGGGGAGCTGTAGCGCGGCCAGCTGCGCCTCTCCTGTCAGGAGGGGGAGGAGGCGCGCCGCGCGCTGCTCCATCGGCCACCCCGAGGCTTCGGCGACCTGTTTGAACAAAGTGAGGAATGCCTCGGGGTCATCCTGCGGGCCCATCTTGGTCATGGTGAGGGGAAACGGGCCCGCGGCCGGGGCACTGGTGGACCCCGCCGACGCGAGGAGATGCCGGAACGCCTCGTGATCTTCCCGCTGGGCCAGCACCAGGGCTTCGAAGCGCCGCTCTTGCTCCTTTCGGAGCGTGACGAGTGCCTGGTGCTGGCTTTGCTAAGCCTTGGCGAGGGCGTGGACCAGGTCCGCGAACGGGGAGGATTCCATGGGGCTGCGAGGTTGGTGCTCCACCTTTTCCTGGGTTTCGGCACCATTGTAGAGCTCTCTGAAGTGTGGGTGGAGCACAGAGGACGGCAGGACAAAGCTTCTGGTACTAATAGGCTTTTTATTGTCAGACTTTTCAGTGTAACAGCCTACTTTCATGCTTTAGAGAAAAACACACACACACACGTTGTGTTCTAGTCCCGGGATGAGCTCTCCTCTGCTCTCCCTCTGCCTCCTTAAATAGGGCGCGGTTACTGGGAAGACACACAAACACAGGTTAATTACCGTCAGGTGTAGTGATTCTGCCACTCACCTTCCCTGGCTCCGCCCTCCTGTCACAGACCGGCGCTTGACCACGCCCCCGCTGCCACAGGTGGGTTGTTTGAATGGTCCACGTAATTCCAATGCAGGGAAATGAGAGCCAAACCGAGCGGTTCAAACTTGGGGCTGCTTTAGTAGCGTCTGGCCTGCGTAATGCATCGTGGGATTGGACTATACTATGGGAAAAAGGGGGGGGGGGGGGGTCAGTGAATGTGTTATTTATACATGCTAGATGGGCAAAAGTGCAATAGTTTTTATGGGAATGTGCAGTGTTTATATGAATGTGTGATTATTGCTGTACATGTAATCCATTATGCCTTTTGTGACAATAATTGATTAATGTGCAGGGTTGGTATGACCCAGGGGAGGGGCTTAGGGCCTAAAAGGGGATCCTCATTCAGTGTATGGGAGAGTGAGAAGGGACAGCAAGGGTAATGTAGACTGTGACTGTAAAAGTTCCATATTTTGTGGAAGTGCTATTTCTCCTATGTCTTTAATTATTATTATTAGTAGTAGTAATTTATTAAGTTTTTTGTATTATATAACCTACAATATACCTTTTCACCGCTCTTGGCAACTTTTGCATGTTTGCCTGTATGTTGGGTGCACTGTAAATAAAACACCTTGCACTAAAGTGCTATTTGTGGCGGAACCAGTTTTTTTTGTGGACCTGGACCTGGCGATTTGGCCTGTTTTACCACAAGTGGTGTCAGAAGTGGGATTCGAACCCACGCCTCCACAGGAGACTGCGACCTGAATCTAAATGCCAAAACATCATGAACATGTGTGACCAAATGTTTGTAGACACCTAACCATCACATCCATATGTGGACCTTCCCCAAAATAGTGCCACTAATTTGGTACCACACCATTTTGTATGGAATATTTTTTGTATATGAGCTCCATAAAGACAGGGCTTGCCAAGGTTGGAATAGAACAATATGAATGACCTGCACAGAGCTGTGATCTCAACCCAGTGAATACCTTTGGGATGAACTGGAATGCTGATTGTACCGCAAGCCTCCTCACCCAACATCAGTGTCCTACTTCACTAATGCTCTTGTGGCCAAATTGGCAAATCCCCACAGCCACATTCCAAAAATCTAATGGAAAGCCTCTCCAATGGAGAAGAGGTTATTATAACAGCAAAGGGGGACAATCTGGAATGGGATGGTCAGAAAGTGCATAGGGGTGTGATAGTCAGGTGTCCACAAGCATTTGGCCATATAGTGTATGTAGAAACAGCTTAGATAAGCTTAAAGATTTTTCTTTTTTGGAAATTCATTATTGATCCCTTGGATGCCACCTTCTCTACAATGATATTTTTTGAAACAGATTTTATTCAGTCTTAAAGGGGAGCTTGTTATAGTACACACATTTTATTAGCATATTTCTGCTCCGTACAGTGAATCAGTAATAAACAAGTGTTGCCAAGCAAAACAAACCTTGTAGCACTTATGATGAATATCATAAGAAGGAAGATATCGTGAAAAAAATAGGTACCCTATGGGTACATGTGGCTACTGCTTATAAATAAAATTGTTTTCTGATACCATGTCCATATAGTAAAGATAGCATATATATTTACTCTATGAGGCAGTAGCCACAAAAATGACGCATAATCCAAAAATAAACAATTTAAAAATCACAGAAGTAAAATATACCAAGTGTCTGTACTTTATATTATTCTACTCTTATAATAATAAAAAATAATAATAATAATTTCAATTTATATAGCGCCTTTCACAAACCCAAGGACGCTTTACACAAGAGTTACCACCAAAAAAAAAAAACTAGGAAGAATAGTGTGAGGTAAAGAGAAAAGTTTTCAAGTTAGCTTTGAAGGAAGAGAGAGTGGAACAGTCACAAAGTGATTGTGGTAACGAGTTCCAAAGTTTAGGAGCAGCAACACTAAATGATCTGCCACCCATAGATGCCAGTTTAAAACGTGGAACAGTCAGAAGTCCACAGACAGAAGATCTGAGGGAGCGAGAGGGACAGTACAAATGAATTAGCTCACAGAGATAGGAAGGGGCGAAACCATGAAGAGCTTTATAGGTTAAAAGCAAGATTTTGTATTTGATCCGAGAGATTTTGTATTTGATCTGAGAGATAACTGGCAACCAATGCAGTTGCTGTAAAACAGGAGTGATGTGAGCAGTGCGCTTGGTGAGTGTGAGGACTCTTGCTGCTGAGTTTTGGATGTACTGCAGGCGATTGAGCAATGTAGCAGGGAGACCATAAAAGAGAGAATTGCAATAGTCAAGACGAGAAAAAATAAATGCATTGACCAACATATTGGCATCAGTTTCCAAGAGAAAAGGGCGGAGACGTGCAATATTGCGGAGGTGAAAGAAAGCATTCTTAGTAATTAGTTTAAGATGGGGTTCAAACATAAGGGTGGAGTCAAAGATAACTCCAAGGTTTTTTATAACTTGGGAAGGATGAATAGACACACCATCAACATCAATAGTAAAACTGGAGAAATTCTGAACCTGTCTTTTGGTACCTACTAATAGAACCTCCGTTTTGCCAGCATTAAGTTTAAGGCAGTTCTTATGCAGCCATTGCTTAAGGTCAATGATGCAAGTCCTTAGCAGCTGAACAGAGGCTATGGAAGGGGTGATAGTGATGTAGATTTGAATATCATCAGCATAACAATGAAAGTTAAGGCCATGGTTACGAATAATCTGGCCTATAGGAGAAACATATAACATAAAAAGAAGGGGACCAAGGACAGAACCCTGAGGCACACCTTGAGCAACAGTAGCAGTGGATGATTTATGAACACCAATAGAAATAAACTGTTGCCTGTTTGCTAGATATGACTGAAACCAGGATAAAGCTAAGCCAGTAATACCAAAAGAAGATAGTCTGGAAATGAGTCTCTCATGATGTACGGTGTCAAAGGCAGCTGTGAAGTCCAAGAGAACAAGGACATTGAGATGACCAGCATCAGTTGAGAGCAGGAGGTCATTAATGTAGGTACAATACACAGTCCGTTTAAGAACTACAACAGTCCCTTTAAGGACTACAACTCCCATCACCAGCTTCCGCATTGACCTGCGTCATGTGGGGGCGGGATCACCAACGTCACATCCTCCATGAAAGCATAAACCACCCGGAAACTCCTAGCTCCTCCTCTTTTGGCACCGTGATTTCAACACGGGCACAGGGAGGAATTGCTCGCTCCGCGAGCAAACCCAAAAAGACGTCTTTTCTTTTCCTCAAGAATCAGAGTTTCGTGCTTTCCTTTCACCTTTGGCCACGGTAGATTCTCGGATCGCGTGATTCTAAACTCAGCTTGAGTTACAATCGGTTTATTCATTATCAGTACATACAGATTGCAGCCCAACAGTTCAATTAAAAATTAGGAGCGATGAAATTCCTCCTAATTAAACAGCTGTGCACATTATTCTGATCAGAGACTCTCTTCTCATCACGAGCGACCACGCGTCGAACCAAGGGATCCTCTGCTCCACGGAATCGATTCACGGAGACCTCCACAACGGTGAAACTCCAAAGTCTCGGAACATCTCTTCATAATCTTGCTAGAGGCAAGATACTAAGTAAGACTGGCAAATTTTGGGCATAAAGACTAGTCTTAGGAATTAGCTTTTATTGAAGTAGTGTGAATTTAAACTCGAACGGTTTAATTGTTTACACTGTTCGACACGTAGCGTGTTGAATTGTTGATTGTTCTGTTTTGTTTTAATCTCTCAATTGTTTAATAGATAGGCTGTGCATGCTTCTCTTTATTCCGTACTAACATACTTAAATTCCTTATACATCTTGACCGCATCAAGATTTCAGTGGATTCAGTATTGTTATGAGCTAGTGGGTTAACTACCGGCTAGTCCTTTGTTACTTAGAAACACGTGGTCACAGGCCTCAACAGGCCTCACAAACACCTTAGCTAAACACACGGCTAATTCTTTTGTTCCATTAGCCTCCAGGGCTAATTGTATTGTCTCAAGGGATCACAAGGCCTCCACCACGTAGAGTTAGCTACACAGAGCTAATCTTTTGTCTCCAACACGTGGCGGTCCTCCCCCCCACTCACATACACACCTTTTGTTTTAACTCCACGAGGTAGGGTCCTTGGGCCTTAGCTAGCCACACGGCTAATTCTTCTGTCCACTTAGCAACACAAAGCTAATCTAGGCCTCATCACGTGCTCAAACACACCTCAGTTAGCATCCCACACTAGCTTCTTTCTTTTGCTAGGCCATAGGCCTAGCCACGTGGTCAACTCCTCCCCCACAAACACACGTGGAGTTAGCGACCAGAGCTAATCCTTTTGTTCTACTTAGATAACATTCCTTTGTCTTAGCTAGCAACCAAGCTAGGCCTCACCAGGCCTGACACACACAAACACATCTTAATTAGCACACAAAGCTAATCTTTTGTTTTCACCACAACACACACACACACACACACACACACACACACACACACACACACACACACACACTCATCAAGTATATCTCCCTGTTTGTATATATTTCAACTGCCATTATTCATTTTTATCTTTGGTATAATAAATTCATTTATTATTGAAACTGTGTGTTTATTTGTGTTCCAATATCTCTGAAGTCCCCAATCTCCAAAGAATTCTAAAAGGTGCATATGATTTATGTAATATGGTAAGTGATCATAATAATTTGGAATATACCATAATTTAGCTGTTTGGTAATTTATTATTAAGCACCAAAATTAATGGTATTAAGTAATGAGACTGATTCCATGAGTGATTTAATGATAATGTGAGACTGTTTCAATTTAAACGATTCAAATGAGACTGATTCAATTGAATTATTAACCTTCAGATTTAATGAGATTGATCACTCAATTACCCAAATGCACCTACATTAACAACTCTTAAGAGAGCAGATTCAGTGCTATGCATATTGCGAAAGCCTGACTAAAAGGGTTCATAGAGATCATTATGAGCAAGGAAAGTATGAAGCTGAGAGGCTACAACTCTCTCCATTACCTTAGCTAGGAAAGGGAGATTTGAAATGGGTCTGTAATTGGACAGTGAAAGAGAATCTAGACCAGGTTTCTTTAGTATTGGTGTAACTGAAGCAATTTTGAGGGAGATGGGAACAGTGCCTAAAGCAAAACACTGATTAATCAAATGAGCAATATAAGGGGAGATAGCAGATACACAAGATTTAAGAAGTGCCGTGGGTGCAGGGTCCAACAGACATGAGGAGGACTTAGTCATAATTCCTGATACTTTAGAAGAATCAACAGGAGAGAAAGCAGAGAGACAGCAGTCAGCTTTATGAGAAAGAGCTACTAGCGGGATAGAAGAATGAATTTCAGAATGAAAGTGTTGGTAAATACTGACAATTTTATCCTTGAAAAAATCCAAAAAATCCTGACACTGAGCAGGGGAACTGGGAGTGGTTGAGGAAGGAGGCTGAAGAAGTTTATTTATTGTATTAAACAGAGTTTTGGGTCTATGATTGCCACTCTTAATGATGTTAGCATAGTAGGAGGATCGAGCAGCATTAAGAGCATCCTTATACTTTGTGATGTGTTCAGAGAAGAGTGAAAGATGAATAGTAAGGCCAGTTTTCTTATAAAGGCGCTCTAGCCGCCTTCCCTTGGCCTTCATGGCCCTAAACTCTTCCCCTTACAGTTTTCAAAACTGAAACCTCCAAACCGAGGCTGACATACACACGCTGTCGCCATGACCCAAACCCTTATTTCCCGGAAATGGCCCAGCGCTAGAGCTCAGTGGAACGCATTTTCCCTCTGTAATAAGCATAAACATGTCTGAAAGCGATTTCTTTAGTCTAGTCCATTTATTTCAAATGGTGAACCAAATTGTATACATTCACTGGCCATTTTAATCGGAACATGTGTATGCACATGTGCAGTGCACGATTGTTACACTCTTACAGCACGATGATGTAGTGGCTAGCACCTCTATATGAGGCAGCAGTCACAACAAAAACGATTTTGACCTTTTTGGTGACCTTGACTGGATGACCCTCAAAATGTTGGAGGTTCTATTTGAGACCAATGCCCATCTATCCTGAAAGTTTCATGAAGATTGAGCCAGCTGGTTTCCTGTAATATTGTTAGCAAAAAAATAAAAATAAAGAAACCCAATCGGGGCAGCATGGTGGTGTAGTGGTTAGCACTTTCGCCTCACAGCAAGAAGGTCCAGGTTCAAGCCCCATGGCCGACGAGGGCCTTTCTGTGCGGAGTTTGCGGTTTCCCCCACAGTCCAAAGACATGCAGGTTAGGTTAACTGGTGACTCTAAATTGACTGAGTGTGTGAATGGTTGTCTGTGTCTATGTGTCAGCCCTGTGATGACCTGGCGACTTGTCCAGGGTGTACCCCGCCTTTCACCCGTAGTCAGCTGGGATAGGCTCCAGCTTGCCTGCGACCCTGTAGAACAGGATAAAGCGGCTAGAGATAATGAGATGAGATGAGATGAGATGAGATGAGATGAGATACCCAATCGAAAACAATACCTCGCCCCCTGGTGGACTCTGTCCCGGGCGAGGTGATAATCAGTTTGAATAGATTGAATAATCCGGGTATAAAAGTGGATCCACAGAGTTATAACCTCGCTCATTTATTATTGTTAAAAGTGCCAGTTGAACAGAGCTAACTGGAAAATGACAATCTATTGTAATGTAAAGGATTGAAAGGTCAACTATTTTAGCTGCTGTGCAAACATTTGTTATTTCTCTCTCTCCTGCCTGTAGAGGACACCAAACTGGACGAGTTTGTGAAGGAGGTCCATGCACTGAAAAACCTGCACCACCCAAAGCTCATTCAGCTGCTCGCACTGTGTACACGGGGAGAACCTGTCTACATTATCACTGAACTCATGGCCAAAGGCAGCCTCAAGTCCTACCTTGCCAGTGAGTGATCCTAGAAAACTCTTCTTTTGAAAGAAATTTGCATTTGGAAGTAAAATATAACTCCTTAATTATAAGAACAGAGAGAATATTAATTTTCGCATTGCTTCTAAAACAAAACAATTAAATTCAAATTTGGTTTGAAACCAAAGTTTAAATGTGACCTTAAATTACAGCTATATATTTATTCTCAAATTAAACATCACAGTTTGCTCTTTGCTTCTTGAAACAAATAGCGCTTTACCCTTCGACTTCGCCACTTTGATTTCATGGAATACAATCTTACAAGGTCCATATGTTCTTTACTGTAATAGAATCTAAAGCCAAATGAAACATTAGGCATCTACCAATTACAAAATAGTCTTTTTAAAAACACTCTTACTGGAGTAAGTATTCCATGTTGTGAGGTGCAAAGGTGCAATACACAATCACATAAGTGAAGAAAGCTGTAAGCTGAATGCCCATAATTTCACTTATCGTAGCTATTTCTTGTATGGTTCTTTAGACAGGCTCCACTGGAGATGTTATTCAAGTCACACGTCTGTAAATTAGATAAGAGTAATCATACTGTAGAGGTCAGAGTGGGTGGGTGGAGCACAGAAGTACGGCAGGCCAGAACTGAGTTCCAAAACTCTTATTTTAGCTTTTCAGCTTTAACTTCACACTCTCCCAGTCGTGCGCACACACACACACACACACACACACACACACACACACACACACAAGTCTTCTGGTGCGAGAGAGAGCTCCCTTCCTCTGCCCTCTCTCTCCTTATATAGGGTGTGGTTGCTGGGAAGACACACAAACACAAGTTAATTCACATCAGGTGAAGTGATTCTGCCACTTACTTTCCCTGACTCCACCTTCCGGTCACAGACCGACGCTTGACCACGCCCCCACTGCCACATACCCCCACCGCCCGACTCAGGCCGGGCAGTCATCCGGCCCACAGCCGACTCCCCCCCCCCCCCCTGACGGGAGAGAAAGTCCGCCACGACCATCTGCGCCCCCGGCCTGTGGACCACCTTGAAGTTAAAGGGTTGGAGTGCCAGATACCAACGGGTGATCCGCGCGTTGGCATCCTTCATGCGGTGGAGCCACGGGAGGGGCGCGTGGTCCGAACAGAGGGTGAAAGGGCGTCCCAGCAGGTAGTAATGGAGGGCGAGGACTGCCCACTTGATGGCCAGGCACTCCTTCTCTATGGTGCTGTAGCGCCCCTCACGCACTGACAGCTTCCAACTAATGTACAGCACTGGGCGATCCTCCCCCTCCACCTCCTGGGACAAAACAGCCCCCAGCCCTCTGTCCGACGTGTCTGTCTGCAATATAAAAGGGAGAGAAAAGTCAGGGGAGTGTAACAGTGTCCCCCCACACAGTGCAGCCTTTACCTCAGAAAAAGCCCGCTGGCATTGCTCCGTCCACTGGACCGGATCTGGTGCCCCCTTTTTAGTGAGATCAGTCAGCGGGCTGGTGACGTCAGAATAATTAGGTATAAACCTACGATAATTGCCAGCCAGCCCCAGGAACTGTCTCACCCCCTTTTTGGTCTTGGGCCTCGGGCAGGCCGCAATCGCTGCAGTCTTGTTAATTTGGGGATGCACCTGCCCATTGCCCAAGTGGAAGCCCAGATACCGTACTTCCACCCGCCCAATCACACACTTCTATGGGTTGGCTGTGAGACCCGCCCGCCTCAGCGACCTAAGGATAGCCCTCAGGTGTTGTAGGTGCCGCGGCCAGTCATTACTATAAATAATGATGTCATCAAGGTACGCGGCAGCATAGGTGGCGTGGGGGCGGAGGACCCTATCCATCAGCCGCTGAAACGTAGCGGGCACCCCAAACAGCCCAAAAGAAAGTGTGACAAACTGGTGTAAGCCCAACGGTGTGGAAAAGGCCGCTTTTTCTCGGGATAATGGAGTCAAGGGGATCTGCCAATAACCCTTTGTCAAATCCAGTGTCGAGTAAAAGCGAGCCGTGCCTAGTTGATCGAGCAACTCATCAATATGAGGCATTGGGTACGCGTCGAATTTAGACACCGCGTTGACTTTTTTTTATAGTCTACACAGAACCGGACCGACCTGTCGGCCTTGGGTACCAAGACCACCGGGCTGCTCCAGTCGCTGTGGGACTCCTTGACGATGCCCATTTCGAGCATGGCCTCGAGTTCTTCCCGAACCACTTTTTTCTTGTGTTCGGGTAGCCTGTAAGGGCGGCTACACACTACCACCCCCGGGGGTGTCTCAATGTGGTGCTCTATGAGGTTGGTGCGGCCGGGCAGGGACGAGACCACGTCCGAAAATTCGGTCTACAACTGGGCAACCTCCGCGAGTTGTGTCGGGGAGAGGTGGTCTCCACAGGGGACCGGAGAGGTACGCGATGCCAATACTCCCTTTTGAACCTCCAGCCCCAGCTCCGCCTTCTCCGGAACCACCGACACCAACGCCACGGGGACCTCCTCGTTCCAGAGTTTGAGTAGATTGAGGTGGTAAATCTGTAGCGCCCCACCCCTGTCCGTTCGCCTCACCTCGTAGTCGACGTCCCCGACTCGCTGTGTGACCTCAAAGTGTCCTTGCCACTTGGCGATTAATTTGGAGCTCGATGTGGGCAACAGTACGAGTACTTTATCTCCCGGTGCGAACTCCCTAAGGCGCGTACCCTTGTCATACAGGCGGGTTTGCCATTCTTGGGCCTGCCACAAATTCTCCTGGGTTAGGTGCGTGAGTGTGTGGAGTTTTGCGCGCAGGTCAATAACGTATTGAATTTCATTTTTACTTGGTGAAGGTCCCTCCTCCCAATTTTCTCGCAGCACGTCTAAAATGCCGCGCAGCTTACGCCCATATAACAATTCGAACGGGGAGAACCCTGTGGAGGCTGGTGGGACCTCTCGTACTGCAAACAACAAGGGTTCGAGCCATTTATCCCAATTACGTGCATCCTCGCTTACGAATTTCTTAATTATATTTTTGAGGGTGCGATTGAATCGTTCAACTAAACCGTCCGTTTGTGGGTGATAAACGCTGGTGCAGATCGGCTTAATACCTAATAACCCATACAGTTCGTTCAGTGTTCGTGACATAAACGAGGTGCCTTGATCAGTCAGAATCTCTTTCGGGATTCCAACTCGGGAGATAACGCAGAAGAGTACTTCTGCAATACTGCGTGCTGAGATATTGCGAAGAGGCACTGCTTCCAGGTATCGCGTTGCATAGTCCACCAGAACTAATATAAAGCAGTACCCTCGTGCTGACCGATCTAATGGCCCGACGAGATCCATCCCAATTCTTTCAAACGGGGTCTCGATTAATGGGAGAGGGCACAAAGGCGCTTTTGGAATGGCCGCTGGATTTACTAACTGGCATTCGCGGCACGCCGTACACCACCTACGGACATCGCCGCGAATTCCTGGCCAATAGAACCGGGCCATTATTCGGGCTAGTGTTTTATCCTGCCCTAAGTGTCCAGCCATGGGATTAAAGTGAGCCGCCTGGAATACCAATTCCCGGCGGCTTTTTGGAATCAAGAGCTGCGTGATTTGTTCTTAAGTCTGAGTGCCCTGCGTCACTCGGTATAATCTATCCTTCATAAAAGAAAAATAAGGGAAGGACGGGGTGGCGTTTGGCTGGAGCATTTGACCATCGATTACTCTCACTTGGTCAAACGCATGCCGCAGAGTCTCGTCTCGTGACTGCTCTAATGGGAAATCCACAAGGGATTCCCCGAGAGAGGGAGGAGGAGCCGGTGGCTCCTCACTCTGACGCGGAGATGACGTAGACGGCTCTGTGACAGCTGCTCCCGCCAAAGCGACACCGGGACCTCCCCTTGCTGAACTACGGCAGGACCCACTCTTTACTAAATGCCTCATTAATGCCCCGAATCCCGGCTAATCAGTCCCCAAAATTATCGAGTGGGTGAGGCGAGGATTAACTGCTGCCTTTACTCTAAATTTTTCCCCTCTGAAAAAAATGTAGACTGACACTAAAGGGTAGCTGTGAACATCCCCGTGCGCGCACACAACACCTTCATCCCCTGTGCTCCCCTCAATGCCTCGTCTTGCACCAGGCTTTGGTGAATTGAGGTCTGATTGCAGCCATAGTCCACCAAAGCCTGATATGTATCCCCTTGGATACTCACCAGTATGCGATACGCTCCGGCCCGATCGAGGGCGGCTCCTGGCGCGTCGGGGATCCGAACCACTGTGCCCACTTCCATCACCGAGCACTGCTGTTGGAAGTGGCCCGGCTCCCCGCAGCGCCAGCAAACCGGCCCGGGCTTTCTCTCTGCACCGGTACTCTGGGGCTCACTCACCTGAGGGGGGGGGGGGGGGGGGGGGGAGACAGACACAGAAGTGGGAAACGGGAGGACACCACGGCTGCGGCGGACCAGCTGTGAGGGAGCCGGCCCCCGCCTCCGCAGTGGGGGAACGGGGCGAGGACGAGACACAGAAGGGGAGGGGAAGAGAGAGAGAGAGAGGAGAGAAGCGAAGAGGGGATCTGTGATCCTGCCTCGGGAACAGCCGCCAAATGATCCTCCGCCAACTCGATGGCCTGATCCAGCGATGCCGGGCGATGGCACTGGACCCACTCCGCCGTTCCTTTGGGAAGTTGTGCGATGAACTGCTCCAGTGCCACCAGGTCGACGACTCTCTCGACATCGCGGTTGTCAGCCCTCAGCCACCGCCTGCAGGCGTCCCGGAGTTGCTGGCCAAACGCGAATGGGCGGCCGACCTCCTCTAGGCGCAGAGCGCGGAAGCGCTGACGATGTTCAGGGGTGCGCCCCACACGCTGGAGGACAGCCCGGCACAGGTCCGTGTAGACCAGCCGGCTGTCGGCAGGGAGCTGTAGCGCGGCCAGCTGTGCCTCGCCCGTTAGCAGGGGGAGGAGGCGCACCGCGCGCTGTTCCACCGGCCACCCCGAGGCTTCTGCTGCTTGTTCAAATAGCGTGAGGAAGGCCTCGGGGTCGTCATGCGGGCCCATCTTCGTCGGGGTGAGGTGGAGTGGACCTGCAGCGGTGGAGATGGTGGCCGGAACACCTGACGATCTTCCTGTTGCGCCAGCACCAGGGCCTCAAACCGTTGTTCTTGCTCCTTTTGGAGGGCGAGCAGCGCCTGGTGCTGGCTCTGTTGGGCCGTGGTGAGGGCGTGGATCAGGTCTGCGAAGGGGGAGGACTCCATGGGGCTGTTCTCTTCTGTGCTTGGTCCCAGGTTTCAGCACCACTGTAGAGGTCAGAGTGGGTGGGTGGAGCACAGAAGTACAGCAGGCCAGAACTGAGTTCCAAAACTCTTTTATTTTAGCTTTTCAGCTTTAACTTCACACTCTCCCAGTTGCGCGCGCGCGCGCACACACACACACACACACACACACACACACACACACACACAAGTCTTCTGGTGCGGGAGAGAGCTCCCTTCCTCTGCCCTCTCTCTCCTTATATAGGGCATGGTTGCTGGGAAGACACACAAACACAGGTTAATTCACATCAGGTGTAGTGATTCTGCCACTTACCTTCCCTGACTCCGCCCTCCGGTCACAGACCGATGCTTGACCACGCCCCCACTGCCACACATACACTCTTGCGTACTGCTACATGTTGACTTTATCAGGTGTTTATTACTGTGTGTAAATGTTATAAAGATTATATCATGTAAGCCTAGTTGTTTCCTGACAGTCACTGTGACAATATGTCTGTAGCTTCCTTGAAATAATACTGTCAGCATTTACTGAAGAACAAAGTATGTTCATTACTGTATGTAACAAACCAGACATAAAGCTTTAGCAGTATAGAGCTCAGCTATGCTACATAATTACTTAACTAATTTAAACTTTGGTGCCGGGTGAGAATGTTGTTCTATCTTTATTATCACCTGAAATAGAACAGTGCTAAATCCAGACACTTGCCTTGCCTGTGGAATTAACAGAGGAGCTGAATCCTGACTCCTTTGGCAGATTCAGATTTACATTCCTTATTCTTGTAACGATACACTTTTCATATTAGTTTCACTGTAATCAATGAATGATTCGTAGTACGCGTAGTTACTGAATAATGTGCTTTGAGTTAAATTACTGAATAATAAGCTGGGACTTTAATGGAAAAAAAGCAATCATTAAAGTGTGGTGTGGTGGAAAGGTTGCCAGGACTCAGAGGAAGAAAGGCGACTAAAGTTTTCTCTTTGACAGTGCTGTAGTCCTTTGAAAATAATCTACAGGTGACTACAGGTTTGATCAGGAACATAATTCAAAGGATATATGGAGGGATTGCTACTTGGAGTAGCTACACTATACACTGGAACTAAGGGGCCCAAACATGTTCCACATTTTTGGACAAAGCGAGGTCCATGAAGGCATGGTTTGCCAGAGTTGGTGCATAAAATATGAGTGGCCTACACAGAGTCCTAACCTGAATCCAGCTGTACACCTTTGGGATGAACTGGATGTGTGTGTGTCATGCCTTCTCACCTGACAACAGACCGTTCCCGTAATGCTCTTTTGGCTCAATGGGTACAAAACATCCACAACCACGTTACAAAATCTAGTGGAAAAGTTCTCAAAGAGTGAAGGCTGTTTTAACAAAAAAAAGGGGAAACCGTAGGTGCGAAAGAAGGCAACTGGACTTGCTTGAAATTCTTGAAGACGTTTCACTTCTCATCCGAAAGGCTTCTTCAGTTCTCAACTGATCCAGGTTCTCAGTTATTCAGGTTTATGATGACCTGGATGACTGAGAACCTTCACAGACAACAAAGGGGGAACAACTCAATTTTAATGCCCATGGTTTTGAAATGGGATATACAAGGACAGACTGTGGTGTGATGGTCAAGTGTCCACAAACTTTTGACCATACAGTGGCCAAAATAACGTAAATTATTTCAGGTATTCTTGAGTGCCATTAAAACACACACACACACACATATATCTCATCTCATTATCTCTAGCTGCTTTATCCTGTTCTACAGGGTCGCAGGCAAGCTGGAGCCTATCCCAGCTGACTACGGGTGAAAGGCAGGGTACACCCTGGACAAGTCGCCAGGTCATCACAGGGCTGACACATAGACACAGACAACCATTCACACTCACATTCACACCTACGGTCAACTTAGAGTCACCAGTTAACCTAACTTGCATGTCTTTGGACTGTGGGGGAAACCGGAGCACCCGGAGGAAACCCACGCGGACACGGGGAGAACATGCAAACTCCACACAGAAAGGCCCTCGCCGGCCACAGGGCTCGAACCCGGACCTTCTTGCTGTGAGGTGACAGCGCTAACCACTACACCACTGTGCCGCCCACCACGGGCACAGATAGAGGGGGGGACGGGGGGGATTCGTCCCACCCAGATTTAAATTCACCTCGTTCGGTCCCCCCCACTTATAGGGAGGAAAAAACATCTATGCTGTCTTTCTTTGCATAAGGCAAACCTCACGGAAAAATCAAAAGACTAATTACCATTCGGTTTATTGAGGTGCACAGCAGTACAGACATAGTTGCAACTGCGCAGACTGCACAGGTTGCGAGCTCGAGCTTGGTTGCTATGGTTACCCACAAGTTTGACAGGCATATCGGGGACAGCGCCTCCTAGTTCAGGACCCCAACACGGCATGATGAAGGGTGCCAAAAGGCAGAAAACGATTGCATCATTTTTTCAAAAAAAAAAAACCCGACTGTAAGTAAACTGTGCCTTACTTTATCATATTACCTTGCAATTTTTTGATAGTCTGTTCAAAGTAATGTCGTAGTGAAAGTAAAATCATACGGAGTAGAGAAGCCTTTCTGGTAGCCTCCTTCTTTCGGTGGTAGCCTGTAGATACAGTGCTCAGAAGGCAGTTTTAATGTTTAATCTGGCGTTCCCTGCCATAATTTCAGCCAGCATATTGTTTCATAAGGAAACTTTGCGAAGAGTTGTTGACTGACTGCCGCTCACGCAACACACAGGCATAGTTAGAAAGTCAGGATGCACTGGTTTACACTTTACACACACACACGTAGCCCAGCCTCTCGCTATGTTTAACAGTTGGAACTTAGCAGTTTTAAAACCAGTTTTGCAATTTCTGTGCGTGATGATAATGTGTAAACTTTGGATTTCCATAGGCTATGTTAAAATGTTATCATTGTCCTGGCCTGCAGGTAGTTCCTGGTGATGGCAGTGAGGGAGGTGAAATAACATGTATACACACTACCGTTCAAAAGTTTGGGGTCACCCAGACAATTTTGTGTTTTCCATGAAAAGTCACACTTTTATTTACCACCATAAGTTGTAAAATGAATAGAAAATATAGTCAAGACATTTTTCTGGCCATTTTGAGCATTTAATCGACCCCACAAATGTGATGCTCCAGAAACTCAATCTGCTCAAAGGAAGGTCAGTTTTATAGCTTCTCTAAAGAGCTCAACTGTTTTCAGCTGTGCTAACATGATTGTACAAGGGTTTTCTAATCATCCATTAGCCTTCTGAGGCAATGAGCAAACACATTGTACCATTAGAACACTGGAGTGATAGTTGCTGGAAATGGGCCTCTATACACCTATGGAGATATTGCACAAAAAACCAGGCATTTGCAGCTAGAATAGTCATTTACCACATTAGCAATGTATAGAGTGTATTTCTGATTAGTTTAAAGTGATCTTCATTGAAAAGAACAGTGCTTTTCTTTCAAAAATAAGGACATTTCAAAGTGACCCCAAACTTTTGAACGGTAGTGTATATATATATATATATATATATATATATATATATATATATATATATATATATATATATATATATACACACATACACACAAAATGGAATCATTTGCTGACAGCTCAGTCCCCCCCAGTTCAAAAATCCTATCTGCGCCCCTGCCGCCCACACACATATCACATATTGAGTGCCATTAACACAAAAATATAAGAAAGAAGATAAACAAAATTTTCTACTGTGATTTCAACAGTTACAGTCCCTAATTTACTTGTGTGTGTGTGTGTGTGTGTGTGTGTGTGTGTGTGTGTGTGTGTGTGTGTGTGTGTGTGTTAAAAACACATGCAAACTCTATGACACCAAAAAGTGTGCAAGCTGATTTACTAATAACGTCCGAATAGTTGAGTCCTCCAAATAAGCAGAATAGCACATTGTGTACGTTTTGCTCTGCATTAATGAATCTGAGGAGTCACTACCTTAATGCAAATGAAAGGGGTGTGTAGGCAAATTGATTAATTTTGTACCTACAATGGAATTTACTCAGTCTGAAAGCCACTTTTGACCAAAGGGCATGTCTTATGAATTAGAAGGTTTTTCTAAATTATGCCTCAGTGTCTCAAAACAATCAGAAAGTTTCAGGATTTATTAAACCAAAAAAACAAAACAAAACCAACCCCGGCCAGATAAATTTGGTGGTTTGTGGTTACTGAGAAAATTAGCACAATAACAGACAAACTTATTTACATTTTTTTTTCTACCCATACCTGAGGCTGACTACACTGACTAGATCACATACATGCAGTTATCCTTTTGAAATCTCCCACAGTACATCAATGAACTACACAAACAAATTTGTACATGAGAATGAGGAATAAGAAATGACTGTGCTCGTGGTTTCAATACATGTTCAGGTCTGGTACAGCAACAGGTTATAACAATTACATGATTGATTGACTGATTGACTGATTGATTGATTGACAGACAGACAGACAGACAGACAGACAGACAGACAGACAGACAGACAGACAGACAGACATAGTACTATGCAAAAGTCTTAGGCACATGTAAAGGAATGCTGTAGACCAAAAATGGCTTAAAAAATAATGAAATGAATTGTATCAACATTAAAAAAAATACTATAAACAGCAGAAAGCCATAATAAATGAAACAGTCAATATTTGGTGTGAGACGACCCTTTGCTTTAAAAAAAAAATAGTAGTCTTAGGTACGATGAGTGCCGTTTTATAAGGAAATGAGCTGTAGGTTTTACTGAGCATCTTACAGAACCAGCCACAGTTCTTCTGGGCACTTTGACTGTCATACTTGCTTCTTAATTTTGCACTAAAACCCAGTAGCCTTCATTATGTTTTCTTTTTTAATCTGAAAAGTGGTCTCTTATGCAATATTCTGCTCAGATACAAGCATTGTTTTCTATAACATTTAATTTTGTGCTGGAGAATGAACATTTGGAACTCTAAAAATGTTTTTGTACTGACTCGATAATGTAGAAGTCATAAAATAGAAATCTATAACAAAGTTTGTATGAAAAAATAGGGTACCTAAGACTTTTGCACAGTACTGTAAGTATGATGTAATTGTTATAACCTGTTGCTGTACCAAACCTGAACAGGTATTAGCTGATTCATGTAAAATAATGAAACCATGAGCTAAGTCATTTGTCACTCTCAAAGCTTAAATTCTTGAAGGAAATATGCTGTACTTGAGGAACTTATGGGTGCAGTTGGAGAATCCCAGTAATTCCCAATTACATACGGAAGTTTGGGGGGTTTTTTGTATGTAGGAAAAAAATTATGCAAATTAGTCTTACTGAAACACCTTAAAGTCTTTAAAAATGTAAAAGGATTTTTTTTTACAATATTGCCAAACACTTTATTAAAGAACTGATATTCTGCATCACTTCTGCATGTATTAGAATTGCTACATGTAGAGTGAGAATCAGTTACAGTTTACTTCTGATATTTTGGCTACTTCCTTTAACTTGTGGGTAAATGCCATTTGTCTGCAACCAGTTCATGTGAAGTCATGTTCAGTGTGGTTCATCCTTCACTTCGGATTTCCCCTAGGCAGGAAGAAGTGTAAAAATGTGTGTGTGTGTTATGCCCAATGATAGACTGCTGTCCCATCCAGGGTGTATCCTTGCCTTGTGTTGAGTGTTCCTGTTAGAGGGTCAGGATCCACTGTGACCCTGACCAGGATAAAGCAGTTACAGAATATGAATGAATGGTTTCCCTTCTCTGGGATTCCAGTAATCATAGATTTTTTTTTTGTTTAATCTGTAAATGAAACAATATTTTGATCTGAACATCAAAATATATTTTTACTACTTGGTATGAAAACCAACAGCAAAGACTATCATGATATTATCCTGGACTTTGAACAGAATTTTGTATCACCCTAATAAGACAATTTCATTAAAGATGTCTTCTTTTACTTCAGGAACAGTACCAGAGTCCTTCCTCTGCAAAGATGCTGACTCATATGTTTTATGATGTAAGCAACTTAAAATGAAGCGGTTGGATTTCCTCAAAAACAAATACAACAGACTTTTGAAAAAGTATTCTTAAATGTGTAATTATATTATTACATACAGTCAGGTCCAAAACAGTTTTGGACAGTGACAATATTGTTATACTACCGTATATGGCCAAAAGTATATGGACATCTGACCATCACATCTATTACAAAGCCATTTAACAAATTTTTTAAATAATGAATTAAAAATTTGATAATATTATTTATTCATAATGTTGTTGAAATTACAGCACTTTTATATGTTGTACCTACCCCAATTTAAGGGACCAAAAGTAATTGGACAAACTACTTGAGCTTATAATCATTATTTATTTCAACTCCAGTAAACTACAGTAGTATGCTAAAATAACTTTGTCAATGTCCATATATTTATGAATGTGACTGTATATGTGTATAGTACATTACACAAGGCCTCTTGACACAACAAATATAGATTCATCCATCCATTATCTGTAGCCGCTTATCCTGTTCTACAGGGTTGCAGGCAAGCTGGAGCCTATCCCAGCTGACTATGGGTGAGAGGCGGGGTACACCCTGGACAGGCTGACACAGAGACAAACAACCATTCACATCTACGGTCAATTTAGAGCCACCAATTAACCTAACCTGCATGTCTTTGGACTGTGGGGAAAACTGGAGCACCCGGAGGAAACCCACACAGACACGGGGAGAACAGAAAGGCCCTCACCAGCTGCTGGGCTCGAACCCAGGACCTTCTGGCTGTGAGGCGACAGTGCTAACCACTACACCATCGTGCCGCCCAATATAGATTCAGTGAATAACAATCATGTCTCTGTCTTTCTCTCTCCATTTTTACTGTAGCCCCAGAGGGACAAGTTTTGACCTCAGCTCATCTGATCTACATGGCTGGTCAGGTTGCAGAAGGAATGGCCTACTTGGAGGACCGGCACATTGTCCACCGAGATCTGGCTGCCCGAAACATCCTGGTGGGAAGTGACCTGGAGTGTAAAGTGGCTGATTTTGGCTTGGCTCGTATTATAAAGGTAATGCCTTTAACAAACAAAACTTTCCTTCCAAAATACAAGAGATGTTTACTCTAACATGACCATGCATCATGCACATGAACTTGTTTAGATCCTGAAAAGCAGTTTATATTTAAACATTTAGTCAAAATGCTGTGTGAACACAAAACCATTCTATACATAGGTAGCACACTCATTCCATTAAATTCACTTTGGATGTGAGGCAGTTGTAGAATTAAAATAAAATCCACTGTATTCCAGATCAGGATAAAGTATTTACTAAAGATGAATGAATGGATGAATGAGTTATAGTTACTAGAGCTCAATGATGGTCAGTGCATAGAGTTTCCTAGAGAATTACTGATACTTTTCATAAAATGAGCAAAAATCTACAACCCCGATTCCAAAAAAGTTGGGACAAAGTACAAATTGTAAATAAAAACGGAATGCAATAATTTACAAATCTCAAAAACTGATATTGTATTCACAATAGAACATAGACAACATATCAAATGTCGAAAGTGAGACATTTTGAAATTTCATGCCAAATATTGGCTCATTTGAAATTTCATGACAGCAACACATCTCAAAAAAGTTGGGACAGGGGCAAAAAGAGGCTGGAAAAGTTAAAGGTACAAAAAAGGAACAGCTGGAGGACCAAATTGCAACTCATTAGGTCAATTGGCAATAGGTCATTAACATGACTGGGTATAAAAAAGAGCATCTTGGAGTGGCAGCGGCTCTCAGAAGTAAAGATGGGAAGAGGATCACCAATCTCCCTAATTCTGCGCCGACAAATAGTGGAGCAATATCAGAAAGGAGTTCAACAGTGTAAAATTGCAAAGAGTTTGAACATATCATCATCTACAGTGCATATCATCATCAAAAGATTCAGAGAATCTGGAAGAATCTCTGTGCGCAAGGGTCAAGGCTGGAAAACCATACTGGGTGCCCATGATCTTTGGGCCCTTAGACGGCACTGCATCACATACAGGCATGCTTCTGTATTGGAAATCACAAAATGGGCTCAGGAATATTTCCAGAGAACATTATCTGTGAACACAATTCACCGTGCCATCCGCCGTTGCCAGCTAAAACTCTATAGTTCAAAGAAGAAGCCATATCTAAACATGATCCAGAAGCGCAGACGTCTTCTCTGGGCCAAGGCTCATTTAAAATGGACTGTGGCAAAGTGAAAAACTGTTCTGTGGTCAGACGAATCAAAATTTGAAGTTCTTTATGGAAATCAGGGACGCCGTGTCATTCGGACTAAAGAGGAGAAGGACGACCCAAGTTGTTATCAGCGCTCAGTTCAGAAGCCTGCATCTCTGATGGTACGGGGTTGCATTAGTGCATGTGGCATGGGCAGCTTACACATCTGGAAAGACACCATCAATGCTGAAAGGTATATCCAGGTTCTAGAGCAACATATGCTCCCATCCAGTCGACGTGTCTTTCAGGGAAGACCTTGCATTTTCCAACATGACAATGCCAAACCACATACTGCATCAATTACAGCATCATGGCTGCGTAGAAGAAGGGTCCGGGTACTGAACTGGCCAGCCTGCAGTCCAGATCTTTCACCCATAGAAAACATTTGGCGCATCATAAAACGGAAGATACGACAAAAAAGACCTAAGACAGTTGAGCAACTAGAATCCTACATTAGACAAGAATGGGTTAACATTCCTATCTCTAAACTTGAGCAACTTGTCTCCTCAGTCCCCAGACGTTTACAGACTGTTGTAAAGAGAAAAGGGGATGTCTCACAGTGGTAAACATGGCCTTGTCCCAACTTTTTTGAGATGTGTTGTTGTCATGAAATTTAAAATCACCTAATTTTTCTCTTTAAATGATACATTTTCTCAGTTTAAACATTTGATATGTCATCTGTGTTCTATTCTGAATAAAATATGGAATTTTGAAACTTCCACATCATTGCATTCCGTTTTTATTTACAATTTGTACTTTGTCCCAACTTTTTTGGAATTGGGGTTGTATAAGCATAATCATTTTATAATCTATTCACTTGCTGCATGGCACAGCTGGCTGTGTTGCCTATGCCAGTGTTCCAGGTTGAATCCTGAGTTTGAGTACTGTCTGTAACTACAGTGGATATAAAAAGCATACACACCCCGTTAAAATGATAGGTTTTTCCGGATGTTAAAAAACAAAAAAGAGACCACGATAAATAATTTCAAAACGTTTCCCACCTTTAATGTGACCTATAACCTGTACAATTCAACTGAAAAACAAACAAATCTGTTAGGGGGAAAAAAATAAAAAGCATACAATAAGCTGGTCGCATAAGTGTGCACCCCCGTAAACTAATACGTTGTTGAAACACCTTTTGATTTAATTATAGCATTCAGTCTTTTTGGGTTCACACCTGCCATCAATTAAAATGACTCTGATTAACCCCAAATAAAGTTCAGCTGTACTAGTAGGAGTTTCCTGACATTTACTCAGTTGCATCCTCCAGCAAAAGCCAGGGTTCACAGAGAGTTTACAAAGCATCAAAGGGATCTCATTGTTGAAAGGTATCAGTCAGGAGAAGGGTACAAAAAATTTCCATGGCATTAGATATACCATGGAGCACAGTGAAGACAGTCATCAAGAAGTGTCAAAAATATGGGACAACAGTGACATTACTGAGAACTGGACGTCCCTCTGAAATTGAGGAAAAGACAAGATGAAAACTGGTCATGGAGGCTGCCGAGAGGCCTACAGCAACACTGAAGGAGCTGCAGGAATTTCTGGCAAGTACTGATTGTGTACTACATGTGACAACAATCTCCCGTATTCTCTGTATGTCTGGACTACGGGGTAGGGTCGTAAGACAGAAGCCTTTTCTGACAAAGAAAAACATCCAGGCCCAGCTAACTTTTGCACAAAAAAAAAAAACATCAACTCTCCCAAAAGCATGTGGGAAAATGTGTTATGGTCTGATGATACCAAGGTTGAACTTTTTGACCACGATTCCAAAAGGTATGATTGGCACAAAAACAACACTGCGCATCACCAAAAGAACACCATACCTACGGTGAAGCACGATGGTGGCAGCATCATGTTTTGGGGTTGTTTTTCTTCAGCTGGAACAGGGGCTTTAGTCAAGGTGGAGGGAATTATGAACAGTTCTAAATACCAGTCAATTTTGGCCCAAAACCTTTAGGAGTCTGCTACAAAGCTGAAGATGAAGAGGAATTTCATCTTTCAGCACGACAATGACTCCAAGCATACATCAAAATCAACAAAAGAATAGCTTCAGCAGAAGAAAATTCAAGTTTTGGAACGGCCCAGCCAGAGCCCAGACCTAAATCCAGTTGAAAATCTGTGGGGTGACCTGAAGAGGGCTGTGCACAAAAGATGCCCTCGCAATCTGACAGATTTGGAATGCTTTTGCAAGGAAAAATGGGCAATTATCGCCAAGTCTAGATGTGGCAAGCTGATAGACTCTGACCCAAAAAGACTGGATGCTGTAATTAAATCAAAAGGTGTTTCAACAAAGTATTAGTTTAAGGGTGTGTACACTTATGCAACCAGCTTATTGAACATTTTTTTTTATTTTTTATGTTTTTCCCTGAACAGATTTGTTTGTTTTTCAACTGAATTGTACAGGTTAAAGGTCACATTAAAGGTGAGAAAAGTTTTGAAATTATCGCGGTCTCATTTTTTTTTTTAACATCAGAAAAACCTATCATTTTAACGGGGTGTGTACACTTTTTTTATATCCACTGTATTGGCTGGTTGTGACAACCAGAATAATCTTACAGCTACATTTTGTCTAATTTTGAACAGTATATCTATTATTTTTATATTTTAAAACATTTTGTTCATATCGTTCTCCTCATGCCTGTGTGGGTTTCCTCTGGGTGCTCTGGTTCCTTCCCACAGTCCAAAGACATATAGATTAGGTCAACTGGCTACTCTAAATTTCCCAAAGGTGTGAATGTGAGTGTGAATGGCTGTTCATCTCTGTGTTAGCCCTGTCACAAATTAGCAACCTGCCCAGGATGTACCTTACCTCTCGCCCGAAGTCAGCTGGGATTGGCTCCACCTTCTCCCATGACCCTGATAGAGATGACAAACATTTTTATCGATCATGGATGAATGGGTGGATGAATGGATGGATAATCCATTTTTGGGAATGTTTTGCTTGTGGTATCTTATAAAAATAAATGCCACTTGGTTTGACATGTTTGCTAGTGCAGTGAAATTCAAACATTTGTAAGCAAGATGTAATTGTCCAGATATTTTATTCTAACAAAAATAATCTCATTAGAACAACTTAATCATTAATTAAATAATGGTTTCTCTCTATGCCAAAATTAGTGACACCCTGAAGGAATTTTTTAAATAGGTTTTCTTGAAAATTTTAAAAAATTATTTTTAAGTACCTCAGTCCCCAGAAACTGTTAGAACAGTTAAAAAAAATACCATTAAGAAGAATTAGAGCCATAATAAAAATGTCTGACACAGGACATTTTCCAGGAATTGGACCCATCAGCACAGTATCTTCTGTCCAGGAAAAAAAGATCATAATTTTAGAATTGTACAGTCTAGTTGATTCTTATGGTTGAAAAGTTTCAAAATCCACTGTTAAAACAGAACACAAGCTGTTTGGAAGCATATGGAAGAAATAAATCCTTCCTAACAGCTAAATACAATGCTTGATCTTCACCAAGCGCCATTACAACTACAATTTGCATTGTGTCCTGTGGTCAGATGAGACCAAAATCAAACTCTTTTATGGAAGAGTGGCACTTCACACTTAAGTACCTGCAACCTTGGTAGACATTACAGAGACTCAGTGTGGTCATTATTCTTTCCAGAGCAGACATCACAAAATATTCCAAGAGGGTCAATGAAACCTGTGTTTTGTAGAAAAAACAAACTTATATACAACCCCAATTCCAAAAAAGTTGGGATGCTGTGTAAACTGTCAATAAAAACAGAATGTGATAAACTGCAAATCATGGAAACCATATATTTCACTGAAAATAGTACAAAGACAACATATCAAATGTTGAAACTGAGAAATTTTATTGTTTTTTGAAAAACATATGCTCATTTTAAATTTGATGTCAGCAACAAATTTCAAAAAAGTTGGGACAGGGGCATGTTTACCACTGTGGTGCATCACATCTACATTGAAAAACACTCTGTAAATGTTTGGGAACTGAGGAGACCAACTGCTGTAGTTTTGAAAGAGAAATATTGTCCCATTCTTTCCTGATTTCAGTTGCTCAACAGTTCAGGGTCTCCTTTGTCGTATTTTGCACTTCATAATGCGCCAAATGTTTTAAATGGGAGACAAGGCTAGACTGCAGGCAGGCCAGTTTAGCACCCAGACTCTTTTATGACAGACTCATGCAGTTTTAATATGTGCAGAAAGTGGTTTGGCATTGTCTTGCTGAAAGAAGGAAGGCCTTCCCTGAAAAAGATTTTGTCTGGATGGCAGCATATTGCTCTGAAACATGTATATATCATTCAGCATTAATGATGCCTTCCCAGATGTACAAGCTACCCATGCCATGTGCACTAATGCACCTTCATACCATCACAGATGCTGACTTTTGAACTGTGCACTGATGACAAGCCGGATGGTCCCTCTCCTCTTTAGCCTGGAGGATGTGGTGTCCGTGATTTCTAAAAAGAATTTCTACTTTTGATTCGTCAGACCTCGGGACAATTTTCCACTTCGTCTCACTCCATCGTAAAAGAGCTCGGGCCCAGAGAAGGTGGCGGTGTTTCTGGATATTGTTAATATACGGTTTTAATGTGCATTTGTGGATGCAGTAATGAACTGTTTTCACAGACGATGGTTTTCTGAAGTGTTCCTGAGCCCATACAGTGATTTCCACTACAGACATGTGTCTGCTTTTAATGCAGTGTCACCTGAGGGCCTGAAGATCACAGGCACCCAGTGTCAGTTTTCAGCCTTGTCTCTTGCATACAGAGATTTCTCCAGAGTCTCTGAATCTTTTAATGATATTATGTACCATAGATGATGTGATTCCCAAATTCTTTGCAATTTTACATTGAGGAACATTATTCTTAAATTGTTGCACTGTTTGCCCACGCAGTCTTTCACTGAGCAGTGAACCCCTCCTCATCTTTACTTCTGAGAGACTCTGCTTCTCTGGGATGCTGTTTTTATACCCAATCATCTTACTGACCTGTTGCCAATTAACCAAATTAGTTTTCTTTAGCATTACACAACTTTTTCAGTCTTTTATTGCCCCTGTCCCAACTTTTTTGAAATGTGTTGCTGACATCAAATTCAAAATGACCATATATTTTTAAAAAAAAGCAATATAATTTCTCAGCTTCAACATTTGATATGTTGTCTGTACTGTTTTCAATGAAATATAGGTTTTCCATGATTTGCAAATCTTCACATTCTGTTTTTATTTATGTTTTACACAGTGTCCCAACTTTTTGGGAATTGGGGTTGTATAATTCTGAAAAGGCACTGTATGTACCAGTGTGTACACATGTATTTGCAGGACAGCGTGTACACAGCCAGTAGGAACACTAAGATCCCAGTGCGGTGGACAGCTCCTGAAGCAGCTCTGCACCAGCGCTTCTCTGTTAAATCTGATGTCTGGTCCTTTGGAGTGCTACTCTATGAGATGATGTCACGAGGGAAGATGCCGTATGAGGGTATGAATGTCTTATTCTTAGTTCACCTGCTATTCATATGAAATAAAACATGTTTTTGTGCATGTTCTCCCTGTGTCCACATGGGTTTCCTCTGGGTTCTCCAGTTTGCTCCCATATGACAAAAATGTGTCAGTGGGTGAGCTTGCTATGTGAAATTTCCCGTAAGTGTGAAGGTGTGTGCATGCTTCTGTAGCATCTCATCCAGATGGTATTCCTAGATAAATGTATAAATTCATGTGCTTAAAATTTACATTACCAGTCAAAAGTTTGGACACACCTTCTCATTCATAGGTTTTCTGTATTTTGATCATTTTCTACATTGTAGAACAATACTGAAGATATTAAAACTATGAAATAACAAATGAAACATATTTGGAATTATGTCCATTCATCCATTATCTGTAGCTGCTTATCCTGTACAGGGTTGCAGGTAAGCTAGAGCCTATCCCAGCTGACTATGGGCGAGAGGCGGGGTACACCCTGGACAAGTCACCAGGTCATCATCACAGGGCTGACACATAGAGACAAACAACCATTCACACCTATGGTCAATTTAGAGCCACCAATTAGCCTAACCGCATGTCTTTGGACTGTGGGGGAAACCGGAGCGCCCGGAGGAAACCCACGCAGACACAAGGAGAACATGCAAACTCCACAGAGCAAGGCCCCTGTCAGCCACTGAGCTCAAACCCAGGACCTTCTTGCTGTGAGGCGACAGTGCTAACCACTACACCACCATGCTGCCCTTGGAATTACGTGATATAAACAACAACAAAAAAGTGTTAAAACCAAATATGTTTCATATTTGAGATTCCTTAAAGTATCCACTGTTTACCTTGATGCTTTACACACTATTAGCATTCTCTTAACCAGCTTCATGAGGTAGTCACCTGGAATAGGTTTCAATTAACAGGTGTGTCTCGACAAAAGCTAATTAGTGCAATTTCTTGCCTTCTCCATGCGTTTGAGATCAAACAGTAAACAGTAAATAATAAAAACACAGTAAATAGCCCTATTCCACAACTGTAGTAATCCAGATTATGTCAAGAACTGTTTAACTAAGTAAAGAGAAATGACATCCATCAATACTTTCAGACATGAAGTGTCTTTTAATTAATAAAAGTAAAGAAAAACCACTGAATTAGAAGCTGTGTCCAAACTTTTGTCTGGTACTGTGTATCTGGAATTTATATATTTCCGTAAAGCTGCTTTGTGACAGTGGCTATTGTTAAGAGTGATATACAAATAAAATTTAATTAAACTGAAAATTGAATATTAACAAATTGCACCCAGCATTTCCAGGATAGGCTCTGGACCCACTAAACGGGATAAATTGGTTGAATGAATGAATCCACAAGTCAATCTGTAAGAATTTTTAAGAACCCACTAACCATTCATGAAGCTTAACTTTGGGGTTAGGGTCAGGTCAGGTCAGGGGCATCTAATAATTTTATTTGCACGAAATAACAAAAATCCAACCACATCACCATTAAAATTCATTCCATTTTCCCCCATGAAATCAAGTTTGATATACAAAAGCAATAGCATAAATAAAGACGTATAGAAAGGTTGAAATAAACACAATAACTCAATATTTAACAGTCCTATTAATTCTAAAGCTAAATTACTGATTCTGGTAGCAGGTATTCTAGGAAACGAAAGCAAAAAAACCTGAAAAGGAATGCAATTGAAAACATGAATGAAATCACAAATTTTTTCCTGAATGAAAACATCATTTTAAAAAGGACGTGTAATAAAATAAACAACTTCTTATTTTTCTATCCCATTGCGAGTTCAAGAAAGTATTGCCTAAACCTAAATGTTTTTACAATATGCCTAAATTCCTGTCCAGATTTTGTCACTTCCTGGACATGTGACTACAGGAAGATTTGAGGTTCTGCATATTATCTAATTTCTTATTAGTGAGGGAGCGAAAAATACTAATTGCCAAATAATCCCAGGTATGATAAGAATTGTGCCCAGAATTTTCTTGTAATCATGTACTATGCACGGTTCGTTTCAAATAGCGCTCATTCCTTTTTTTTTTTTTGTTTTAAGGTAAAACCAACAAGGAAGTGTTAGAGATACTTACTTCAGGTTACAGATTGCCATCTCCAAGTCGCTGTCCTCCCAATATCTACCGCATGATGATGGAGTGCTGGGCAGCTGAAAGCTCCAAACGACCATCATTCCATGCACTGCACAGCCAACTGGACAACATCTACTCCAGAATCTACTACAAAACCATTGAGGTGTAGAACCTGAGTCTGATGAGGAACACAAAAAGCCACACAGGAGAGAAAATGAAGGGATTTACTGATGGTTTACTGATCCTGGCCCAGATAGCAAACTAATGGAATCCCTCTGCCAAAACTATTTATGAATGATTTTTTTTTTTATTATGACGTGCAATAATGTAAAGGAACAGATGAACAGAAAAGACATACAACAGTGGCATGTTCACTTGCTGGTCAATGATCTGTATATGATATGCGTTGGATTTTTGGGTTGTGATCCCTAACAGTGTTCAGCCTGTGTTGGGTTTCACTGCTGGCCACACAGAGACTCAAGTTTTAGGATCAGTAGTAGCCTAGCTAATCAATTTCTGCTTTCCAGTGAGTGTTTTGTTTACCAGTGGTTCACCTGCTAACTGTGGACTCTCCAAATGAACAAAAAGGTGAAGAGAACTAAGACTGTTACACCTAATGGAGGAGGTTTATTTCAGTCCTGTAAAATCTCTGCTGCAAAAAAAAGAAATGATTTGCTTGCATCCACATAAGATTTGAGCATGTACACTGTGGGGCAGTTTGAAAGCAGCAGCCAGAATTCTCTTGCTGTCCCTCTGGATGCATTCTTCTGTCAGTCTGGATGCCTCTTATTCATGGAAATAATTTCTGTGATCAATGTCTTCCAAATCATTAGAAGAAGGAAACAAATTATGCACCGTGAGTTTAAAAGATATTTTAAAATAAAGTATTTTTGAATATATGTGCTTGTATAGTGTATGAAACAGTATCTTATATGGATAAAGGGGTTTGTTACCAGAGGTGGACAGTAACGAAGTACATTTACTTGAATACTGTAATTAAGTACACTTTGAGTATCTGTACTTGAGTATATTTTTGGGGAAACTTATGACTTCACTACATTTGAAAGACAAATATTGTACTTTTTACTCCACTACATTTCTATCAAAGTCCTCGTTACTCGTTACTATGAAGCACCTTTGAAAGTGGATGCTTTCTTCTTTTCTTTTCTTTTCTTTTCTAAAATGTGATTGGTTTTTTCACAGGTGACACTGAGACAGCCTATCAGTAATCACTAGGGTCACATCCATGGACTGTATAAAATCAAGTTCAGTGATTTTTCTGCAGCATTATTTAACATGATAAGTTGATGGAAGAATGGAAGGAAGCGGTTCTTCTGGGAAATGCATGCACTCATGGCTATACCTGGAACCCATGTTTCAGTTTTCTGAAAAGGATTAACGATTCGTTTCGTTTTAAATGTTTGCTGAAAATGAACCACATCACGGCCTACAAAAACTTGCCGTCCAACCTGCGGAAGCATATTGAGGTATAGAAACGTTTTATTCCAAGAGAAAGCTTGCAACGAAGTTGTCTGTGCTTTGAGAGCTAGCGATAACGCTGCAATAGCTATGCAGTCTGGTTAGTCAAATGACTTTCTATGGATTTTCCCGCCAAGTTACCGTAGCCTTGTCCACGGCTAACTAACACACAGCTAGTTAACTTGGACACTGTTAGTTAGCATGCAAAAACGGAGTTACGCTAACATGAATAGTGTTAACTTATCTGAAGTCCTTTCAGAAATATGTTTCAGCATAATCTTGCCAAATAAACAGTGTAGAAATATTTCTTTTTCTAGTAACGTTCGCTACCCAATATGATTTCGAGTTTGAAAAGGGTTTGCTAGCATGTCAGGTGGAGTTTCACTGACTAGCTAGCTTAAACCACCATGATGGCACAGCATGCGCTCATTTTGTGAATTCACATTTCTGTCTTTGGTAACTAACGGCATTAGGTTTTGTAAGTGTTGTAGCAATAATACAACGATGCATTGACAGAAAATTTACTTTTAATACTTAAGTATTTTTAAAAGCAAGTACTTCAGTACTTTAACTTAAGTAAAAATTTGACTGGAGAACTTTCACTTGTACCGGAGTAACATTTGACCACTGGGATCTGTACTTTGACTTAAGTAATGAAGTTGGGTACTTTTTCCACCTCTGTTTATTACTTACTGAAGAAACATCCTCAGAAATAAAGGTGCCAGACTGTGCCTATCCTTGGTGCTGCCAAGGTATCAGTGGTACGTCTTTTGCAGATTTAGTATAAAGGTTACTTAAAAATATTATAAGGTACTCTTTAATTTAATTGGACCTTATAATCCACTCATGTACCTGTAAAGTTTTGTTCTAAAAGTTAAAGGATACTCCAAATGCACATTCCCAGGTGAAATCTACTTAGTAAAAAGGGACAAACCATGTCCCCAAACCATGTCCCCTTGCTGGTGCCGCTCCAAGGACAACTGCCGGTTACTACCTTTCTATCTCAGAGGGCAGGTTAAGGTTAATCTGTGTATGCAGGGTTTTATTGTTTACTGCGCCAATTTATTGAACTATATGCATGGCTTCCAGTCAGGGTTGTGCCCCCTGCGCGTGTAGGCGGGGAACAAATGAGGAAGTTTGCAGGTTTCTTATCCTTTAGGTCATTTCCCGCTGATCAGAAGCATTCTTTGAATTATTCTTGTCGTGAAGAAGTGCGCGTGGCTGTTTAACAGGAGCGCGTGTGCACAGAGCGCGCACAAGGGAACGCATGGAGGAGTGTTTGCGCAAATCGTGTCCGTGTCTCCGGACATTATGGGACCGAATGTTCAAAACCGAGAAAAAAACCGATGGGCTCGAGAGGAAAGTCTCGAACAGCGATCCGGATCGGGAGCAGCGCTACAACCCGTCACCGAGCGCGCACAAACTACCGAAACCCGGAGAGCCGGAGGACAGCGAGGTTTACGTGGCATTATGGGCTTTCGAAGCGCGCGACCACACCGAGCTGTCGTTCGTTGCGGGAGATCGGTTCCGCATCAGGCAGCGCACAGGGGACTGGTGGACCGCCGACAGACTGGACGAGAGCGGCGACGTGATCGGCACCGGAGTCGTGCCGTATAATTACCTGGAGCGCGCAGACTCGGCCACGGTGCAACCGTGAGTGTTAACCTCCGTTTTAACTTGAATATTTATTATTCATGTCCCCACACCGACGCGCTCACCGACATAACCGAAAAAAGGAAGCTTGCGGATTACTCAAGCGCGTGCGCGAGAAAACCTGAAGTGGAGTGAAAAAAGCAGTGTCTAATACTTACACCAGAGTGCCTAACTTAAACCAGAGTGTCTAATTTAAACCGGCATGCCTAACTTAAACCAGTGTCTAATTTAAACCGGCATGCCTAACTTAAACCACAGTGTCTAATTTAAACCAGAGTGTCTAACTCACACTGGGGTGTGTGCCTAATTTACACCATAGTGCCTAACTTGCACCAGAGTGTGTGCCTAACTTAAACTGGGGTGCATGCCTAACTTACACCAGAGTGCGTGCCTAACTTACACCAGATTGCCTGACTTACTTAATCATACACATTGACTGCATAACTTAAATCGGGGTGCATGCCTAACTTCACCATAGTGCCTAACTTAAACCGGGGTGCATGCCTAACTTCACCATAGTGCCTAACTTAAACCGGGGTGCATGCCTAACTTCACCATAGTGCCTAACTTAAACCGGGGTGCATGCCTAACTTCACCATAGTGCCTAACTTAAACCGGGGTGCATGCCTAACTTCACCATAGTGCCTAACTTAAACCGGGGTGCATGCCTAACTTCACCATAGTGCCTAACTTAAACCGGGGTGCATGCCTAACTTCACCATAGTGCCTAACTTAAACCGGGGTGCATGCCTAACTTCACCATAGTGCCTAACTTAAACTGGGGTGCGTGCCTAACTTCACCATAGTGCCTAACTTAAATCGGGGTGCATGCCTAACTTCACCATAGTGCCTAACTTAAACTGGGGTGCGTGCCTAACTTCACCATAGTGCCTAACTTAAACCGGGGTGCGTGCCTAACTTCACCATAGTGCCTAACTTAAACTGGGGTGCGTGCCTAACTTCACCATAGTGCCTAACTTAAACCGGGGTGCATGCCTAACTTCACCATAGTGCCTAACTTAAACCGGGGTGCATGCCTAACTTCACCATAGTGCCTAACTTAAACCGGGGTGCATGCCTAACTTCACCATAGTGCCTAACTTAAACTGGGGTGTGTGCCTAACTTCACCATAGTGCCTTAATTAAACCGGGGTGCATGCCTAACTTCACCATAGTGCCTGACTTAAACCAGGGTGCATGCCTAACTTACACAGGGGTGCGTGCCTAACTTACACCATAGTGCCTGACTTACACCGGGATGCGTGCCTGACTTATACCGGGGTGCCTAACTTGCACCATAGTGCCTAACTTACACCATAGTGCCTGACTTACACCGGGGTGCGTGCCTGACTTACACCGGGGTGCCTAACTTGCACCATAGTGCCTAACTTACACCATAGTGCCTAACTTACACCGGGGTGCGTGCCTTAAACCACAGTTCCTAACTGAAACCAGAGTGCCAATCTTAAACCATAGTATCTAACTTAAACCAGAATGCCTAATTTACACCATAGTGCCTGGCTTAAAGTAGTATTATGTGAAAATTTGTATATTTTTTGCTCCTGGGCTCTCCCTACAGTTTCAGAGTGTAATGGAAATTTTACGCCTCTGTCGTAAATACAAATCATGCTTTGAGCCCCCCCTCACGGACAGCTAACTGACTTACACCGGGGTGCGTGCCTTAAACCACAGTTCCTAACTGAAACCAGAGTGCCGATCTTAAACCATAGTATCTAATGTTGACAAGCTGAAGGATACAGAACAGGCAGAATGAAAGGCCCTTGTTGACTGACACGGTTTAGTAATATTACAGGATTTTACACAAATATAACTGCATAGTTTTATTCATTGTGACATCAGAGAGAATGCTAACTTAAAAAGAATAACAAAAAAGAATGACACTTTTAGTTTTGCTGAAATACCGTATTTACTTTTTCAGGCCATACACATTGTTTGCTAAGCTTTTGAATGTGGAGTATGTGTGTAAAATTGAATAAAATGTTGCTGGCAGCATGATATAGGCACATATTACACATAATATACATTGGGCAGTGTAATTTATTACAGGCTAGCAAAGTTGTCAGCTTTCGGTGCTTATTTGGTGTGAGATGAATTTATTTATTTGCATGCTAGCCTGAGATGGAACTGAGGTTAGATTATTTTCGTCATTCAGAAGCACTACAAATCTCCACGAGACAGGAATAACACAGATAAGGTTACAGCTTACATCACAGTCTTTCATAAATAACAGAGGTGGACAAAGTACCCAACTTCATTACTTAAGTCAAAATACAGATACCGCTGGTCAAATGTTATTCCGATATAAGTGAAAGTTGTACAGTCAAATTTTTTACTTAAGTACTGAAGTACTTGCTTTTAAAAATACTTAAGTATTAAAAGTACATTTTATGTCAACGCATTGTTATATTAACACAGATTTCTACATTCTGTTTATTTGGCAAGATTATGCTGAAACGTATTTCTGAAAGGACTTCAGATAATTTAACATTATTCATGTTAGTGTAACTCCATTTTTACATGCTAACTAACAGTGTCCAAGTTAACTAGCTATGCGTTAATGTTAGCCGTGGACAAGGCCATGGCAACTTGGTGAGCAAATCCACAGAATGTCATTTGACTAACCAGACTGTATAGCTATTGCAACATTATTGCCAACTCAAAAAGCACAAACAACTTCATTGCAAGCTTTCTCTTGGAATAAAACGTTTAATTCTTTACATTATAGCTCAATGTGCTTCCGCAGGTTGGACGGCGAGTGTTTGTAGACTGTGATGTGGTTCGTTTTAGGCAAACAATTAAAATGAAACAAATCTTTAATCCTTTCAGATAAACTGAAACATGGGTTCTAGGTATGGCCATGGGTGGGTGCATTCCCCAGAAGAACTGCCTCCTTCCATTCTGCCATCAACTGATCATGTTCAAATAACACTGCTGAGAAATCACTGAACTTGATTGTATCCAGTCTATGGACATGACGTGACCCTAGTGATTTACTGATTGTTTTTTTTCACAGGTGACACTGAGAAAGCCCATCACATTTTAGAAAAGAAAAAGCATCCACTTTCAAAGCTGCTTCATAGTAACGAGTAACGAGGACATTGATAGAAATGTAGTGGAGTGAAAAGTATGATATTTGTCTTTCAAATGTAGTGAAGTTAAAGTCATAAGTTTCCAAAAAAATAATACTCAAGTAAAAGTACAGATACTCAAAAAGTGTATTCAAGTAAATGTACTTCGTTACTGCTAACCTCTGATAAATAATATTGGCAGGTATGTACACTCTGCTGTTGGATTGTCATTGTTTTTCAGTTAGCCGTGAGACAGATCACTACTTATGTCTTGAAGTAAACATGCATGTTCAGACATTTTTTTTTTTCAGTATGGCAGTCAAAGTTTGCACAAGTATTGTACACAACTCAGAATAGTAACATGCTAAGCTAACGTAACCAGAACCATACTAACGCTGACATATCTAATGCTGGGGGATGCTAATGGACAAAGAACAACTAGTCAACTAAATTGACCTTACAAAACTAGGATGTCCCAGCACAAAGTGATGCAAACTTGGGTGCCAAGCGCACCAACAAAGCTACACAGCAACTGATGCAAGAGCAGTTATTACCAGTGCCAATGTCCAAGTGTTATCCAGCAAGTTTACTAACATTACCTCGAGATGTAGCTAGCGGCTAAACTTCTGTCAAAATGCACCGAATTGGCTTGTGAGTTGACAACTTTGCCAACACAGCCAAACATCAAGCAAGTGCAACAACACAAGACATAGCAAGGCAGCTAATGTACTGTAATATTAGTTACTAGTTCAACAGAAAGAAGCCCAGCTCAGCATCTCTCTTGCAACCTTTTATTTCTCTTAGCTCTTGCCAATGAATAAAAGCCAGTCCAAGATTTACTCTTGTCTGGTCTCTTACTCAGTCACTATTTTTCTCTTCCTGGCATCCTCTGACAGTGTCTTCGTTGGTCTCTTCGCCTCTGCCATAATGTCTGCACTGAGAATGCCAGGCTATCTTCTTTTTATAGCTAGCTCTCTGAAGACCCATGGTTGTTGATTTGTGACGTGGTGCTAGAAAGTGTTATACAGTTCTTGCGATTGGCTTCTGGGACGCGCCACCAGAGTTGTAGTGCTATAATTGTCAAACCAGGTGTGAGCTCGGAATGGAAGACAAGCTGTTCTCCCAATTACAAGTCAGTGTACTATGAAATTGATTTTGAAGCTGATATTTTAAGCTAAAATTTCAGCATAATGCCACTTTAAACCATAGTGCACAACTTAAGAGTCACACTGACAAAACAATGTTATTCAGTGGTAAGACTATGGGAAAAAATGTAGTCAAAATTCCAACCCATCTGATAAATGAAAGATTCCAGATCTCCATATTCCAAGGTAAACCCGTGACAACATGCAGTTTCGACAATACCTACAGTTGCTACAGCCTTAATAAATAAGGTTGTGCTCTGATATAACCCTTTTCTTACAGTTTATATGACTACAATTTGTGCACAATACTGTTTTTGCTTGAAGCTTAAAACAGATTGTCAGTGTGCAGGCACTTACAAATGTATGTGCAGGGGAGGGCGGGAAAAGCAAACTGGAAACAAAGCCACAACGTGAGACTAGAATCAAGGTCGTGGGACAGGCGAGGGTCGATTGATTGGTAGACAGGGCAATGCGGATTGGGCTAGAGAATAACAAGAAAGATATGAGCGTGAGGGCCAAGAACACAATAAGGCAGGCAGTAGCATAAAGGCTCGGTATGACAGGAATAAACACTGAATGATACTTCACATCGAGTGAGAATGAAAGAGGTGTTTATATAGCAGGGGCTGATGAACCAGGAAATGAGTGACGGGTGTATTTAATAAACAGGTGATAGAGGGTGCTGTGGTTTGTGGGTGTTGTAGTTCTGAGCAGCCATGTTTGTAGTTGGGTTCAGACTGGCACTCTCGACAGCATTACTGACACAGACTAGGGTTTTTTTTTTTGGTAGGTGGGGTTTTTTTTCTTAGCAAATCTGCTATGTATATTTGGAGACAGAAAATACATATCAGATAATGCATAAAAATAGTCATATGGTTCCTCCAAACTATACGGATCTTAATTTTACAGTGCTTTTGAGTAAATGAGCCTGGATTAAAAAGTGTGTATAGTTAAACACAACTGAAAGAGATGATAGACCTTTCACTGGATCCCTCTGCTCCAGGCAGCACTTAGACATCTACACAGTTTCTTTATGGATAAGTGTACAATGGCAAAAAAAAAAAAAGAGCCTCAGCTCTTTAAAGCCATAGTTCTCTTGGGTTTTGTGAACTCCGTGGATCTGTGAATTATAAGCAGAGGGTCTGTGATTTTCGAAATTGCAACAGTGGTGGAATCATAACCCACCATCATTAAAGTTATTATGCCTATGTCAGGTGGAATCTACTGACAAAGGTGGGTGGAACCTCTGCTCTAAAGGAACCCTTTATTTCTGTTGGAATGATTTTATGCCAATTCTGGGAGTTCAGATTTTAGGAATGGACCATACATCTCTTAACTCTTTGTCAACATCCAACATGCTCACTGATTTGTTATCTTTACTATGACATTATCTTTGTCAGGTGGTTCTTTGGCAAAATGAACCGGACTGACTGTCTCAGTCACCTCCTGACAGATCAAAACAAAGATGGCGCTTTTCTGGTGCGAGTCAGTGAGACTGACAATGTTGACCATGTAATCTCAGGTATGTATTTAAAGGCTATTTGCTTTATATAGTCTGATAAACATAAAGGATCATGAAGCTTTTTGTTTTATTTTGAATATGTGCATTGCACATTCAAGCTTAATGTTTGATGCTATTCATGAGAAATCACCTGCCAGCCTACACAAAACCATAAAAGCTTGACAAGTATTAATTCTGTAATGCCAGTATGAAGTTAAATTCATTAATTCAAATATTCATTAGAGGTGTATTGTACAGTGCATTGCAAAAGTATTCATACCCCTTGAACTTTTTCACATTTTTCCACCTTACAACCACAAACTTAAAAGTTTTTTTATTGAGATTTTATGTGATATACCAACACAGAGTAGCACATAATTGTGAAGTGAAACGAAAATGATAAATGGTCTTCAAAATTTTAAACAAATAAAAATCTGAAAAATGTGATGTGCATTAGTATTCAGCCCCCCTGCATCAATACTTTGTAGAGCCACCTTTTGCTGCAATTACAGCTGCAAGTCTTTTGTGGTATGTCTCTACCAGCTTTGCACATCTAGACACTGAAATTTTTGCCCATTCTTCTTTGCAAAATAGCTCAAGCTCAGCCAGATTGGATGGAGAGCGTCTGTGAACAGCAATTTTCAAGTCTTGCCACAGATGCTCAATGGGATTTAGGTCTGGACTTTGACTGGGCCATTCTAACACATGAATATTCTTTGATCTAAGCCATTCCATTGTAGCTCTGGCTGTATGTTTAGGGTCATTGTCTTGCTGGATGGTGAATCTCCTTCCCAGTCTCAAGTCTTTTGCAGCCTCCAACAGGTTTTCTTCCAGGATTGCCCTGTATTTAGCTCCATCCATCCATCTTCCCATCAATTCTGACCAGCTTCCCTGTCCCTGCTGAAGAAAAGCATCCCCATAGCATGATGCTGCCACCACCATGTTTCACAGTGGGGATGGTGTGTGCCGGGTGATGAGCAGTGTTAGTTTTCCACCACACATAGCGGTTTGCATTTAGGCCAAAATGTTCAACTTTGGTCTCATCTGACCAAAGCACCTTCTTCCACATGTTTGCTGTGTCCCCTACATTTCTTATGCCTGTCTTTCAACAATGGCTTTCTTCTTGCCACTCTTCCAAAAAGGCCAGATTTGTGGAGTGTACGACATATAGTTGTCCTGTGCACAGATTCTCCCACCTGAGCTGTGGATTTCTGCAGCTCCTCCAGAGTGATCATGGGCCTCTTGGCTGCTTCTCTGACCAGTGCTCTCCTTGCTTGCTCTGTCAGTTTAGGTGGACGGCCATGTCTTGGTAGGTTTGCAGTTGTGCCATACTTTTTCCATTTTTGAATGATGGATTGAACAGTGCTTCTTGAGATGTTCAGAGCTTGGGATATTTTTTTATAACCTAACCCTGCTTTAAACTTCTCCAGAACTTTATCCCTGACCTGTCTGGTGAGTTCTTTGGTCTTCATGATGCTGTTTGTTCTTCAGTGTTCTCTAACAAACCAGTGAGGCCTTCACAGAACAAATGTATTTATGCTGAGAGTAAATTGCAAACAGTAGGACTCTATTAACTGATTAGATGACTTCTGAAGGCAATTGATTGCACTGGATTGTATTTAGAGGTATCGGAGTACAGGGGGCTGAATACTAATGCACACCACATTTTTCAGATTTTTATTTGTTTAAAATTTTGAAGACCATTTATCATTTTCGTTTCACTTCACAATTATGTGCTACTCTGTGTTGGTCTATCACATAAAATCTCAATAAAAAACTTTTAAGTTTGTGGTTGTAAGGTGGAAAAATGTGAAAAAGTTCAAGGGGTATGAATACTTTTGCAAGGCACTGCATGTTCCTCCTGCTTGCTGTTTTTTTAGACTGAGAGCTTGCCAAATTTGTTGTTGTCTCTTCATTTTTGTTTTTTCTGATTTTTTCTAATGATATTCCTTTTGAATCAGTTAAGGTGAAAAACAAAGCAAAGCACTTTAAGATCTATGACTCAGAGAACGGATTCTACGTGGAAGAGTCCTGTCGATTCTCAAGTTTGCTGGATCTTATAGAACACTATCAGAGTCATCCTCTGGCCTCAGTGGACAGACTGGGAAAACCCTGTGTCAGGGTGAGGCAGACAGAGCTTTCTGTTTCTCTATTTTGTTTTTTCTTGTCCTTAAAAGGGATATTTCCGTTGTACTGGCCATAACTGTATACAGTGGTGCTTGAAAGTTTGTGAACCCTTTAGAATTTTCTATATTTCTGCATAAATATGACCTAAAACATCAGATTTTCACACAAGTCCTAAAAGTAGATAAAGAGAACCCAGTTAAACAAATGAGACAAAAATACTATACTTGGTCATTTATTTATTGAGGAAAATGATCCAATATTACATATCTGTGAGTGGCAAAAGTATGTGAACCTCTTGGATTAGCAGTTAATTTGAAGGTGAAATTAGAGTCAGGTGTTTTCAATCAATGGGATGACAATCAGGTGTGAGTGGGCACCCTGTTTTATTTAAAGAACAGGGATCTATCAAAGTCTGAGCTTCACAACACACGTTTGTGGAAGTGTATCATGGCACGGAAAAAGGAGATTTCTGAGGACCTCAGAAAAAGCGTTGCTGATGCTCATCAGGCTGGAAAAGGTTACAAAACCATCTTTAAAGAGTTTGGACTCCACCAATCCACACTCAGACAGATTGTGTATAGATAGTTTTCACATGACGTCACAGAGTCGGGGATTCCCTGGTGGCAGCCATCTTGGAGGGCTAACTTACCGTACGGGTCACTGAGCACACATTGTAGCGCGCGAGTTACATTCATTTATATATTATTTACAGTTACATTACTACTATTTAAAGCTAGCAATGGTGCACACCTGTTGTATTCACGGCTGTCGTAATAGGTCAGATGATGAAGTCAAGCGGAGCTTTTATGGAATTCCCACTGTACGGGAACACGAAGGCAAGCAAACAAACTCAGCATACAAAGGAGAAATCTATGGCTTGCGAGAATCAACCGCAAGGATTATCAGCCTTCCAAACACAGCAAAGTCTGCTCCGATCATTTTATAAGTGGTAAGTTGTTTAAATAAACAATCAATTGTGTTTAAGTTTGTTTTTGGAAACCAAAACATCATGTTAACAATCTCTGGAGAATGCTTAACTGGAACCGCTGAGTGTACGTTTACATTGTAATGTACACTTAATATCGCTCGTTTGTCATGTTTCTATTTGACACTTGTCACTTCACTCACGCAAGGGTAATTTTTCAAAAACATTTTAGGTCTATTCTGTATGATTTCATTTGTGTTTGGGATGCAAATAGCGCGCCTTTTGGCGGATGCCGCCTGAATTGCGCAGATCCGGGGTTTTTTTTTTAGGGGGGGCGTTGGAGTGTCTGATTATAATTTCAAAGTAAATTCTGTATTAAAATTACTAAATAAGCAAATCCGTTACAGTCCATGAAACAGGAAGTATAAGGATAAGAAAAAAACGGTTTAAATCGGGAAGCTGCGCACATTTGTGCAGCCTGAGCGGTGTGCAGGACTGCGCAAATGTGCGCAGCTTCCCGATTTAAACTGTTTTTTTCTCATCCTTATACTTCCTGTTTCATGGACTGTAACGGATTTGCTTATTTAGTAATTTTAATACAGAACTTACTTTGAAATTACAATCAGACACTCCCAACGCCCCCCCCCCCCCCCCCCCAAAAAAAAAAAACACGGATCTGCGCGATTCAGGCGGCATCCGCCAAAAGGCGTGCTGTGAATATATAAAGTTGTATATATCAGACAGCCTTTAAAGTTTGATGAAGTCAGTTTCAGGCTTTGGAGCAGGCTTTAGCAGTTTCAGGCTTTGGCAGCCCTGCATAGTCACTTGAAAATGCATCTTTGTCCACTTCATAGGGGTCAATTCCCCCAATCAAGGCCAGTTTGGCTGCATACCGTTGTCGTGAGATGTCGTCTAATGTATCTATATACTTCTGTTTGCTTGATTTTGCCAACATTGATCTTTATTTTAGAAAACTGACTATATAACTTCATAAATTTGTCCGAGATAACGTAGCCGCTAGTGGCGATGGTCCGTTTTGTTTGCCCTCCAAGATGGCAGCTGGGGGGCGTTCCCCGGAATGCCGTGACGTCAGTGAAAACTATCTATAAATGGAGGAAATTCAAGACCATTGTTACCAAAGATCACTCCAAGAGCAAGGCATGTAATAGTCGGCGAGGTCACAAAGGACTCCAGGGTAATTTCTAAGCAACTGAAGGCTTCTCTCACATTGGCTAATGTTAAAGTTCATGAGTCCACCATCAGGAGAACACTGAACAACAATGGGTGTACATGGCAGGGTTGCAAGGAGAAAGCCACTGCTCTCCAAAAAGAACATTGCTGCTCGTCTGCAGTGTGCTGAAGATCACGTGGACAAGCTAGAAGGCTATGAGAAGCGTTGAGAAAACATGAGAAGCATTATGTTTGGAGAAAGGAAAACACTGCATTCCAGCATAAGAACCTTATCCCATCTGTGAAACATGGTGGTGGCAGTATCATGGTTTGAGCCTGTTTTGCTGCATCTGGGCCAGGATGGCTTGCCATTATTGATGGAACAATAAATTCTGAATTATACCAGCAAATTCCTCAATAAATAAATGACCAAGTATAATATTTTTGTCTCATTTGTTTAACTGGGTTCTCTTTATCTACTTTTAGGACTTGTGTGAAAATCTGATGATGTTTTAGGTCATATTTATGCAAAAATATAGAAAATTTCTAAAGGGTTCACAAACTTTCAAGCACCACTGTATATTCTGCCATGTCTTTTATTCCCTCAAAATAGAGACGAATGGAGGAACTGGTTTAAGGTCTAGTTCTTATGTAATCAGAAACAATACAGTATTAGACCATTTGCAAACACTAAGCACACTTAATGAAGAAATAATTATTAATATCAATTAATAAAGATTATTGTACATAAATGTGTGTGCAGATTGTTGTCTCGTAGAAATATATGTAACTTTGTGGTAACCCACATGTTGTCAGAGAAAGCCTAAGCCCCAGGACCTGTCTCACACCACAGTGGACATATGGGAACTTCCCAAAGAGAACTTCAGTCTGGAGAACAAGCTGGGCAGCGGTTACTTTGCTGATGTTTATCGAGGCAAATGGAAGAACCAAATCTACGTGGCCATTAAAGTTCTCAAGAACAACGGTAAGCTGTCACGTGTTATAGTAATATTAGTCACCTTATATCCATAGCTAATCAAGGGCAATAAGATATGAATCTTTGACTGTATTCTTGTTAAAACTAGATAAAATCATATACAGTTCCAGTCAATAGTTTGGACTCACCTTCTAATTCAATGATTTTCTTTATTTTTGTTAATTAAAACACACTTCATGTCTTAAAGTAATGATGGACTGTCATTTCTCTTTACTTACTTGAGTGGTTCCTGACATGATATGGATTACAACAGTTGTGGAATAGGGCTATTTACTGTATTTTTATTATTTACTGTTTGATCTCAAGCACATTAAGAAGGTAAGAAATTGCACTAATTAACTTTTGACGAGGTATACCTGTTAATTGAAAAGCTTTCCAGGTGACTACCTCATGAAGCTGGTTAAGATAATGCCAATAGTGTGCAAAGTGTCATCAAGGTAAATGGTGGCTACTTTTAAAAATCTAAAATATGAAATGTATTTTGTTTGTTTAACCCTTTTTTATTTACCACATAATTCTGTATATGTTCATATGTTATTTCATAGTTTTGATATCTTCAGTATTGTTCTACAATGTAGAAAATGATCAAAATACAGAAAAATCTATGAATAAGTAGGTGTGTTCAAACTTTTGACTTACTGAATACCTTCATATCATATCTTGTTTAAAAACCAGACAGTACACTTTGTTGCTAATCCAAATTTAAAACCATACATATCTCTCTGAATTCTGCTACCTGTGAAAATCAGAAGAGACTGTTGGAGGTTGAAGACAATGACATCACTGTCCACACAGTGCTAGTGTAAATAGTAAATGAGTTGGAAAAATTGAGCTTCAAGCTGTTTTTGGTTTTATGGGAGACAGTTTTGCCAACTAGTGTTTTCACACTTTTTTCCAAGCTTGAATAATGATTCATGATGATTGGTTGGACACTTGTCTTTGCTCAATCAGTGGTCTGTAATCTCAAGTGGAAGCCCAGATACTATACTTCCACCCATCCAATCACACACTTTTTTGTGTTTGCCATGAGTCCCGCATGCCTCAGCAACCTCAGGGCAGCCCTTAGATGTTATAAATGCTGCTGCTAGTCAATACTATAAATAATAATGTTGTCTAAATAGGCAGTGGCATACGCACTGTGGGGAGGATTCTGTCCATGAGGTGCTGAAACATCACTGGGGCACCAAACAACCCAAACAGAAGAGTGACAAATTGGTGTAAACCAAACGGAGTGGAAAAAGCCATTTTTTCACAGGATAATGGAGTCAAGAGGATCTGCCAATGTCCCTTTGTTAGATCCAGTATCGAATAAAAGCGAGTCACACCTAACCAATTGAGCAGTTCATCAATGAGGCATTGGATATGTCTCAAATTTAGACACCACATTGACTTTTCTATAGTCTACACAGAACCAGACTGGCCTGTCAGTCTTGGGAACTAAGACCACCAGGCTACTCCAGTTGCTGTGCAACTCCTCAATTACCCCCATGTCAAGCATTGCCTTGAGTTCATCCCAAACCACATTTTTATTGTGTTTGGGGAGCTCATATGGGTAGCTGCGCACCACCACCCCTGGGGGAGTCTCTATATGGTACTCTGTGAGGTTAGTGCGACCAGGAAGGGGTGAAAACATATCACAGAATTCCTCCTGCAACCTGATAACCTGTGCTCTCTGGGATGGTGAGAAGTGGTCTCCACAGGAGACTGGGGTGAATTCAGCTGCACCTTTTGGACTTACCTCCAGTCCCAGCTCTGCCCTCTTGGGAACTAATGTTGCCAGAGCCACAGGAATCTCCTCTTTCCATGGTTTCAGAAGATTGAGGTGGTAAATTGCATATTTTACAAAATACAAAAGAGTGCCTCTGCAAATTACGAAAAGGCACTCCTTCCATGAATCATGTTGCATAATCCACAATGACTAACACAAAGTGATACCCTTGTGCAGGTCGATCTAATGATCCAACAAGATCCATGCCAATTCTTATATTGACATATAATCTGTCCTTAATCACTGCAAAATATGGGTAGGAAACGGCAACATTCGGTTGAAGATTTTGAGCATCGATTACTCTCACTTGGTCAAAAGCATGTTTCAGAGTCTCGTCTCATGCCTACTCCAGAGGGAAATCCGTGAGGGAAATCCTGAGAGGAGGGGTGTGGCCCTCCCTTTGTCAACATGATGTGGAGCTGACGTGGATGGTCCTGGGACTGCCTCCCCAGCAAACGATGCTGCAGGATTCCCTGTGATGTGTTAATGCCAGACATATCCACTACTAACTGTTTTATTAAGGTTCTAAACCCCGGCCAGTCTGTCCCCAGGATAATTGGATGGGTGAGGCTTGGGGACTAACTGCCCCTCCACACTATATTTTTCACCACAGAAATGGTGATGGGCATGAGTGGATATTTGTGAACATTCCTGTGCACACACTGCACCTTAACCAATCATGGATTTCCTAGTGCCCCACAGTGAAACAGGCTTTGATGCATGGAGGTCTGATTACAACCAGAATCCACCAAAGCCTGATGTGTACCCCCTTGAATACTTGCAGAGACACGGTACATTCCTGCTCGATCAGGGGAAGCCTGTGGCGCATCAGGAATGCAAATCAGAACCCCTGCCTCCTTGCAGAAGTGCTGATTCTGGGAAATCCCAGCCTTCCTGCTGTACCAACAGACCTGGCCAGACTTGCTTCTGACTTTGGTGGGCATGGATGGGTCCACCTGTGGAGAGAGACGGGGTTAGTGGCAGCACAGACACAGAAGGAGAAGGGGGTTCAAGTTCGAGGAGTGGGTTTCGGGGGAATTAGCCCCCATTTCTGCAGGGCTGGGGTAGGGGGAGGTGAGGAGGGGGAGAGAGAGAGAAGCTACAGGAACGCCTGCTCCTCAAAACACCATCAGGTGAGTCTCTGCCAGCCAGACCATCTCCTCCAATGGTTCTTGATGTTGCACTTGCCTGCCAGCAACCACCATCAACAGGCATCTTGGAGCTGTTGTACAAAAGCAGACAGGTGGCTGACTTCGCCGTATGCCAGTGAGCAGAAGCGCTGGCAGTGCTCTTCTGGGCCGCGACTGACCTGCTGCAATATAGCCCACTTCAGGTCTAGATTCTTCAGCATGCTGATGGTCAAGAGCTGGAGTTCCCCTGACAGGACAGCAATAAGCTGGCAACCCACTGTGAGTTTGGCCATGAGCTTGCCTCTGTGATGCACCCAAACAGCTCGAGGAATGCTTCTGGGCCATCCTGTGGCCCCATCTTGACCAGCGGAATGGGAACACTGGCCGCAGGAGTGACTGCTGGAGTACCCGCTGACTGGACCAGGCTCCAGATCACCTGCCAGTCATCCACCTGGGCTTCAAGCAGGGTCCAGAAGTGCTGCTCCTGGTCAGTGGACAGTGCAACAAGGTCTTGCTGCTGCCACTGGAGGTTGCTGGCGAGTGTCTGGAGGAGCTCCCTGACTGTCTCAGACTCCATGGCAGCATTTGTTCCTTACTCCCGGGTTTTGGCACCAATGTAACACCTTTTATGCAGGGGCATTGAGGGACTGGTAGACAGGCATGACAGTTCAAGGTGCATTTTATTATTTTCCCTCTATTTTCACTTTTCAGTGACTGTACACACGCATTGGGAAACACAGCTCTCATTCTCTCGTTACTCACCATCTGAAAGACACATGGAGACACTTTAATAGACAGCCAGTAATTTGACACAGGTGTCACTCATCACATGTTACCTGCTGGTTCAACCTGACTCCTTGCCATTCATAGCCAGTGCTCGACCATGCCCCCGCTGCCACAATAACTTAATATTTTATCATCGCCTGTTGCTTATAACTGGCAGCACAGTGGTGTAGTGGTTAGCACTGTTGCCTCACAGCAAGAAGGTTCTGGGTTTGAGCCCAGTGGCCAACAGGGGCCTTTCTGTCTGGAGTTTGCATGTTCTCCCCATGGATTTCCTCTGGGTGCTCTGGTTTCCCCCACAGTCCAAAGACATGCAGGTTAGGCTAATTGGTGGCTCTAAATTGACCATAGGTATGAATGTGAGTGTGAATGGTTGTTTGTCTTTATGTGTCAGTCCCATGTTGTCCAGGGTGTACCCTGCCTCTTGCCCATAGTCAGCAGGGATAGGCTCCAGCTTGCCTGCGACCCTGCATAGGATAAGCGGTTATGAATAATGGATGAATAATGGATGTTGCTTATAACAATGGTCAAAGTCCTTCCTGTGCCAGGACCTGATCTTTCCAGGCAGTCTCCTGTCCAAGTACTAACCAGGCCCTTAAGGCACATTGGGGGGTGCTGATCTCCGTTTCCATAGCCCCCGACCTCTTGTCTATTACATAGCTAGGGTTACAGTGGGGGCTCTGTGAGTAGGGAGTCAAACTCTGGTAACCGCAAGAGTTTGACTCCCTACATGCATATGTATTACGGCCTTGCCAGATGGCAGTAGATACCATTTTTATGATGGTCTTAAGAATGATCCGACTGCGAGTAGGACTCACAATCTCCTGATCAAGAGACGGACATACTAACCACTAGGCCAGCTCGCGGTTATAACAATGGTAGATACAGTGGTGCTTGAAAGTTTGTGAACCCTTTACAATTTTCTATATTTCTGCATAAATATGACCTAAAACAACATCAGATTTTCACACAAGGTCTAAAAGTAGATAAAGAGAACCCAGTTAAAGAAATGAGACAAAAATATTAGACTTGGTCATTTATTTATTGAGGAAAATGATCCAATATTACATATCTGTGAGTGGCAAAAGTATGTGAACCTCTCAGATTAGCAGTTAATTTGAAGTTGAAATTAGAGTCAGGTGTTTTCAATCAATGGGATTATAATCAGGTGTGAGTGGGCACCCTGTTTTATTTAAAGAACAGGGATCTATCAAAGTCTGAGCTTCACAACACGTTTGTGGAAGTGTATCATGGCATGAACAAAGGAGATTTCTGAGGACTTCAGAAAAAACGTTGTTGATGCACATCGGGCTAGAAAAGGTTACAAAACCAACAAAGATCACTCCAAGAGCAAGGCGTGTAATAGTTTGCGAGGTCACAAAGGACCCCAGGGTAACTTCTAAGCAACTGAAGGCCTCTCTCACATTGGATAATGTTAATGTTCATGAGTCCACCATCAGGAGAACACCGAACAACAATGGTGTGCATGGCAGAGTTGCAAGGAGAAAGCCACTGCTCTCCAAAAAGAACATTGCTGCTCGTCTGCAGTTTGCTAAAGATCACGTGGACAAGCCAGAAGGCTATTGGAAAAATGTTTTGTGGTTCGGATGAGACCAAAATAGAACTTTTTGGTTTAAATGAGAAACATTATGCTTGGAGAAAGGAAAACACTGCATTCCAGCATAAGAACCTTATCCCATCTGTGAAACATGGTGGTGGTAGTATCATGGTTTGGGCCTGTTTTGCTGCATCTGGGCCAGGATGGCTTGCCATCATTGATGGAACAATGAATTCTGAATTATACCAGCGAATTCTAAAGGAAAATGTCAGGACATCTGTCCATGAACTGAATCTCAAGAGAAGGTGGGTCATGCAGCAAGACAACGACCCTAAGCACACAAGTTGTTCTACCAAAGAATGGCTAAAGAAGAATAAAGTTAATATTTTGGAATGACCAAGTCAAAGTCCTGACCTTAATCCAATCAAAATGTTGTGGAACGACCTGAAGCGAGCAGTTCATGTGAGGAAACCCACCAACATCCCAGAGTTGAAGCTGTTCTGTATGAATGGGCTGAATGGGCTAAAATTCCTCCAAGCCGGTGTGCAGGACTGATCAACAGTTACCAGAAATGTTTAGTTGCAGTGATTGCTGCACAAGTCAAGTCAACTTTATTGTCAAATATGCTATACATGCTCGACATACAGCACAGATGAAATTTCAGTCCTCTCTGACCCATGGTGCAAACAGGCAATGCAATAAATAAAAATAGAATAATTGAAATTAACAGTATAAACACTCTAGATAAGAACTAGACATAGACTAAACACTCATACAGTATATATTAGAGTTGAGCTGGATACTCGGCTGAAACGAGTATCCGGTAGAGATAAAGCACTTTTGCCGAGTACGAGTATTATACGAGTCAATATCTGTGCTCGGACTGAATGAAAATCCTCACACAGCGTCACAGTGCCCCTCCCCTACACACACCGCTCTGCTCACTCACACAGAGAACAGCTCTCTGTCTCTACCTCAGTCCGTTAACGTTTCGGGTTTCTTCAGCTTCAAGTTTGTTTTTATTTCAGTTTGTACTTACTTATAACCAGTAGAGTTCTGGTAAACGTGGGTTCGTTCAGACGTGGTGCTTCGTAGAAAGCGACTTGCGTTGTGTCTCTGCCTGTCGGAGATTTTATTTTCTTTTTTTAACCGTCGGTTAAAAACAGTTTGTTTTTTTACTTCACGCATTGAGTGTCTGACACTTTCTTTCTGTAATTCATGTAAAAATAAAAGTAGTAGTGGTATAAGTATTACAAATTAAGCTGCACACACACACACTCTCTCTCCCTCTCTCTGCCGGTTGTCGGAGTTTTTTTTTTTTTTTAAACCGTCAGTTGGCTCTAACCAGTTTTATTTTACTTCACGCACTGAGTGTCTGACACTTTCTAGGTAGTAGTGGTATAAATAATATTACAAATTAAGCTACACACACACACACACACACACACACACACACACACACACCTGGTGTGGAAATTAAAAAAATAAAGAACCAAAAAAAATCACACTGATCATAAAAAAAACTAAAAGTTAAAAAAAGAAAGTTATGTTGAGTATGAAAACTCTTGTTCATTACATTTCATTTCATAATTGCAACCGCATGTGTTGTATTCATTGTTGCAAAACTTGTTCTGTAAATAGTTCGTTTGCTATCGTGATCAAAACCATTGATCTGAAGCTCAATGCTGATGCTGTCCTGTAAATAGTTTTCTAATCAGCAATAAATATAACAATTTCTGATCATATCCAAGATGGCGCCGCGGACAGTTGCCTCGGTACTTCGCTCTCTCGTACTTTCTATATTTTTGTGTATTTGTTGTGTTTCTTGCGTTTCTTCGCTTGTCACATACTCTAGAGAAGAACTCATAAATGTTGGATTAACCACCAGTAAAGTTCTTTCATCAGCTTTCATCAATCCGGAAATTTTTTCAGAGTTTCTTGTCGGGGGAGCAGTAGCTCTCTACGGATTACGCCTGGGACGCCGGACACACTGGGCGAAGTGAGCCGGCGCGCTCGTCAGGCTGAGGCAGCGGGGGTTTCGCACTGCGCTCCCGTCTATTCACCTGGCTAACGTCCGCTCTCTGGCCAATAAGATGGACGAACTGCTGCTCCTCAACACAATTAACACAGATTTTAACAGATCTGCTGCCTTGTGCTTCACCGAAACCTGGCTCGGTGAGCACATCCCGGACTCTTCTCTCCACCTGCCTGGATTTCGCCTGCACCGAGCGGACCGCGAAACGGAGCTCACGGGGAAAACGAGGGGAGGCGGAGTCTGCTTTTATATTAATGAAGGTTGGTGTACTGATGTCACAGTCCTAAATAAATCATGCAGTCCTCATCTGGAGACATTATTCATAAACTGCAAACCGTTTTATGCTCCGCGAGAGTTTTCCTCGTTTATTCTGGTTGGAGTTTACATCCCCCCTCAGGTGTGTGTTAATGAGGCATTACAACACCTGGCTGACCAGATAAACAATGTGGAGAAAAAACACCCGGACTCTCTGCTCATTGTTTTGGGGGACTTTAACAGAGCAAACCTCAGCCACGAACTGCCAAAATATAAACAGCACATTAAGTGTCCCACCAGGGACTCTAACACTCTGGACCACTGTTACACTGTTTTAAAGGACTCATACCACTCTGTCCCCCGTGCAGCCTTGGGACTATCTGATCACTGTATGGTTCGTCTTATCCCGTCCTACAGGTAGAAGCTGAAATCTGCTAAGCCTGTAGTTAAGACAGTGAGGAGATGGTCTGATGAGGCCAAAGCGGAACTACAAGCCTGCTTTGACTGCACTGATTGGAGTGTTTTTGAGGCTGCAGCTTCAGACCTTCATGAACTGACTGATACTGTGACATCTTACATCAGTTTTTGTGAGGATGTGTGTGTGCCCACCAAGACCTTCCGCACATACAATAACAACAAACCCTGGTTCACCGCAAAACTCAGACAGCTTCGCCAGGCCAAGGAGGAGGCCCACAGAAGTGGGAACAGAGTCCTGTACAAACAGACCAGAAACACAGAGTGCGTTTACATGCACATAGAGAAAATCGAATTTCTGCCATTGCTCGACTGAAATCAAAGTTCTAAATGACATGGAAACACCTTAGCTAGGCTGAAATTGAACCGAACTTGATTTCTCGTAATCGAGCTACACGACCTAGATTATGCGATTTCTGCCAAGCTACTTAGTGCATGTAAACCCTGTCGAGCTACTTACTTCAGCACTGCCCCTTCCGGGAGTGACGAGTCCACAAGCAGGAAACACAACAGCCTTGGTCGGCATGACACTTTAGCCGCCACTTTATTAGGAACACTTGTGTCTGGGCATGTACGCACCCAGGGGCGCCGCTAGGAGGGGAAAAGTTAGGACGATTCTAAGGGCCTGGCACTGACAGGGGGGCCTGTGAGGGATATTAATATTATTTTAATAGTATTGCCTTGTGTAAGTTTTTGAAATAAAATATTTCATTTCATCTGTTAAAATATGCAAATTATACATGGTTGTGATTTGCTATAACATTTTTCTTGAATAATTTATGATATTGTCATTTCACCCCTCCACCCTTTTTACTAATGGTACAGTGTGATTCTGGGTGCGGGACACGTGAAATGTGTAGCTCCGTGTATGCACAGCGCTGTTATATTAGCGCAGCTTAGAGCAGCTGTCAGTTTTTCTATGTGCGCAACAGAGGTGTGCATTCTAGAAGTTGCTAAACAGGAGCAGGTGTGATGAATTATGAAGTCCGGATATCACACTGTGTGTGAAAAAAAAAATCACCTTTTTTCATAGGTATCTTTATTGTATAATTAAGTCTAGGTGTTTTGCCATTGTTCATGTGTGGATTTGTTGATATTGTTAAGTATTTAACTTTAATATTTTGCCCATTAGCTGTGGTCAGAGATATCATTGCTATTGTTCATGTGTGGATTTATTGATACTGTTGCTAAGTATTTAACTTGAATATTTGAACATTTGCTGTGTTTTCTAATAAATGTGTGATGCCTAAAAGAAACCAAAAACACTTAGCGGATTTCTTGCAGTGCACTATGTAATTGTATCAAAAAACTAGTGTAGTTATTCATCAAGGCATACATTTGATCACAAACAATAAGTCAATAAATGGAGGAAACAAAGGAATACATTTTGTAATCCTGATTATTGATGTTTGCTGGAGGGCTCTGGAGTATCCATAATGTGCATACAGAATGTTATAAATCCATAGTGATACAGTGATGTATGCAATTTCTCTCAACACAAATATTACAGATCAACTTCAACTTAGTGGCCATTTTATTAGGAACACTTCTGTTCGTACATACAAACTACAAACACTTCTTGTGAACATGGAACTGATAACTTTGTTTATACTCTTGAATAGCTCTTCATGACGACAACCGGAAGCGTACCAACACGATGGGGCGTGTAGCACCACCTGTGGCTCGGGTGCACAATGTACCTCACACAATAGCTCGATTTCCTTGTGTGCATGTAGGATTGGATTTCTCTGGCACCCCTGCTGGGACCCTTTGCTCGATTACCGACAGCAGCTCGATTTGGATGTGCATGTAAACGTACTGACTGACGAAAGAGGTGAAATCAGCTAAGAGGAGCTACACTGAAAGGATTAAAAACAGCCTTTCAGCCAACGATCCAGCATCAGTGTGGACAGGCCTGAAGAATATCACTAACTACAGGAGACCATCCCCCTACACTACAATGAACCATCAACTGGCTGACGAGTTGAATGTGTTCTACTCCAGATTCGACAAATTCACACCTCTCCCCCCCTCAGACATTAAAGACCCATTTACACCCCCTGCTATTTTGCCTCCTCTCGCCTCTGACCCCACACCAGCACTCAAGATCTGTGAAGAGGATGTTTGTCAGCTTTTTCGCAGACAGAAGATCAGGAAGGCGCCTGGCCCAGATGATGTATCGCCCTCCTGTCTGAAGGTCTGTGCTGATCAGCTGGCTCCCATCTTCACCCAGATCTTCAATAGATCCCTGGAGTTGTGTGAAGTCCCCTCATGCTTCAAACGCTCCACAATAATCCCGGTTCCCAAGAAAACCACCATCACAGGACTGAATGACTACAGGCCTGTAGCTCTCACATCTGTAGTCATGAAGTCCTTCGAGAGACTGGTGTTGTCACACCTGAACGACATCACAGACCCCCTGCTGGACCCCCTGCAGTTTGCCTACCGGGCAAACAGGTCAGCGGATGATGCAATCAATATGGGACTGCACTACATCCTGCAACACCTTGACTCTGCAGGGACATACGCCAGGATTCTGTTCGTGGACTTCAGTTCGGCATTCAACACCATTGTTCCAGACATCCTCCACGCCAAGCTCACCCAGCTCACTGTGCCCTCCTCCACCTGTCAGTGGATTACAAACTTCCTGACTGACAGGAAGCAGCAGGTGAGGATGGGGAGCTTCACATCCAGCACTCGGACTGTCAGCACTGGCGCCCCACAAGGGTGTGTGCTCTCCCCACTGCTCTTCTCCCTTTATACCAACAACTGCACCTCAAGAGACCTGTCCGTTAAACTCCTGAAATTTGCAGACGATACAACGGTTATCAGCCTCATCCGGGATGGTGACGAGTCTGCATACAGACAGGAGGTTGAACGGCTGGTCTGGTGGTGCGGTCAGAACAATCTGGAGCTGAACACGCTCAAAACTGTGGAGATGACAGTGGACTTTAGGAGGAGCCCCCCCACTCTGCTGCCCATCACCATCAACAACAACACTGTGACTGCCGTTGAAAGCTTCAGGTTTCTGGGTTCCACAATCTCTCAGGACTTGAAGTGGGAGACCAACACAGTCACTATCATCAAAAAGGCTCAGCAGAGGTTGTACTTTCTGCGCCAGCTCAGGAAGCTCAACCTGCCTAAGATGCTGCTGACACAATTCTACTCTGCCATCATTCAGTCTGTTCTTTGCTCTTCCATCACTGTTTGGTTTGAATCGGTCACCAAACAGGAGAAGAACGGACTGCAACGGACAATAAGGTTTGCAGAGAAAATTATTGGTGTCAACCTGCCCTCCATTCAAGACTTGTACTTGTCCAGAGTCAGGAAACGGGCAGGTAACATCTCTGCGGACCCATCACACCCTGGTCACAATCTGTTTAATCTTCTCCCCTCAGGGAAGTGATATAGATCTCTGTATGCAAAAACAACCAGACACAAGAACAGTTTCTTCCCTCAGGCTGTCTGTGATGAACTGCTAAAATACAAATTCATATATCAGTAATATCACTTGCAAAATATCTGCACACTCATACTGTCATTCTGTGCTCACTGCTACTTATATTTATACTTATTTAAATTTACTATTCATCTTTGCACTATGCACCATATTGCACCAAAAGAGAAATCCTTTCTGTGATAAACAGCTAAAATCCAGATTCATATATCAGTAATATCACTTGTAAAATATCTGAACACTTATACCGTCATTCTGTGCACACTGTATACTTTATATTTATTTAACTATTCCACACTTGACTTACCAGGATTACTTTGCACTATGCACCTATTTTTGTTGTTGTTTGTTTGATTTTGTGTCTACGCTTTTTTATCTGTTTTGTACTATGAGAGCTAAGTGAACCGGAGTCAAATTCCTCGTGTGTGTCCACATACCTGGCAATTAAAGTATTTCTGATTCTGATTCAACCCATATCAACTGCATGCTTAAAAACCATACTGGTTAAAGCCCCGCCCATTTCAAGACAACCAGACCCACTTCCGGGTTAAATCCAGCCCACTTCCGGGTTAAATCCCGCCCACTCCGAGTACGGATACAGATAATTCATATGGTTAACAGATACAGATAATGCTGTATTCGCTCATCCCTAATATATCGGGGTTTTGTGTGTGTGTGTGTGTGTGTGTGTGTGTGTATATGTATGTGTGTGTGTGTGTGTATATATATATATATATATATATATATATATACAACCACCGATTCCAAAAAAGTTGGGACAAAGTACAAATTGTAAATAAAAACGGAATGCAATGATGTGGAAGTTTCAAAATTCCATATTTTATTCAGAATAGAACATAGATGACATATCAAATGTTTAAAGTGAGAAAATGTATCATTTAAAGAGAAAAATTAGATTATTTTAAATTTCATGACAACAACACATCTCAAAAAAGTTGGGACAAGGCCATGTTTCCGACTGTGAGACATCCCCTTTTCTCTTTACAACAGTCTGTAAACGTCTGGGGACTGAGGAGACAAGTTGCTCAAGTTTAGGGATAGGAATGTTAACCCATTCTTGTCTAATGTAGGATTCTAGTTGCTCAACTGTCTTAGGTTTTTTTTGTCGTATCTTCCGTTTTATAATGCGCCAAATGTTTTCTGTGGGTGAAAGATCTGGACTGCAGGCTGGCCAGTTCAGTACCCGGACCCTTCTTCTATGCAGCCATGATGCTGTAATTGATGCAGTATGTGGTTTGGCATTGTCATGTTGGAAAATGCAAGGTCTTCCCTGAAAGAGACGTCATCTGGATGGGAGCATATGTTGCTCTAGAACCTGGATATACCTTTCAGCATTGATGGTGTCTTTGCAGATGTGTAAGCTGCCCATGCCACACGCACTAATGCAACCCCATACTATCAGAGATGCAGGCTTCTGAACTGAGTGCTGATAACAACTTGGGTCATCCTTCTCCTCTTTAGTCCGAATGACACGGCGTCCCTGATTTCCATAAAGAACTTCAAATTTTGATTCGTCTGACCACAGAACAGTTTTCCACTTTGCCACAGTCCATTTTAAATGTGCCTTGGCCCAGAGAAGACGTCATGTTTAGATACGGCTTCTTCTTTGAACTATAGAGTTTTAGCTGGCAACAGTGGATGGCACAGTGAATTGTGTTCACAGATAATGTTCTCTGGAAATATTCCTGAGCCCATTTTGTGATTTTCCAATACAGAAGCATGCCTGTATGTGATGCAGTGCCGTCTAAGGGCCCGAAGATCACAGGCACCCAGTATGGTTTTCCGGCCTTGACCCTTACGCACAGAGATTCTTCCAGATTCTCTGAATCTTTTGATGATATTATGCACTGTAGATGATGATATGTTCAAACTCTTTGCAATTTTACACTGTCGAACTCCTTTCTGATATTGCGCCACTATTTGTCGGCACAGAATTAGGGGGATTGGTGATCCTCTTCCCATCTTTACTTCTGAGAGCCGCTGCCACTCCAAGATGCTCTTTTTATACCCAGTCATGTTAATGACCTATTGCCAATTGACCTAATGAGTTGCAATTTTTGGTCCTCCAGCTGTTCCTTTTTTGTACCTTTTAACTTTTCCAGCCTCTTATTGCCCCTGTCCCAACTTTTTTGAGATGTGTTGCTGTCATGAAATTTCAAATGAGCCAATATTTGGCATGAAATTTCAAAATGTCTCACTTTTGACATTTGATATGTTGTCTATGTTCTATTGTGAATACAATATCAGTTTTTGAGATTTGTAAATTATTGCATTCCGTTTTTATTTACAATTTGTACTTTGTCCCAACTTTTTTGGAATCGGGGTTGTACACGTGTGTGTGTGTGTGTGTGTGTGTGTGTGTGTGTGTGTGTAAATATATACACACACACATACGCATACATAAATTGGAGCAAATAAACAGTCAAGGGCACTTGAGGTATAGCAGGTAAACATGAAATAAGCAGTATAAACAAACTAATAGCTGTTAAGGTGAGGTAGTGCGGAATAGTGCAAATGAGCGAGGTAAAGTGAAATGTGCAGTCCCTGAGTTCAGTGTGTTAATGAACGTTTAGAGAGTGTGTGTGTGTGTGTGTGTGTGTGTTGGGGGGGGAACTGTGAGGGTGACGTCAGATGCTGAAGGGGGGGCAGGGGGGTGTGCGGGCAGAATCTGTGGCAGAGGGGGGAGGAGGGGCAAAATAGGGAGAGAGTTGAGCCTCCTGACCGCCTGGTGAAAGATACTGTCCTTGAGCCTGCTGGTTTTGGCCCAGAGACTCCACAGTCTCCTCCCCGATGGCAGCAGACTGAAGAGGCTGTGAGATGGGTGGGTGGGGTCACCTGCAATCCTGATGGCTTTGTGGGTGAGGCGGGAGTTATAGATATCCATAAGAGAGGAGAGAGAGACACCAATGATCCTCTCAGCTGCTCTCACGATGCACTGCAGAGTCTTGCAGCAGGACACAGTGCAGGCGCCGTACCACGCAGTGATGCAGCTGGTCAGGATGTTCTCGATGGTGCATCTGTAAAATGTGTGCATGATGGGGGCCGGGACGCTTGCTCTCCTCAGTTTGCAGAGGAAGTACAGACGCTGTTGGGCTTTTTTGGCCAGTGATGCGGTGTTGTTGCTCCAGGACAGGTCTTCAGAGATGTGCACACCTAGAAACTTGGTGCTGCTCACCCTCTCCACTGCAGCACCGTCGATAAATAGTGGAGCATGCTGGGTGTGCGCTCTCCTGAAGTCCACAATAATCTCCTTCGTCTTCTCCACATTCAGGTGGAGATTGTTGTCCTTGCACCACATGGCCAAGCAGCTCACCTCACTCCTGTAGATTGTCTCATCGCCATTGTTGATGAGACCCACCACAGTCGTGTCATCCGCAAACTTAATGAAGAGGTTGGAGCTGGATGTTGGTGTGCAGTCATGGGTCAGCAGAGTGAAGAGGAGGGGGCTCAGCACACATCCTTGGGGGGCCCCCGTGTTCAATGTGATGGTGCTGGAGGAGTTGCTGCCAACCCGTACAACCTGTGGTCTCCCCGTCAGGAAGTCCAGCAGCCAGTTGCACAGGGAGGTGTTGAGTCCCAGTTGGTCCAGTTTATGAATGAGCTGCTGAGGAATGATTGTGTTGAATGCTGAGCTAAAGTCTATGAACAGCATTCTGACATACGAGTCTTTTGTCTCCAGGTGGGTAAGGGCTGAGTGGAGGGCAGTGGAGATGGCGTCATCGGTCGAACGGTTGGACTGGTATGCAAACTGGAAAGGGTCCGGGGGGCAGACTTGATATGCCACATGACTAGCCGCTTGAAGCACTTCATGAGGATGGGAGTGAGTGCGACAGGGCGGTAGTCATTGAAGCAGGAGGGAGACTGCTTCTTCGGGACCGGGATGATGGTGGTGGCTTTGAGGCACGTGGGGACAACAGCCTGGCTCAACGAGATGTTGAAGATGTCTGTAAAGACATCTGTGAGCTCCTTGGCACAGTCTCTCAGAACACGACCAGGAATGTTATCAGGACCCGGGGCTTTCCGTGCATTTGTCATCCTGAGAGCTCTCCTCACGCTGTCTGGGGACAGTGTCAACACCTGGTCGCCGGGAGGTGGTGGGGTCTTCTGTGCCGTGGTGCTGTTGTCTGCCTCAAAGCGAGCGAAGAAGTCGTTCAACTGATTCAGCAAAGAGGTGGAGTTATCACAGGTCTGCGGCGAGGGCTTGTAGTCTGTGATGGTCTGAATCCCCCGCCACAGGTTCCTGGTGTCTCTGCTGTCATTGAAATAGACAGCAATTTTCCTGGAATACTGTCTCTTGGCCACCCTGATGCCTTGTGACAGGTTGGCCCTAGCTGTCCTTAGGCCCACCTCGTCCCCAGCTCTGAAGGCGGCGTTCCGAGCCCTCAGGAGCCTGTGGACTTCCCGTCAGCCATGGCTTCTGATTGGCCCGAATGGAGATGGTTCTGGTGACTGTAACATCGTCCATGCACTTCCTCATGTAGGCAGTGACGGTCTCTGTGTACTCCAGGAGATCTGTGGAGGTGTTGTAGGTGGCCGCCTGTCTGAACATGCTCCAGTCAGTGGTGGAAAACAGTCCTAGAGTGCTTCTGAGGACCCCTCTGGCCACACACGTATCTGCTTTGTAGCTGGTTTGGTGACTTTAACCAGCAGCCTGTATGCTGGCATTAGAATAACAGTGGAGTGATCTGAGGCCCCAAGGTGAGGGAAGGGTAGGGCTTTGTAGGCGTCTTTATGCATGGTGTAAACATTGTCCAGAGTATTGTTTCCGCGTGTGGGAAAGTTGATATGTCCATAGAGTTTTGGAAACACGCTCTTGGGGTTTGCATGGTTGAAGTCCCCAGCCAGGATGAGGAAAGCATCTGGGTGGGCTGTCTGCTGCTCACTGATGTGCTGATAGAGTTCATTCAGTGCTTCACTCCTGTTGTTATTGGAGCCAGGAGGGATGTATATTGCTACCAGCAATATGGCTGTAAATTCCCTCGGCAGGTAGAATGGCCGGCACTTAATAATTATGAACTCCACCAGTGGTGAGCAGTGTTTGCAGACCACGACAGCATCGCGGCACCAGGCATCACTGATGTAAACACAGAGTCCTCCACTGCGAGTCCCCCCCCCCCCCCCCCCCCCCCCCCCCCCCCCCCCCGACTAGCGCTCTGTCTGACCGGTAGCATGTTAGCCGGGCTAGCTGAATGGCACAGTCCGGGATGCTGTCGTTAAGCCATGTTTCCACAAACACGAGGACACAACACTCACTCACAGACTTAGAAGATGAGTGGAGCAGGTGGACATAATCCAGCTTGTCCAGCGAGCGTACGTTGGCCAGAGTGATGGTAGGGATAGCCGGCCGGTGAGGGCTAGCCGCTAGCCTAGCCCGGATACCTCCGCGCTTGCCCCTCTTCTGCTTCCGCATGTTCCGCCTGTGGCGCTTCCACTGTGGGCTGGATGCAGGAGTGGGGGTCGGTGGTTGAGCAGGCCTCCAGAGCAAACCGTAGTCGCATAGCACTTCCGCGTCCACTGAATTTATATCCGTGAATATAGTTCTGTGGATGTCGAGCAGAAACTCACAGGAGTATGTACGCCTTAAGACTGATGGACGCGACAAAGACGAACAGATACACATTGTTTTAAAACACAAAAAACACGAAAACACCGTTCTTAGTACTTATGAAAATTCCTTAGTACATTTAAAAGGAGAACTTTTTTCTTGAATATATTTTTGTCTGGATACATAAAGGTCATAGGCAAAGGTTTTCAATTTATGTACATTTGAAACTTGATATGTTTAAAAATCCTGTGTAATTTTCTTCTGGTCCCAAGAAGTATTGTTAATAAGTTAGCGCGGATCGCGGCGAATTTCTGCTCAACGATTTTTGTGACCATTCGGCGCGTGACGTCATTCATGGCAAACAAAACTTGAGTTGAGTTCACTTCCATTTATTTGCATTGCCGTTTTGCTTGAGTGCAGGCGTACGTTCGGGAATTTCCAAAGGAAATAAGGCATGGTTTGTTGTGCAGTGAACTGTAACAACGGGACCGGTTCAGGAAGAAGTTTTTACCTTTTTTTGAGAGAGGAGAAGAGGTGGAGAGAGTGGATTGTGCGCGTGAAGCGAGAGGGTTGACAGCAGGGTAAATACACCACTCTGTGCTCCGATCACTTCAAGGGGGGAGCATTGATTCATTTTTGAAGAATCCCCATCTGTGAGTTTAGGTGTCACTGTCGGACAGAGAAGACTCAAACCTGATGCTGTTCCGACAAAATTCGAACACAAAATCAAGCAGTCAAAGAAGAAACAGAGCAGCAACGTTCAAGCAAAAAGGAGAAGATTGGAGGTAAACATTTTTACCTTTGCTTGCAATTGACAAGTCAAGAATCCTGAGGGATCTTGTACAATCATTGTGGAAATGAGACAAAAGGGATATTTCCTCGCTTAGAGTAGGCCATAAATAGTATAATGCTTGTATTACTATTAGCAATATATTATATTAGCAATATAAACAAAGCCACGTTATATTATAGGGATTGTGTGTGCCCATGTGGTTTAATTATTCTTCAAAAGGGCTCTTATTTAGTATTATGACGAAAGTAAGAATTTATCATAACTACCAGGATAAATCGTTTGGGCGCGAGTCTTGTTGAGGTCCGGGGTCACCGTGATCAGAGTTGACCGAGTCGCTGTCCGATTCCGAGGCCGCACGGTCAAACCAGTGAGCCGCATTCACCGATTGCATCGCAACAGCCATAGGTTCATACATATATGGTTTCACCTCTCGATATTCAATTTGGAGACTTCCTACTTCAAAATCGCTATCGCTTTCAGACATTTTACACAACCTCTCACGACCAAAGTCCGTACACGTGTGCTTGGTTCGCAAGTAAACACAGAACTACTCCCAGTCTGTTTACCTTGAATGACGTCACGACGACTGTCCTCTGGCGGTAAAAGTGCGCATAAGTGAGATGTAAACAAACCTTCGGAACTTGCGCAAACCAGTATATTTTAACCGTTTTATTCAATTTTAGGGTGCAAATTAGTCACCAGGAAGATTGAATTCACTTTTTGGGTCGTTCTTCAGGAAATGTATTCTACATTCAACCTCCAACCCTTGCCTATGACCTTTAAGTAGGCTATAGTTTTTCAGTACTTCTTCCACCCCGATTTCTTACATAACATAGCATGCTCGTATCTTATATAAATGCTAACTTGTCATTTTTACAACCCAACAGAATAAAATGGGAATAACTGAATTTTGTTTTCTTTAATATTGCAATACAAAATACTGGTGAAATGAATTTGCTTCTCTGAGGTTTATTGCAAATTTTATGAGCTCTACCTCCTCTTACACACTAGGTGGCAGCACCAGGGGTAGTAGCATACAGAGCATGAAGTTGAGTGGGAATCTAACTGCCTCAAAGTATGCTTACTTGATAGTTCAAAAAGTTAAGCTAATCAGAAGGAAGTGTTATTGCACGTGTCAACCACAAGGCCTGCAGCCTTGTTTCATTTGAAAAATGTAATACTGAAACAGCCTGTAATACACTACTGCTCAACATTTTCATACTGTCCAGAATTCACAGCAGATCCATATAGGGTATTTACTATAAAACCACTGCATATACGTGCACACTGTATTTTACTGTGGGTGGCTTGATGCAGCTATTGCAAACAAGGGATATGCAATCAAATATTAAGTGTAATTTACTTTGACTATCTGTTCCAATACGTTTGCTCACCTAAAATTTGGGTGGTCTGCCACCAAAGGTGATATGTTCTAAGTTGTTTAACATATCTAGATATAAGTACCCTGATATATATTCAGGACTTCAGGACCAGGGTTGGGAACCTGTGAACTATGCTATATTATTCCAGAAAGTTTTGTATGATCCTAAGCTTCAACTGTAATGACAATAGTCTCACTTGTCATTAAGATTTTGTTTCAGAACTACAGTCTAGAATTTTCAAGTCCTTTCCCAGCATTATTGCTTAGTAAGGTGTTGGGCCACCACAAGCCACCAAAACAGCTTCAATATGCCTTGAAACAGATTCTACAAATCTTTGGAGAGATGAACACCGTTACTGCAGAAGACATTTCCTTAGCTGGTGTTTTGATGTTGATGTTGGTGGAGAGTGCTGTCAAATATATCAGTCCAAAATTTTCCATAGGTGTTCGCTTGGGTTGTGAGCCCTTGTGCTCTGTGGATGGGATATCATGCTAGAAGAACCCACTACCCTGCAAAATGTATCTTCACAGGATAAAGGTGAAGTCAGAATGACTTTGCATTGATTTGCAGTGACTTCTTCCTTAAAAATGGACCCAAACCATGCCATCAAAAAGCCCCCTACAGCATAACAGTCACCAGTAAACAGTTTTCCCTTTAATTTGTCACCTACCTGTATGCTTAATATTATGTTTTTTTATGTCTTCCTCTCAGAGTCTCTGAACCAACAAACATTTCAGATGGAGGTTGAGGTTTTGAAACAGTTGCGTCACAACCATCTTATCTCACTCTTTGCAATATGCACTTCATCCATCCCCTATTTCATCATTACTGAGTACATGGAGAAGGGAAACCTAAGGGATTTACTCCGCAGTAAGTCTTCACTCTCAGTCTAATCTTCTTTTGAACAATTGCTCAAAAATACAGAAGGGGGCACATGAGGCTCAGTAAAGACTTTCTGTAGCATTTTATTGGAGAACCTTCAACATGTGATTCTTTTCAAATGGCTGCCTATATATATAATATTATAATTATATATATATAATATATATAATAATAATATTATATATATAATAGTGTGTTTTAATGTCGATACAACTGTAGAGTTTATTGGCTGAAGCTGTAAATTATGTTTACAGATATTTTTTTCTCTGCTCTCTTTGCTTTTCTGAGGTCCAGAGGGCAATGCTTTAGACCCAGAAATCTTGGCTGACATGGCATTTCAGGTGGCTGATGGGATGTCTTACCTGGAGGATCACAATAGTATTCACAGAGACCTGGCAGCTCGCAATGTTCTTGTTAGTGAGGGTTACCTGTGCAAGGTGGCTGACTTTGGTTTAGCACGATTCATCAAGGTGATGGTTACAAAATAGTTTATCTTTGTAGAATTTAATGTGATTTTGGGTATTATGCTATAGTAGTAGATAGTCTTGGCTATAAACTATCATACTATATTCTAGGTTTTCCTTTGTATATTGGTAGATTATTTTAGCTTGGACATATTTGGTAAAACCAAGAGTAATTCCATATATTATTAATTTATTTTTCCCTGTGTATACCATTATTCTCCACTCAGATTAGATATTAATGTTGTATAGTGTTGTTTTCCACTTTACTTACAAACTGTCGCAAAATGTTAAGGCATTGTGCACACTCGAGCTGTTTTACTGAGACAGAATTACAGGTCCAAAATCCAAATGATAAAGCAAATGCATATTGACTTTGGGTAATCAAGTATCAGTTTTAAAAACAAATGAGGTCAGTGGATGGTATATGCAAAGTTTCAATAAGTGGAAAAGGGTGTAGTGTGTGTGTGTGTGTGTGTGTGTGTGTGTGTATATATATATATATATATATATATATATATATATATATATATATATATAGTGTGTTATTTACCAGCTGGGAGGTCCGTATGGTGAAATACCGTGACCGAGGTCTTGAAAGTACTGAGCAAGGCCCTCTGGGCCGAGGTCAGTATTCAAGGCCGAGGTCACGGTATTTTACCATATGGACCAACCTTAAGCAGGTAAATAATATATTTTTTCTTTACCAAATTCTAACAGAAAACGAGAGAGCCCAAAAGGGAAAACCGAGCCGAGGCGTCATTTTTAATCCTCATTCACGGCTGTAATGCAAATGGCTTTTTCCTCGGTATACAAGTGCACTTCCATGGCAGGAAAAAAAACTACATTTTGCCGCCTTTTGTAGTCCCCTATTTATACAAATAGGAGTCATTCAGGATTCAGCCATGTTTTGCTCGGCGTTAGCAAGTTACAGGTTTTTAGCTTTCTCCTGAAATGTTTTATTTCTTCTTCCTCAGGGTAGTAAAACTCACTTTCACTGTGAACACTGTCGTTATCGCTATCCATGCTGTAAAATTAATGCTATTTTGAATCCTCATTCACGGCTGTAATGCAAATTCCTCCTCGGTATACAAGTGCACTTCCATGGCAGGAAAAAAACTACATTTTGCCGCCTATGTAGTCCCCTATTTATACAAATGGGAGTCATTCAGGATTCAGCCATGCTTTTGCTCGGAGTTAGCAAATTACAGGTTTTTAGCTTTCTCCTGAAATGTTTTCTTTTATTATTTCTTCCTCAGGGTAGTAAAACTCGCTTTCGCTGTGAACACTGTCGTTATCGCTATCCATGCTGTAAAATTAATGCTATTCTCCTGAGAAATGCTGGCAAAAATGTATAAGGTTTTTGATAATCTTATAAATAAAGCTTATAAAAAAAGATAAATGTTGACAAAAAATGCTACTATGTTTGTTGTTGTGAATGAGCGAGTCGCCAGAGGTCCGTAACTGGGGTCCGTACCATAGGATACGGATCAACTCGCCAGCCAATTAGAGCGCGGGATTTGGACCACAAAAAAAAAATTTATTATTTACTTGTTACCTCTGCCAACATTGTTTGTTTGTTCCTGATGTAACTCAAAAAGTAGCAAACAGATTTTGATGACATTTTGAGGAAAGGTGAGCCATGGGCCAAGGAACAATTGACTAGATTTTGATGCAAATCCGGATATGTATGAAAATATAGTAAACATCTGGATATTCTAATATGTGGTTTGGCAGAGGTGTGCACTCTGCTGAATGCCCTTCTAGCTTATTATTAAATTGATACAATTAATATGGGGCGGCACGGTGGTGTAGTGGTTAGTGCTGTCGCCTCACAGCAAGAAGGTCCGGGTTCGAGCCCCGTGGCCGGCGAGGGCCTTTCTGTGTGGAGTTTGCATGTTCTCCCCGTGTCCGCGTGGGTTTCCTCCGGGTGCTCCGGTTTCCCCCACAGTCCAAAGACATGCAGGTTAGGTTAACTGGTGACTCTAAATTGAGCGTAGGTGTGAATGTGAGTGTGAATGGTTGTCTGTGTCTATGTGTCAGTCCTGTGATGACCTGGCGACTTGTCCAGGGTGTACCCCGCCTTTCGCCCGTAGTCAGCTGGGATAGGCTCCAGCTTGCCTGCGACCCTGTAGAACAGGATAAAGCAGCTAGAGATAATGAGACGAGATGAGACAATTAATATGGGATTTTAGATCCAACAGAACACTTTATAGTCTACATTAGAGATGTGACTGAATATGAATACATTATTCAAATTGAACAGTTCTAAACAAATACAGATATGAATATGATTTTTTTTTTTAGGAAACTTATGAAAAAGGTTAAGGCCTTTGTACACCTTTTGGTGGGACTGTGGGTAGTTATGCCTTTGGAATTACATCCTGATCCTCTTTTGGTGGACTCCTTTTTTTTTTTTCCCTAATTGTAAAGCAACCATCAAGGACCACAATTGAAACAAGCGCTGTGCGCTTTGTGTTATCTTGGTATGATTATGTCAATATTTTATATATTTATTTATGTACAATTTTTACGTTTATACCGAATAAATCAATCAATCTATCAATCAATCAAAAACCTTGGGTGTGAGAAAGGGACTATATACTTTATTTATTTATTTATGATAGCAAGAGGTGTTAAACAGGACTGTGAGTCTGCAGGATGAAATAAACAAACAATCAGTTAATTTTAAAAACATTAATTTGTATGTTCATTGCATGTATTTTTCATCATTCTAAAATATATGTTCACAGTCATACTGCTATTATAATGAAACTTAAATGATGTTGAATAACAGCGGCACTGCATCCTAGCATTGTGGAATAACAAACCAAAAAAAAGTCAATCTGATAAAATATTGTTAGGTTGCTATAAACAACAGTTCCATGACTTTTTCTCTGTATGTGCTACATTTCTCTTGTAGGAGCCAGTCTATTTGTCTACTGATATAAAGATTCCATTCAAGTGGACAGCTCCTGAAGCCATCGAACACTCCCTTTTCTCTAATAAATCTGATGTCTGGTCTTTTGGCATTCTCTTGTTTGAGATGTATTCTTATGGTGCAAATCTGTACCCAGGTAAACCATAATCTGCTTTCTCTGATTTACTTTTAAAAGTTGCAGCAGCAATATTATAAATTATGGTTAAGTGGAAGTAAATAAAGTCTGAGAATTGTGTAACTTTGCTAACAGAAATTCAAGCAGATTTTTTTTTTACATAAATAAACTCAGTTGTTACAATCAAATCAAATATTTTGTTGTTGTTGTCCTTGCATTTTGTAGGTCTCAGTAACAAAGATGTGCTTGAGGAGATCAAACGTGGCTACAGGATGCCTGCTCCTTCCAAATGTCCAAAATTCATCTACAACCTCATGCTGTCCTGTTGGAGTGAGAAGCCAGAGGATCGGCCAGATTTTAAGTTGTTGAAATCTGAGCTTCAGGAGTACGTGAACCTTGTCAGTTAGCTTTATATATATCCTGTGTGTGTGTGTGTGTGTGTGTGTATAGTATAAATATTTTTATTCAGAGAAATGTACAGCATGTGAGATGGATTTTGACTTTGTAAAATTGCTGTATAATGTTTGTCTCTGATGGGTTTAAGAAAGTAGCACACACAAAATGTCCTACTACAATATCAGTCAAACATTTGGACACACCTTCTAATTCAGTGTTTTTTCTTTATTTGTATTAATTAAAAGACACTTCGTGTCTTAAAGTAATGACGGATGTCATTTCTCTTTACTTAGTTGAGCGGTTCCTGACATGATATGGATTACTACAGTTGTGGAATAGAGCTGTTTACTATATTTTTATTATTTACTATTAGCTGTTTGATCTCAAACACATTAAGACAGCAAGAAATTGCACTAATTAACTTTTGACGAGGCACAGCTGTTAATTGAAAAGCATTTCAGGTGACTGCCTCATGAAGCTGGTTAAGATAATGCCAATAGCGTGCAAAGCGTCATCAAGGCAAACGGTTGCTACTTTAAAGAATCTAAAATATAAAACTTTTTTAAACACTTTTATCACATAATTCCATACATTTTCCATGTGTTATTTCATAGTGTTGATGTCTCCAGTATTGTTCTAAAGTGTAGAAAATAATAATAAAAAAAAACTATGAATGATTAGGTGTGTCCAAATTTTTGACTGGTACTGTACATTAACTGTACACAATGTATTAACTGTAATTATATTAAGTGTATTAATTGTTATACAGATATCATATAATGGTGTAAAGAACATGAGAAGCTGCTGTAATGATATTGGCAAGATATTAAGAATTCCACCTTAATTTAACAAGCACAATCCACTATAATCACCAGCAGCTGTGGAATGTGTGATTTAAGATATTATGTTCTCATTGTGGGCGGCATGGCGGTGTAGTGGTTAGCGCTGTTGCCTCACAGCAAGAAGGTCTGACTTCAAGCCCCGTGGCCGGCGAGGGCCTTTCTGTGTGGAGTTTGCATGTTCTCCCCGTGTCCGCGTGGGTTTCCTCCGGGTGCTCCGGTTTCCCCCACAGTCCAAAGACATGCAGGTTAGGTTAACTGGTGACTCTAAATTGACCGTAGGTGTGAATGTGAGTGTGAATGGTTGTCTGTGTCTATGTGTCAGCCCTGTGATGACCTGGCGACTTGTCCAGGGTGTACCCCGCCTTTCGCCCGTAGTCAGCTGGGATAGGCTCCAGCTTGCCTGCGACCCTGTAGAACAGGATAAAGCGGCTAGAGATAATGAGATGAGATGAGATGTTCTCATTGTACATGACAATAAGAACAGAGTTTTTAATGGAAGTTTTTTTATTTGATCTCATCTCATTATCTCTAGCCGCTTTATCCTTCTACAGGGTCGCAGGCAAGCTGGAACCTATCCCAGCTGACTACGGGCAAAAGGCGGGGTACACCCTGGACAAGTCACCAGGTCATCACAGGACTGATGCATAGACACAGACAACCATTCACACCTACAGTCAATTTAGAGTCACCAGTTAATCTAACCTGCATGTCTTTGGACTGTGGGGGAAACCAGAGCACCCAGAGGAAACCCACGTGGACACGGGGAGAACATGCAAACTCCACACAGAAAGGCCCTCGCCGGCCATGGGGCTCGAACCCGGACCTTCTTGCTATGAGGCGACAGCGCTAACCACTACACCACCGTGCCGCCCTTATTTGATCTGTATTAGCATATTTCATTAGATTCATAAGAACAATTTGACATATTTTCTTTATAATTATTTCCTTGCCCTTTGCTGTGTGACAGTCAACCTTTTAGTATAAACCAGCACTCAGTCGTAGCAAAATCAACTTATAGGCTAAAACACTGGCTAAAGCAGTGATCATGAAAAGACAAAGCACATGTTTCTGAGTTAAAAACTAAGCAGATTTCAAAATGGACTGTCCTTGCAGTTTATGCTTCATGTACTGGATGGAAAAGTCCTTTTGAAAGATTAAAAGTGTTTACATAATACAGCCTTTGATAAAGTTGATCAAAACGTTTGACTTTGGCTAACAGGTTATACAAAAATCAGATTGCGTCCATCCATCCATCCATTATCTGTATCTTGTCGTACATGGCTTACAGCTGACTTGACTATCAGCTCATGTACCGATTTTATGGAATAACTGTTAATTGTTTTAAATAATGATACCTGCTGTACCGTGAAAGAGCAAATCAGTAATATGTTCAGGAAATTGGTAGCTCTTGTATAGGAAAGATCTAGTACATCTCGAAATGTTCAGGAACTTCAGTGGAATCAGAGCTTGGATGATTTATCTTGTTTTCAAATTTTACATCACAAAAACCTGCAATTTTTAACATGGGTGTGGAGAATTTTTATATCCACTGTAGAAGTAGGGGTGGCATGGTGGTGTAGTGGTTAGCGCTGTCGCCTCACAGCAAGATGGTCCGGCTTCGAGCCCCGTGGCCGGCGAGGGCCTTTCTGTGTGGAGTGTGCATGTTCTCCCCGTGTCCGCGTGGGTTTCCTCCGGGTGCTCCGGTTTCCCCAACAGTCCAAAGACATGCAGGTTAGGTTAACTGGTGACTCTAAATTGACCGTAGGTGTGAATGTGAATGGTTGTCTGTGTCTATGTGTCAGCCCTGTGATGACCTGGCGACTTGTCCAGGGTGTACCCCGCCTTTCACCCGTAGTCAGCTGGGATAGGCTCCAGCTTGCCTGCGACCCTGTAGAACAGGATAAAGCGGCTAGAGATAATGAGAGATGAGATGTAGAAGCAACCTGAAGGAAAATTCTGACATTAATACTCACCAGTGCTCTCTCACTACATTTTCCATAGACTTGTTTTTTAGGTAGCAATATTAACAGGAGTAAACCACACATGTTTTCCAGAAGAACCAGGTTTTATGAATGGACCATAATTTCTGCTTCAACACTTCTAATACTGCTAGAGAGCCTTGAGCAAAACTGTCTAGGGCCCAACATTGATAATGATTGTGAGAAAAAAAACCCTCATCTAAATGCAAAACCATGTAAGAACAGAGTATCCATTCTCTCTCTCTCACACACACACATGTATATCAAAACTGTTTGGTTATAAAATGGATTACAGAAGAAAAAATTTAATTTTCCAGATTTCTATAAAGCAGCTTTGTGACAATGTCCATTTTTAAAAGCAATACTAAAATAAAATAGAATATTAAAGTACTGAAAATAAAATTTAAATTAGTCCAGGAATTAATGAAATAATTCAGATATCTGTTGTATTGCATTCTGAATGTCCACTTGGATGAAGTACGTGAATAAAAACGAGTTAAATGTGAATGATGTAAATTATCAAATTTACACACACTTTTGCTAATGGAGACGCTGAGCAAAAGTGCCCTATGATGGAGGGCATACATTTCAGATTGAAAGTTTTAATAACATTATCTTGCATGTTTAACCTCAAATTATCACAACGCCTTTATCGTTTGCTAATTGTAATGAAGGGTGATAATAATTAATTATTTATGCAATTAGAGAAAGTGATGCTTCAAAAAATGACTCAGTTTCCAATTTTTACAATGTAGCGTGATGTACTCAGCATCAGCCTATTTTCAACCTGTGTTTTAATGCAGAACACTTATTATTATTATTATTATTAATCAGTGGTGTGTGTACATTGAGAGCTGTGTCTGTATGCAGTATATTTTTTTCTTATTTGCTCATAGAACACAATGACAGTTGATGATGGTGGATGATGTGAGTTGTAAAGTATATATGTACAAGAGTGATCATAACGTCACCTGTAAAAGCCTGTGTGGTGTTGAAGGATGTGTTTAACTAAGCTACCAGGCATCTTAGCAGGCATTTCCTTCAATGATACTTTAACGTGTACAAAGGTGAACAAATGGAGTCACCTGATTTGACTTATCAGTTCATTACCAGATTTAGCAAGTGTGTTATAGTAGGGAGATTATGACATAGTGTTGGACTTTGGCTATAAACAGTCAGACATCCTGTGATGGAATATCACAGAGAATCCGGTGGAAACCCACTGAACATAAGAAAATCCACACAGGCAGTAACCAAACTCTCAGACTGAACCCAGAAAAGATATGAGGCAGCAAGGCTACGCTAAACTGCTGCACTGTTGTAAATTCACTTCTGATATTTAAAATTCAAGCAGGTCATGTGACTCTGCACTTTCTGGCCTCCCCCGATTATGTCAGTTTTCATTATGTGACAGATTAAGGTTGCAGCAAGCTGGGGGCTTGCCAGGAAATTCAGTGTCTCAACAGGCCTCTGTCTTTTAAATTTCTGTACAATCAGCCAGGGATATTATCAACTAGAAAAGCACTCAGAGAGCGCAGACCTCCACCAAGATTCCTTTAAAAAATTCCGGGATCCAGAAGGTGATCTGGATCACCGCCAAAATTTAATGGATTGTTACTTGTGCCCAGTCACACCTCTGGAAAATATTTCAGAGCAATCCGTTCATTAGATTTTCCATAATGTTGTTAACAGACAAACCAACCAAACAACAAACAAACCAATGCTACCGAAAACATAACCTCCTTGGCGGAGGTAATAATAATAAAAACTAGAATGCATTTCCGGAGAAAATGCGAAAGTGTGCTTGCTGAGGTGCGCTGCCATGGCGACCCGGCAAGAGAGGCGACCGCACGCCCACACGACAAGTTTTGTGTCAACACGCGAAAGTTTGGCCAAGACACAAGGCGGGTTCTCATACGGAGATGACAGGCTGGTTACAGTGACATCCCAGAGCATCACTAACATGAAAATGTAGATGTAATTCTAAATCTGTAAAGAGACATGACCCAAAACACGTTTTTGCTCATTGTGGCGCCTCTAGTGGCCAAATGACACCAAATTTGATGAGGGTACATGAATTGGTGCTGAAAGTCATCTCAACAAATATGGTCTTGATACATCAAAGTGTTTCTGAGATATGAGCCAAAATGCATTTTTGCTGATTGTGACGCTCCCTAGTGGCCAAATGACACCATATTTGATGAGGGTAGTTTGGATGGTGTCCAAAGTCATGCCACTAAATATGGTCTTGATACGTCAAAGCGTTTCCGTGATATGAGCTCACTTCCTGTTTGGTGGCTTCGCTATTGATTTTGATTGGCTGCCACAGGCGAAAGCTTTGATGTATGAGAGCGAAACGAATATCATTCATTAGGCATGGACTGGAGATTATGTGTGCCAAGTTTTGTGATGATCGGACAAAACATGCGGCCAGGGTCACTCTACCTTCACTTTGGACAAAATTCAAAATGGCGGAAAATCTAATTAGGCGGATAGCTCCAAGGATTCCAACAACACCAGACTTATGAAAATCGGACATACAGATCAAAAGTTACGTGCATGAACGCATGTAAGACTGTGATCAGTTGGTGGCGCTAGAGTGTGAGACGTACCAACATGAAACTTGATGAAATCAATCAGGGTCCACTCCTCTATCAGTGTACCAGGTTTCATGACTTTACATCTGACAGTTTGGCCTACAGAAGGAAAAATCTGTTTTTTGCGTCACGCACCCATTCATTTCAATGGGGAAAAAATTAATCCTTTAAAAAAGTCCGGGATCCAGAAGGTGATCTGGATCACCGCCAACATTTAATGGATTGTTACTTGTCCCCAGTCACACCTCTGGAAAAAATTTCAGAGCAATCCGTTCATTACTTTTTCCGTAATGTTGCTAACAGACAAACAAACAAACAAGCCAACGCTATCGAAAACATAATCTCCTTGGCAGAGTAACAAAGCAAGTGAGGCTTATCCAGTAAGCTGTGAATCAGCTTTACTATTGGACCAAAGTCTACAAGAGCATACAGTGGATATAAAAAGTCTACACACCCCGTTAAAATGATGTTTTTCTGATGTAAAAAAAAAAATGAGACCATGATAAATAATTTCAGAACTTTTCCCACCTTTAATGTGACCTATAACCTGTACAATTCAATTGAAAAACAAACAAATCTGTTCAGGGAAAAACTTTTTTAAAAAACGTACAATAAGCTGGTTGCATAAGTGTACACACCCTTAAATACTTTGTTGAAGCACCTTTTGATTTAATTACAGCATTCAGTCTTTTGGGGTCGGAGTCTATCAGCCTGCCACATCTAGACTTGGCAATATTTGCCCACTCTTCCTTGCAAAAGCGTTCCAAATCTGTCAGATTGCAAGGGCATCTCTTGTGCACAGCCCTCTTCAGGTCACCCCACAGATTTTCAATTGGATTTAGGTCTGGGCTCTGGCTGGGCTGTTCCAAAAATTTAATTTTCTTTGGGTGAAGCCATTCTTTTGTTGATTTCAATGTATGCTTGGGGTCATTGTCATGCTGAAAGATGAAATTCCTCTTCATCTTCAGCTTTGTAGCAGACTCCTGAAGGTTTTGGGCCAAAATTGACTGGTATTTAGAACTGTTCATAATTCCCTCCACCTTGACTAAAGCCCCTGTTCCAGCTGAAGAAAAACAACCCCAAAACATGATGCTGCCACCACCGTGCTTCACCGTGGGTATGGTGTTCTTTTGGTGATGCACAGTGTTGTTTTTGCGCCAGTCATACCTTTTGGAATTGTGGACAAAAAGTTCAACCTTGGTTTCATCAGATCATAACACATTTTCCCACATGCTTTTGGGAGAGTTGATGTATTTTTTTGCAAAATTTAGCTGGGCCTGGATATATATATTTTTTTTGTAAGAAAGGGCTTCCGTCTTGCGGCCTTACCCCATAGTCCAAACATATGGAGAATACAGGAGATTGTTGTCACATGTAATACACAACCAGTACTTGCCAGAAATTCCTGCAGCTCCTTCAGTGTTGCTGTAGGCCTCTTGGCAGCCTCCATGACCAGTTTTCGTCTTGTCTTTTCATCAATTTTGGATGGATGTCCAGTTCTGTGTAATGTCACTGTTGTCCCATATTTTCTCCACTTCTTGATGACTGTCTTCACTGTGCTCCATGGTATACAGTGGTGCTTGAAAGTTTGTGAACCCTTTAGAACAGGGGTCATCAAACTATGGGTCGTGGGCCGACTCCGGCCCGCCACCCCCCTTTGACCGGCCCCTCAGCCCCTCTGCCCCCAACCACTTGAACCGGCCCTATGAGGCAATCCCCAAAAGTGGTCATGGCCTATTTTTTTAAATTGCTTTTTGGCAAATAACAACATGCCTGCATCTTGTATTTTGTTGATTTTATCAATTAAAATTGATATTTAGTTATAAAATGAACTATTCATATTTTCTGAATTTTCGTCATAGCTCGCGATCAAGCAGTGACAGGCAGCGCATGCGCAGAGAACTGTCAGTGTTCAGGACAGTAAAATGGCTAGTGGTCAGCGAAAAGCTGACAGAGAGTGCAGAGTTTTTAAAGAACAGTGGACCACCGATTATTTTTTCGCTCAGTGTAAGGACCGTGCAGTTTGTCTTGTATGTAAAGAAAGTGTGTCGGTTTTCAAAGAATATAATCTGCGTCGTCACTACGAAACCCGCCACAAAGAGTATGCTAGTTTGCGAGGGCAAACAAGAGAAGACAGGATTCGGAGGATGAAATGCGGACTGGCTGCACAACAGAATGTATTCCTTCACCAAACCCAGATCAACCAGGCTGCTGTCCGAGCTAGCTATAAGGTAGCTCACCTACTAGCTATCCATGGAAAGCCGTTTACTGATGGGGACTTTGTTAAAGTATGCATGCTTGCTGTGGCCGAGGAGGTGTGTCCCGACAAGAAGGATGCGCTCAACGCAGTAAGTCTGTCTGCACCTGCTATGACCAGGTGAACCGAAGATTTGGGGGACAGCGTGTATGACCAGCTGAATGAGAAAGCGTCAGAATTCGAGTTTTTTGCTTTGGCCATGGATGAGAGCAATGACGTGCAGGACACAGCACAACTGCTGTGATCTATTGATCTATTGCTCATATTATTATAATTTCACTGTTTTTTTTAAACGCATTTATTTTATCGGCCTATTTATTTGACCTTTATTAAGTGCTGCACACGATTATTATTAATATTATTCATAATATCAACAGGCCTACCTACAATTTATAATTTTCCACTCACCTTTGCCAGTGTCAATCATCTCAACTAGGCAGATGTTTCTTACCTTGACAGCTTTGATGTTATTTTTATTAGAAAATAAATAAATGGAATATCTGTGGTATTTCAAATTAAAACAAAGTGTGAAGACTCGATTACTACTTTTGCAAACCACTAGTAAAGATAAACAAATATGTGCCAGGAATCAAGTGTTGATCTAGTAGTGGGGATATAGTAGTGGGGATGGCTGTGCCAGGCTAGTAATCTTTACTACACAATGAGACCTGCTGGTGGTCATATTTGTCTGGGTCATACAGTACAATTCTATGTTATATAGCTGACCCGACCCCGGCCCCCCATCACAGTCAGGAACGACAATGTGGCCCCCAGAGAAAAAAGTTTGGAATTTTCTATATTTCTGCATAAATATGACCTAAAACATCATCAGATTTTCACACAAGTCTTAAAAGTAGATAAAGAGGACCCAGTTAAACAAATGAGACAAAAATATTATACTTGGTTATTTATTGAGGAAAATGATCCACTCAATCCTCTATGTCCTTTAAAGCACATGACCTCTGTATTTTTTATTCCTTTATATGATACCATAATGTAGAAGCAGAAATTTCTGTATTATCATAGGACTTTGCTTCAGCACTATTCAGCAATATGAGCCACACTTAACTTATCACGAAGAAGCAGACATCTCCTTTAAGACTCACACTTCAGCTGAAGGGAAGGGAGGGGTGCAAAATATTCGTTTGTGCATTCACTTTTCAAAGTTAACTTTAAACAGAGCTTAGGTCTTGATTACACCTCCCCCAAGTATGAGAAACACAAGCAAATGGGGGTGGCCTCAGTTCATCAACCAATCACTTAGAAGTGCTGCGGTGTCTGGCATCTAGAGGATTCCTGAGTGGAAGGGGTCTATATAAAGATCCTGGTGGCTTGTTATGTTGGTATATTTCCCTGCAGCAGCATCTATGCTTCATAACATGAAGGAAACAGTCAACCTAGTCAATAAGGATTGTTGACTCCAAGGATTTACAAAGGCTAGATGCAATAAAGGTATGACTATCTATCTATCTATCTATCTATCTATCTATCTATCTATCTATCTATCTATCTATCTATCTATCTATCTATAATAAGCTAATAGTTTGTCAACAGTGCTTTGATGCTACTCGCCCTACCTATATCTAAAGGCAGTTCATAAAGAATGTAAATAAATTAAAGTATGAAAGATCATAAAAAAAGATTGATGAAGGGTTTTTCCCCCTAAGAACATAACTCAGTGTCTGATCTTAGTCCATGGCCAAGCTTAAGACTGGCATAATACTCTTTATTAGCAACTGAAGAATGTCACAGTTGTTACTGTCACCTTTGTCCCTTCATATAAATAATACATTAACATAACATATTTTCAACTATGTCCCAAATATCCTGATAATTCCCTTTGTAGTGCAGTTCAATTTGCAATCCCAGTCCCCCACCCCCCCAAAAAAAGTTGGCATGCCGTGTAAAACATAAATAAAAAAGAGAAAGCAATGCTTTGCAAATCATGGAAAGCCTATATTTCATTGAAAATAGTACCAAGAAAACATATCAAATGTTGAAACAGAAATCTTATTGTTTTCTTGAAAAATATATTCTCAGGGGCAACAAAAGACTGGAAAAGTTGTGTAATGTTTAAAAACTTATTAGGTTAATTGGCAACAGGTCAGTAACATGATTGGGTATAAAAAGAACATCGCAAAGAGGCTGATTCTCTCAGAAGTAAAGATGGCAAGGTGTTCACCACTCTGTGAAAGACTGAGTGGGAAAGAGTGCAACAATTTAAGAATAACATTCCTCAATGTAAAATTGCAAAGAATTTGGGGATCACATCATCTGTGGTACACAATATCATTAAAAGATTCAGAGAATCTGGAGAAATCTCTGTTTGCAAAGGACAAGGCTGAAAACTAACATTGGATGCATGTGATCTTTAGGCCCTCAGATGACACTGCATTCAGACTAAAGAGGACAGGGACCATCTGACTTATCAGCGCACAGATCAAAATCCAGCATCTGTGATGGTATACGGGTGCATTAGTGCACATGGAATGGGTAACTGGCACAGCTTGGAAGGCACCATTAATGCTGAGTGATATATACAGGTTTTGGAGCAACATCTTTTTTCAAGAAGGCCTTGCTTATTATTTCAGCAAGACAATGCCAAACTGCATTCTGCATGTATTACTGCATGGCTCTGTATTAAAAGAGTCCAGGTGCTAAACTGGCCTGCCTGCAGTCCAGACCTATCTCCCTTTGAAAACATTTGGCGCATTATGAAGTGCAAAATACAACAAAGGAGACTGAACTGTTGAGAAAATGAAAATGTATATCAGGCAAGAATGGAACATTTCACTCTGAAAACCACAGCAATTGGTCTCCTCAGTTCCCAAATATTTACAGAGTGTTGTTAAAAGTAGAGGGGATGCAATACAGTGGTAAACCTGCCCCTGTCCCAAATTTGTTGAAACATGTTGCGGGCATCAAATTCAAAATGAGCATATATTTTTCAAAAAATAATAAAAAATTATCACTGTCACCTTTTGATATTTTCAATGAAATATAGTATTTCCATGATTTGCAAATCATAGCATTCTGTTTATGGTGGTGTAGTGGTTAGCGCTGTCGCTTCACAGCAAGAAGGTCCGGGTCCAAGCCCCGTGGCCAACGAGGGCCTTTCTGTGCAGAGTTTGCATGTTCTCCGTATGTCCATGTGGGTTTCCTCCGGGTGCTCTGGTTTCCCCCACAGTCCAAAGACATGCAGGTTAGGTTAACTGGTGACTCTAAATTGACCGTAGGTGTGAGTGTGAATGGTTGTCTGTGTCTATGTGTCAGCCCTGTGATGACCTGGCAACTTGTCCAGGGTGTACCCCGCCTTTCGCCCGTAGCCAGCTGGGATAGGCTCCAGCTTGCCTGCGACCCTGTAGAACAGGATAAAGCAGCTAGAGATAATGAGATGAGATGAGATGAGCATTCTGTTTATATTTACATTTTACACAGTGTCCCAACTTTTGGGATTATAAAATGTTTATAAACTGTTACATAATACTAGGCCTTTCATTTGTTTTTGACACTAGTGTTGTAGTGTAAAGACAGTTGACTGAGAGCATTTAGAGATAATGAGATGAGATGAAAAATTCACATCAGCCTCCACTGAAAAAAATATTATTTTCATATCCTATCATGGTTCTTTCAACACCGCTGTAAAAAACAAGGCCAACAGCAAAGTTGTGTAATATTGTCAAAATGAGAAACCTTACATTCATTATCCATAACCACTTATCCTGTGCAGGGTTGCAGGCAAGCTGGAGCCTATCCCAGCTGACTATGGGCAAAAGGCGGGGTACACCCTGGACAAGTCGCCAGGTCATCACAGGGCTGACACATAGACACAGACAACCATTCACACTCACATTCACACCTACGGTCAATTTAGAGTCACCAGTTAACCTAACCTGCATGTCTTTGAACTGTGGGGGAAATCGGAGCACCCGGAGGAAACCCACACAGACACGAGGAGAACATGCAAACTCCACACAGGAAGACCCCCGTCGGCCACTGGGCTTGAACCCAGAACCTTTTTGCTGTGAGGCACCAGTGCTAGCCACTACACCACCATGCCGCCCTTGAGAAGCCTTTCGTTTTGAAATTTCAGTAGTGTATGAAAATGCAATAAACACATGCAGTGATGCAATAAGGACTGACAAAATACTGTACACTACAGACCTTGTGATGGTAGTGGTGGTGTATATACTAACTTGGCACGTATCACATGTTAAGTGGTTGACACAACAGCGCCATTGTTATTATTTAAAACATCATGTGAACTACGTTGGAGATAACAATCTTTATTTTGTTTAGTAGGTACACCACACACACATTTGCCATTTTATTTGATTCATCTGTTGTATATGTCACATTATTTCACAGGTATTACTATCAGGTACAGCAGCACATCTAGGAAATGTAATTACCTCAGTGTGATTGTTGTGTTGCAGTCCTGTGGCCAGAAACTGTCAGTGGAGAAGGGTTAAAAGAAGATGAACATAAATTGTATGTGGAAATGAATGAGAGGAAAATAGGGTAAAACACCCCAGTACCAGTGCTGCACCTGATACACTCATATCAGCCCCAAACACGCCACCATGTTAGTATCAGTGATGAGTAAAGAATGGTGCACCACCCTTCCTGAGGGGTAAAGGAGGGCTCACAAACTATGCAAAACAAAGAGTACTATGTTTTCAAAAACTTTTTAATTGGCACTGACTATAGTTAAACTCAACTCAAGCAAATTACATTGCATGCAAGTCCATCTTGAGGGAGGACTATATGATCTCTCTGGTTATATTTAGAAGTTTTGCCTGAAGAGCTTCATAGCACATCCTGCAGAAGTAGATCACAGAGTGAGTGAGTGAGTGAGTGGGCTAAATGCTAAAACAAGTTACCAATTATCTTCGTCAACTCTCTAAAAGCAAGCATGGCTGTCAAATGAAAGAATAATGCAGTAGGAAAATGATAAAGAACCTACAGTAGAAACTTGTGCAGAATCTCTGCCATAAACAGAGAGGGTTATCATAGGCCTTCCAGTGGGAGGGGGCTAAGGAGAGAAAGAACTGGACTGTTGCTCAGTGGTCCAAAATCCTCTTTTCAGATGAAAGTAAATTTTGCATTCCATTTGGAAATCAAGGTCCTAGAGTCTGGAGGAAGAGTGGAGAGGCACAGAATCCAAGGTGTTTGAAGTCCAGTGTGAAGTTTCTGCAGTCTGTGATGATTTGGGGTGCTGTGTCATCTGCTGGTGTTGGTCCACTGTGTTTATCAAGTCCACTGAGCAACAGTCCAGTCCTTTCACTCCTTAGCCCAGGTAAGACACTTCTGACATTGTATCTGGTTCAGGAGTGGCTTGATATTAGGGCTGCAACAGTTACAGCCCCTTTCCTGAAGACGTCTGTGTGTGGTGGTTCTTGATGCACTGACACCAGCCTCAGTCCACTCCTTGTGAAGCTCTCCCAAGTTCTTGAATCAACTTTTCTTGACAATCCTCTCAAGGCTGCAGTCATCCCTGTTGCTTGTGCACCTTTTCCAGTCAGCCTTTACAGCAGTGACCTTCTGTGGCTTACCCTCCTTGTGGAGAGTGTCGATGACCGTCTTCTGAACAACTGTCAAGTCAGCAGTCTTCCCCCATGATTGTGGTTTTGTGGTTGTGTGTACTGAACTAGACTGAGAGACACACTGTATTTATACTGTTTATATGAACACGAGTGTTTTACTGGGAAATACACCACTTGTATTTTTCATCTGAGCTACATCCGGGACATGGAGAAACAAAACCATGACATAAATCTCTATATGTCACTTGTGAGGAAATCAATGAATTTTTTTGATACATTTTTGTTCTTTTTGTTTGTGAATATGTCTATATAATACAAAGAACATTACATGTTGGCTTGAACACATGAAGTTCATCTTCTTGTGTTGAAAAACTCGCATTTTTCATACTTTGTGGATCTGAGTGACATATTTAAATAATATTGGCTGGTAAGAAGGGTGGCATGGTGGTGTAGTGGTTAGCACTGTTACCTCACAGCTAGAAGGTCCTGGGTTCAAGCCCAGTACCTGACGGGGGCCTTTCTGTGTGGAGTTTGCATGTTGTCTGCGTGGGTTTCCTCCAGGTGCTCTGGTTTTTCCCACAGTCCAAAGACATGCAGGTTAGGTTAATTAGTGGCTCTTGACTGTAGGTGGTTGTTTGTCTCTGTATCAGCCCTGCGATAACTTGGTGACTTGTCCAGGGTGCACCCTGCCTCTCACCCATAGTCAGCTGGGATAGGCTCCAGCTTGCCTGCAACCCTGTAGAACAGGATAAGTGGCTATTTAACAAACATAACCCAACTATTGAAATATAAATCTCATTGCATAAATAACTTTACATCACTGAAATAAATGCTACGAATTAAAATAATATTTTGCCTATTTACTATCAACATTTCATCATTCATTTTCAGTAACCATTTTATCCCGGTCAGGGTCGTGGTGGATCCAAAGTCTATCCCAAAACTCTGGGTGCAATGCAGGAGCATGCACCCTGGATGTGACACCAATCGCACCCTATTGGACAAACCTAATAATAAATATAATAATCTTGATGATGGTGGGTTGTTATTTCCATCAGTGTAAACAAACAAAATTAATATTTAAAAAATGACAGACCCTCTGGCTATGCGTCATGAAAACCACCAATATAGAAAATCTGCTCTTGTTTTGGCTGAGCTGTATATTATTAACTGTTTACTCTGCAGCTGGAGGGAGGTTAAAGATCTTCGGCTGCCCTTTGACACACTTATGATAAAAAGAGATACGTGTGTTTAGAATCAACAGGCTTATTATAGAAGTCAACAATGTTTCTTTTTATAGCATTGCGTGGGTTTGGGTTTCTGTGTAGTGGAACTTGTCCTTTGTGCTCTTACAAGTTTTATTTAATCAGGGATAAACATATCCTGTTTTTCTGCTTTTATGTGATATCTGTACATGTGAAGTTGTACAGGTTTTCACAGGTTCAGTTAATGCATTGCACCCATTTTCTTGATAATAATAATAATAATAATCTCATCTCATTATCTCTAGCCACTTTATCCTGTCCTACAGGGTCGCAGGCAAGCTGGAGCCTATCCCAGCTGACTACGGGCGAAAGGCAGGGTACACCATGGACAAGTCGCCAGGTCATCACAGGGCTGACACATAGACACAGACAACCATTCACACTCACATTCACACCTACGGTCAATTTAGAGTCACCAGTTAACCTAACCTGCTTGTCTTTGGACTGTGGGGGAAACCGGAGCACCCGGAGGAAACCCACGCGGACACGGGGAGAACATGCAAACTCCACACAGAAAGGCCCTCGCCGGCCACGGGGCTCGAACCCGGACCTTCTTGCTGTGAGGCGACAGTGCTAACCACTACACCACCGTGCCACCCAATAATAATAATAATTTCATCTCATCTCATCTCATTATCTCTAGCCGCTTTATCCTTCTACAGGGTCGCAGGCAAGCTGGAGCCTATCCCAGCTGACTATGGGCGAAAGGCGGGGTACACCCTGGACAAGTCGCCAGCTCATCACAGGGCTGACACATAGACACAGACAACCATTCACACTCACATTCACACCTACGGTCAATTTAGAGTCACCAGTTAACCTAACCTGCTTGTCTTTGGACTGTGGGGGAAACCGGAGCACCCGGAGGAAACCCACGCGGACACGGGGAGAACATGCAAACTCCACACAGAAAGGCCCTCGCCGGCCACGGGGCTCGAACCCGGACCTTCTTGCTGTGAGGCGACAGTGCTAACCACTACACCACCGTGCCACCCAATAATAATAATAATTTTTTATTATTATTATTAAACAAGTCACATTTTCATGCTTTCTCAATGCAATGCAGTGATGCTTTTACAGAAATATTTCTCCTGTCGAGTTAACATCTACACTGTCAAGTCCAACTGGACACAAATGTGTTGTGTGTCAGAATACTTTTAGTTGAATCATTTTACTTAAGTAGGTTTAAGTGAAACTTTTCACACAGGTATAATTTCAAATAACTACTTTCATGTTTAATTAAGGAAAATTTAAAACAACCTCCCAATACTTTCACTTATGGATATGTTTCCTGTTTAAACTGCATTACTCTATGGAGTAAAAATGTTTCAAGTTCACTGCCAGAAAATATCTAGACTAAAATGTCTCCACTTAGTTTGCTGGAATTTGCATTTGCATTTTCGAAGCAGTGACATTGCACACATTTGAATCTTCTTTGTATTGTACTGTTTTAGGTTCCAAAAGGGGGTTTTGTCTTTCCAAATATTGCACACCTATACTGAGACCATGAGCAGTGTGAACTCTGCTGCTTGTCTGCTGGCAAGGAATCACTTTTACCAGAGTAAGTACAGTGCTATTTTTAACTTTGTTTGGCCAGAGACATGGTTGCCAGATTGACAGCCTCTGTCCATATCTAGGTTTAAACTGTCTATAATTACAATAAGTGAATCCAAATTTCAACTTTTCCAACTACAACAACCTCAAGGCAGTGAGTTTCTTTCTATAAAAATAATCCACCTACAGTGCATAAAGCACCGTCTGGCAACCCAGTGTAGACTAATATTTTCCTAAGGCTGCACTTTTGCTTGGCTGCCATTCCAAGACATCAGCAAGTAGTGTTCCTTTTATGTATCTCATGTAGAATTGCAGTTACTGGTAGTGGGGAAGAAATTGTTTTAAACTGAGCATGCTCTCTGGACTGGGGTTTGTAAAAAGCATGATCACAGGCAGTGAAAATACTGATAGATGAAATGATTTAAAATTGCATACTGTATACTGGATCATATTTATGTATTTATCCACAGATATCAGTCCTACCAACAAAATACAACCTGTGTACAGTTTCCCTGCTAGTCTGTCACAAGCAAGGCAAAGGCAAATGATGGTCTGGAAACCTGCCTCCTCACACCAAGGTACAGTAAACAGAAGTCATGAATCCTGAGTGTTAGATATAAACAGACTCCATCATGAGTATCATCATTGCAAACAAAATGTCTCTCATCTCATCTCATTATCTGTAGCCGCTTCATCCTGTTCTACAGGGTCGCGGGCAAGCTGGAGCCTATCCCAGCTGACTACGGGCGAAAGGCGGGGTACACCCTGGACAAGTCGCCAGGTCATCACAGGCAAACAAAATGTATCACGTGAAAATATCTTGAATATAGTTGAATTTACAAAAGATTTCTCATTATAAGCCTATTTCTAGACATTTTACTCATTTGATGTTTGAAATGGCCTTGTTCCAGTGGCATACAACTGTACTTCTTTTTAGAAATACTATAGATCGAAACAATTTTTATCTAAGGGTGAGCACGGTGGCACAGCACAGCTCCAGGGTCACCAGTGCAATCATGAGCTTGGGTTACTGTCTGTGTGGACTAACACATGTTCTCCCTGTGCTTGTATGGCTTCCTTGGTGTTCTCCTGTTTCCTCCTGTCATGTATTGTAGTTTATGTACAGTGGTGCTTGAAAGTTTGTGAACCCTTTAGAATTTTCTAAATGAACGTTTCTGATAACTGTTGATCAGTCCTGCACACCAGCTTGGAGGAATTTTAGTCCATTCCTCCATACAGAACAGCTTCAACTTTGGGATGTTGGTGGGTTTCCTCACATGAACTGCTCGCTTCAGGTCCTTCCACAACATTTCCATTGGATTAAGGTCAGGACTTTGACTTGGCCATTCCAAAACATTAACTTTATTCTTCTTTAGCCATTCTTTGGTAGAACTACTTGTGTGCTTAGGGTCGTTGTCTTGCTGCATGACCGACCTTCTCTTGAGATTCAGTTCATGGACGGATGTCCTGACATTTTCCTTTAGAATTCGCTGGTATAATTCAGAATTCATTGTTCCATCAATGATGGCAAGCCAGATGCAACAAAACAGGCCCAAACCATGATACTGCCACCACCATGTTTCACAGATGGGATAAGGTTCTTATGCTGGAATTCAGTGTTTTCCTTTCTCCAAGCATAACGCTTCTCATTTAAACCAAAAAGTTCTATTTTGGTCTCATCCGTCCACAAAACATTTTTCCAATAGCCTTCTGGCTTGTCCACGTGATCTTTAGCAAACTACAGACGAGTAGCAATGTTCTTTTTGGAGAGCAGTGGTTTTCTCCTTGCTACCCTGCCATGCACACCATTGTTGTTCAGTGTTCTCCTGATGGTGGACTCATGAACATTAACATTATCCAATGTGAGAGAGGCCTTCAGTTGCTTAGAAGTTACCCTGGGGTCCTTTGTGACCTCGCCGACTATTACATGCCTTGCTCTTGGAGTGATCTTTGTTGGTCGACCACTCCTGGGGAGGGTAACAATGGTCTTGAATTTCCTCCATTTGTACACAATCTGTCTGACTGTGGATTGGTGGAGTCCGAACTCTTTAGACATGGTTTTGTAACCTTTTCCCACCTGATGAATATCAACAACATTTTTTCTGAAGTCCTCAGAAATCTCCTTTGTTCGTGCCATAATACACTTCCACAAACATGTTGTGAAGCTCAGACTTTGATAGATCCCTGTTCTTTAAACAAAACAGGGTGCCCACTCACACCTGATTGTCATCCCATTGATTGAAAACACCTGACTCTAATTTCACCTTCAAATTAACTGCTAATCTGAGAGGTTCACATACTTTTGCCACTCACAGATATGTAATATTGGATCATTTTCCTCAATAAATAAATGACCAAGTATAATATTTTTGTCTCATTTCTTTAACTGGGTTCTCTTTATCTACTTTTAGGACTTGTGTGAAAATCTGATGGTGTTTTAGGTCATATTCATGCAGAAATATAGAAAATTGTAAAGGGTTCAAAAACTTTCAAGCACCACTGTATTTTAGTATTGTGTCCTTTACTGACACCTGAAGTTGCCTGCTGCAAACCATTAAGTGCTCCAGTAAAACCACACATGAACCTCAATGCTGACTCTGGCTAGTCATTTGTCTGGTACATAGTGAGATAAGACCATGACAGAACACCTCCCACCTCCCAAAAATATGTCCATAGGTGGATTGGTGACTCTAAATTGCTTCTAAGTGTGCATGTGCAGGGGCCCTGCAATGGACTGGAGTCCCATCCAGGATGCATGCCCAGTGTTCCCTGGATAGGCTCCAGATCCAGTGCACCCCTAATCAGAATAAAGACAAGTTGAAGCAAGAAGTCAGAGGAGAATGGCCACACTTGTTTGAGCTGACAGGAAGGGTACGGTAATTCAAATAAGCACTCTTTACAACCATGATGATGAAGACAACGACCCTAAGCACACAAGTCGTTCTACCAAAGAATGGTTAAAGAAGAATAATGTTTTGGAATGACCAAGTCAAAGTCCTGACCTTAATCCAATCGAAATGTTGCAGAAGGACCTGAAGCGAGCAGTTCATGTGAGGAAACCCACCAACATCCCAGAGTTGAAGCTGTTCTGTACGGAGGAATGGGCTAAAATTCCTCCAAGCCAGTGTGCAGGACTGATCAACAGTTACCGGAAACGTTTAGTTGCAGTTATTACTGCACAAGGGGGTCACACCAGATACTGAAAGCAAAGGTTCACATACTTTTGCCACTCACAGATATGTAATATTGGATCATTTTCCTCAATAAATAAATGACCAAGTATAATATTTTTGTCTCATTTGTTTAACCAGGTTCTCTTTATCTACTTTTAGGACTTTTGTGAAAATCTGATGTTTTAGGTCATATTTATGCAGAAATATAGAAAATTCTAAAGGGCTCACAAACATTCAAGCACCACTGTATGGCCAATTTAGAGCCACCAATTAGCCTAACCTGTATGTCTTTGGGGGAAACCAGAGCACCTGGAGGAAACCCATACAGACACAGGGAGAACATGCAAACTCCACACAGAAAGGCCCCCGTCAGCCACTGGACTCAAACCCAGAACCTTCTTGCTGTGAGGCGACAGTGCTAACCACTACACCACCGTGCCACCCCGAGATTATAGATGTTATAAATGGGTTATAAATGTAGCTGGTGATTGCATTTGTTGTATCAAAGTACTGAGAAATATTAGACAATTTCACCTACATTCAATATTCTGTGACTTCTTCTGTCTGCAATAATTTCTGGATCATGGATCTTTGTGCCTATCTGTGCAGGTTTGCCAAGACAGGAGCCCAGACGATGGGTATTGACCTTGGTTTGGAAAAGTCCATAAGCCATCCCAGCCTCATCGAAACAGCTGGGTTCTGCAGACTGTGTGATCAAACAGACATCTGAACCACACCTTGTATAAAGACTTCACGTAACATTCCCTGAGCCACAGCATATTCTTTCACTTTTGAAACCTCCAAAAACACTAGAGATGGCATTTAAAGACTTGGCCCATCTGATGTAGACCCTAAAAGAGTTTTCTTAGCAGTTCTAGCTGTAAATATTAAGTAATTTGTCAAGGAAGATACAAGAGAAAAAAAAACCCTGCATGATGGCATGATGCATTCCCTTAACAACTGCCTCTCATTTGCCCCCAAACAGCAAAAGAGCATCTCTTGTGTTCTCCTTAACCCTTACTGTAGGGAGTGTGCAATAGGGTGCATCAGTTGCCCCCTAAAAATGAAAAGTTCCTCCGATCATGATGCATTTTTGTTTTTATGTTCCTTTTGGTAAGAAAACACACTGGGTGAAATATTTTGACAAAATTCAAAAGTTTAATGGTGGCACCAGGAGCTCAAAGTTATGGAAAAAGCTGCTATTTTATGACTTTTATGACAAAATTTCAATCACTTTTCATGAAACATTATGGCACCTTATAGAGTATACCAAATATCTTAGATACACATTTTTAGTACATATTCTAAATATATTATCAAGCACAGTTTGAGTTTTAGCTGTTCATTGAATCATTGTTCAACTACTTTTAAACAATACAAATGTATTATGAATCACATTAATGCTTCTCAATCCCTTGCAAAGGTTCTTAACATGATCTCTGGGTCACAAGAAATCAATAAATGGAGTCCAATATTGTGATTCAAACCTTACGCGAAAACATAAAATGTGTTTTTTGACAAAAAAAATGAACCTCATGGTGCCACCATTAGACTTTTGAATATGGTCAAAACATTTTACAGGATGTCTTTATTGGTGAAAAGGAACACCCAAACAAAAATGCATCATATTTTATGAAAGTGAGGGCAACTGATGCACCCTAGTGTGCAACCTCATTCCTCAATGTCCAATCAGAGCCTTACCTGGTCTCCCCTGCACAGACCTGTTGCCAAGCACAGGGGGAGAGAGACTGAAAGAAAAGGATAGTGTCAGCACACTGCACAAAACCTTTTCCCATGCAAACAGCAAATCAGGGCTCAATGAACTGTAGAATATGCGGGGGTGACGCTGGGTTCTATTTTCTCAAGCACATTGGATGCACGTTGTATCATTAATTTCTCCAAGTCTTTGTATTTTTTGGTTCATGTTATACAAAATGGACAAATCTGTCCTCCCCCTGCCCCCCAATTGTAATTTTCACAGCCTGGATCAGCATTTGTGGACTTCCCTTTCTTTCTCGCTCAAATGAATCTCATTAGACTTGTTTACTTTGTCAAAAGCTTCATGCTGCTTGTCCTAAGCATGCAATGTTTTTTTTTTAAAGCAAGTTTGCACAATGGAACGTACACAGAAGACCCACTCAGGCTGAATTAACATGCCAGTAACACAACAGCTCCAGGTCAGCTCTATAAGCATGCTGGGGTGGGGGGGAATGGCTGTAACCTCCTTCCTTAGAGACTCTGAATCAGCAGGTTGTTACTCTGGACTGAGCTGCAAAAAGCTAAAAATAGAGTTCTACAGAAGGAATAAAACTACGGTGCAAAGGAAAACGTATTACTATATTATTTCCATGGTACACATGTAATCAGTATTTGAAGAACTTGCTGGGTGCAAATGACCATTAACAGGATTTGCCTTTAATTTAAAAACCTTGACATGTTTTCAGATTTCTATCCAAAAAGAAACAAGTGCAGAGAAAACACCAAGCATACATTCAACACATAATAGCCAAGGGGAAAAAAGTTAAAAATTTAAAATAAATAAAATAAACACATAAATAAAAACACCCATCACCAAAAGGTTTGTATACTTCAAAGTTTTATTGTTTCTGTGAACATAGTGATACAGTGGAAAGTAGTAACAAACTTATACAGGTGTAAAAACATACAAAAACACTTCACTTTAATAGCTTCATTTTATGCCAAACAAACTAATGGTTGGGACATCACCTAAAAACAGGCTATTCTATACATGAAGCAGAAAAAAATAAAATAAAAAAAGGGCCAATTCCCGTCCCCTAGCGTTGGTCCCCGAGCCAGACTTAGGAATGAGAACTCCCCACCTCCGACTTCCCAGCATCGCTACCCTCACTGGCCTGCCTCTTCACCATGTCCCGAGCAATACACATCACCTTTCCATCAGTAACACTCAGCCCTGATCTGCACAGTCAAATCAGTGAGTGTTAAGAAAAGGACAGATTTAACAAGTTGTGTAAATTAAGAGTTTTCTGAACCCAAAAGCATGTGACTCACTTTTGTTGGGCCTCTTCAGCCAAGGAGCCCATACCTGGCTGCTTCCCAAAGAAGAAACTCGACCACCAGTGACCAGAATCTTGCTTGGGCAGGCCTGGAAAATAATGACAAAAAAGCCCTCCAATGAGAACAGCCCAGACATGCACAATTCAGACCTTTGCAGGATCATAAAACTGAGTTCTGATAAACTGTCAGTCAGCTGTATGGGAGATGCATTTTAAACACTCAAACCCTAAAAAGCAATCATATCCAGCCCAAAAACTGAATCAGCGATTGCTCATCAATTTCACGTCTGATTATTACAAAATCGGTGTGTTGCTCAGATCTCTTCTCAATAGTAATGTGGAAAAAATAAATCAGTAAAGACCCATGGAGGCAAGATTATGAAAATACACACCTGGGTGATGTGGAATAACTTCCCCGGTGTATTCCAAACTACCACATGAACTGCTACTTGATGTAGAGCCAAGGCGCCCTGAAGACAAACAGGTGGAGTCATGAACATCATGTTCTCAAAAACACAAATGTCAGTCAAGTGTGCATGTGTATGACTGCTCAGAACTGGTGTTCTTACTCCGGTAATAGTCATGGGTGGCTACAAGAGATCCGCTAGCTGGGATTGCTGCCATGCTTCACACTTGTTCACTGTTCCTTAGATGGTAACCTTTAAAAAAATATATAATAAGGATTTTGATAATTAAAGTGATACTAAAAAAACCCTGAACAACATTGCAGTATCCCAATCTCTACATATAAATTAGTGCAAACAATGGATTTAAATTACATCACTGAACACAAAGACATTCTGATGGTCTTGATAGGTAGGTTTTGTTATTTTAATGTAAAACCAAACACTGTTTAAGCACAGCACTGAACTGGGACTGACCAGCTTTTCAAAAAAAAAAAAAAAGACTGGTAGCTTTCCTTCCATGGAACAAACTCGAAACAAACCTTTTCAGAAGACTATGTAAGTAAGTATGCAAGTAGGTAAGTAATTATAGAAGTATGTATGTAAGTAAGTATGGAAGTAAGCATGTATGTAATTAAGTAATTATGTATGTATGTAAGTAAGTAATTATGTAAGTAAGTATGCAAGTAAGTAATTATGTATGTATGAATGTATGTTAGGGTGCATCAGTTGCCTTCACTTTCATAAAATCTGATGCATTTTTGTTCGGGTGTTCCTTTTCACCAATAAAGACATCCTGTAAAATTTTTTTGACCATATTCAAAAGTCTAATAGTGGCACCATGAGGCTCATTTTTTGCCAAAAAACGCTTATTTTATGTTTTCGCGTAAGGTTTGAATCACAATATTGGACTCCATTTATTGATTCCTTGTGAGCCAGAGATCATGTTAAGAACCTTTGCAAGGGATTGAGAAGCATTAATGTGATTCATAATACATTTGTATTGTTTAAAAGTAGTTGAACAATGATTCAATGAACAGCTAAAACTCAAGCTGTGCTTGATAATATATTTAGAATATGTACTAAAAATGTGTATCTAAGATATTTGGTATACTCTATAAGGTGCCATAATGTTTCATGAAAAGTGATCGAAATTGATATAAAAGTCATAAAATAGCAGCTTTTTCCATAACTTTGAGCTCCTGGTGCCACCATTAAACTTTTGAATTTTGTCAAAATATTTCACCCAGTGTGTTTTCTTACCAAAAGGAACATAAAAACAAAAATGCATCATGATCGGAGGAACTTTTCATTTTTAGGGGGCAACTGATGCACCCTAGTAATTATAGAAGTATGTATGTAAGTAAGTATGTATGTATGTATGTATGTAAGTAAGTAATTATGTAAGTAAGTATGTATGTATGTAATTACTTACATACATACATTCATACTTACTTACATTCATATGTAAGTAAGTATGAATGTATGTATGTAAGTAATTATGGAAGTATGTATGTAAGAAAGAAAGAAAGAAAGAAAGAAAGAAAACAAACAAACCCACCCTGTGCCATTTCCCCAGCCAAAGTTTGTCGAAATAGCTGTAAATATTAAAACTAGACCAGCGGCTTTTAGTAACTGTTAGAAATAACATTGTGTCCCCGGAAGAAAATACACAAATAGACATTTTCGACGAAACTGTACATTAAATTTGGACAGTTACTACTCCAACAATAATCTTTTAGTGACTTTTGTTGATTTATCAGGAGGAAGGGCGCTACCCAACACAGCACACCGAGCAGGAAAACGGCCTCAAGACGCCCTCACAATCAGGACTTAAATAACATCTCTCACACACACACAACCCTGGAAACGGTTTCAATATTTCCCAAACTCACCTTCTTGTCTGTGCTGATGTTCTGTAGCACCCTGTGCAACTCAGTCGGAGGCTTTCGGGGAGAAACCGCTAGGCGACGGGGCCCATTTGAAAAGCTTTAGGTGGTGAAACCCGTCCACGGCCGGCCACGGTACCGCAATGCTGTCTGCACTTCAGCGCTCGCGAGCGGCCTTTTATACAGCGCAGTGACGTCACCCGCAATGTACTGACCCTTGTTCTGAAAACTGGCTCAAACCAGATTTACCGCTTTGTCTGTTGTTCATAGAAGTGAGTCAGGACATTTGCGTGAAGTGATAGGAATAACGAAGTGTTTACCATCACTCAGTTATTACATAATACAGCGTTAGTCAAACTGTAGAAACCATTTATTCACAAAACATACATGTGCAAGATGATTTACAGGACGGGCTCAACCTGTTCGAGCAACAGGACCATTTAAAGCCCGGACACGCATTTCACGGTCACCACACATTCAGGAGAAAAATAATTCATTAGGATTAATATTAACATAATTTGGACGAAACCTGTATATTTCAAACAAATAGACAAGTCTGTAAGTTTTCATTTTGCTATTGAGATGAGCACAACGACTGCCACTCCCATGTCTTCCCTGGTGGTCTAGTGGTTAGGATTCGGCGCTCTCACCGCCGCGGCCCGGGTTCGATTCCCGGTCAGGGAACACGTACCTTTTTTTTTTCCGCCCCCCTACTTGTTCTCTTAATGTTGAATTTATATCATCATTATCTCTAGCCGCTTTATCCTGTTCTACAGGGTCGCAGGCAAGCTGGAGCCTATCCCTGTGATGACCTGGCGACTTGTCCAGGGTGTACCCCGCCTTTCGCCCATAGTCAGCTGGGATAGGCTCCAGCTTGCCTGCAGCCCTGCACAGGATAAGTGGTTATGGATAATGAATGTAAGGTTTCTCATTTTGACAATATTACACAACTTTGCTGTTGGCCTTGTTTTTTACAGCGGTGTTGAAAGAACCATGACAGGATATGAAAATAATATTTTTTTCAGTGGAGGCTGATGTGAATTTTTGATGATTAAGAAATGCTCTCAGTCAACTGTCTTTACACTACAACACTAGTGTCAAGAACAAATGAAAGGCCTAGTATTATGTAACAGTTTATAAACATTTTATAATCCCAAAAGTTGGGACACTGTGTAAAATGTAAATATAAACAGAATGCTCATCTTATCTCATCTCATTATCTCTAGCTGCTTTATCCTGTTCTACAGGGTCGCAGGCAAGCTGGAGCCTATCCCAGCTGACTACGGGCGAAAGGCGGGGTACACCCTGGACAAGTCGCCAGGTCATCACAGGGCTGACACATAGACACAGACAACCATTCACACTCACACCTACGGTCAATTTAGAGTCACCAGTTAACCTAACCTGCATGTCTTTGGACTGTGGGGGAAACCGGAGCACCCGGAGGAAGCCCACGCGGACACGGGGAGAACATGCAAACTCCGCACAGAAAGGCCCTCGCCGGCCACGGGGCTTGAACCCGGACCTTCTTGCTGTGAGGCGACAGCGCTAACCACTACACCACCGTGCCACCCTTAATAATATAGAAATTAAAAACTCTAAAATAAAAACATGAATACAAAATAAAAAGATTAAGAAACAATAATAAGAAATGTGCAAATTACTAATCGCAATTACATTATCTTCACATAGAAGAAAACATAAATTACAAGCTATAAAGAGAGTATATATATATATATATATATATATATATATATATATATATATATATATATATATGCGCAATGGAAGAGCAGTTCAGTGTAACAAATAAAGTATTACAACAGTCCAGGCAGGAAGTAATAAAAGCATGTATGTGTCTTTAAAGGATAAAGATGATCTAATCATCTCAATATTTCTCAGTTGATAAAAGCCCAATTATACCAGTTTATTAACATGAGATTAAGCTGGAGTAAAAAATTACCCCTAAATTCCTTGATACTGGTTTAATATTATGTGCCAATGAACCCAAGGCCTGCTTCACATGAACTGTATTGCCAGATGACATGTTCAAAAGGGAGCATATATAAAGAAAATAAAATCGGACCTAAAATTCAGCCTTGAGGTACCCCACATGCAAGCAAGGAGGAGGAATCCTCCTAACAGAAAGCAACAGCAAAGGTCCTGTTAGATAAATATGAGTAAAACCAGGCCAGTGCTGTTCCTAATATTCCCACCCATTATTTTAATCTTCTGATCATTATAGCATGATTTATAATGTCAAACAGCACTTAAATCAAAGAGAATTAACACAGGTATTGCCAGCATCTTCATTCATTAAAAGTAATTTGTAACCCTAAGGAGCGCTGTTTGTCTACAGTGTTTATTTCTGAAACCAGACTGAAGTTTCTCAACTACTTAATTATCCTCAACTATCTCCAGTACCTGTATTACTATTACTTTCTCTAACACTTTAAATAGAAATGGGCCTATAATTATGTGGATCTGACTGTTAGGGTTCTTGAGCAAAGGTTGTGCCACAGCAATTTTAAAATAATCAGGCCCCACACGTGGTGTAGTGGTCAGCACTGTTGCCTCACAGCAAGAACGTCCTGGGTTCAAGCCCAGTGGCTTGCGAGGGTCTTTCTCTGTGTGTGGAGTTTGCATGTTGTGCCCGGGTTTCCTCTGGGTGCTCCGGTTTCCCCCAAAGATGTGCAGGTTAGGCTAATTGGTGGCTCTAAATTGACCGTAGGTGTGAATGGTTGTTTGTCTCTGTGTCAGCCCTGCAATAACCTGGTGACTTGTCCAGGGTGTACCCTGCCTCTCGCCCATAGTCAGCTGGGATAGGCTCCAGCTTGCCTGCGACCCTGTAGAACAGGAGAAGTGGCTACAGATGGTGGATGGAAGGAACCACACCAGTGGTGAAGGAACTACACTACTAACTTTTTTGAGCAGTCTAGCCCTTTGGTGACTGACCCCTTGAAAATGGTTCCTCCAGGAACGATGACGTTTCAGTTGTCAAGACAATGGAAAAACTAAAATACAAAAACAGAAAGATACGTCACAATGCTCTTGTGCACAAAACAAAATGCTCTTGTATTTGTATTTGTATTTTAGTTTTTCCGTTGTCTTGACAACTGAAACGTCATCGTTCCTGGAGGAACCATTTTCAAGGGGTCAGTCACCAAAGGGTTAATGGGTATGATGTCTACAGAACTAGATGTTTGTTTAAGCTGATGCAATAGTTTAAGGCTTAAATCAACTCAGTGAAACCATTTTCACACATTTTACTGAGGACACACAGTATGTTCTGTAACCTTTACTCGAAAAAAACTTCAGAACACTTCACACATCATAGAGCTAGAGGCCATTGTTTGTCAAATAGTAATGACAAGATCACTGATAATTTGAAAGAAACACCGTGTACCTATAGTACGCTGTGTGAAATACACTGCCCTGGCAGTCATACCAGCTGCATTGTAAGAAATATAACACAGTACACAAAGTACAAACCTCTGCATACTCCTAATCTACCTTTCCCCCTGCTTCATAAAGTGAGTGAACTTTATCACATCTATCAAGTCATGTTACTTCTATCCACTGCAAGGGCTTAGAAATTTTCTTAAAGTTTTGACTTTCACTTATCTGACCAGAAAACAAACGCTGCCCAGTTTACCTGATGTCCCGATATACAGTGGATATAAAAAGTGTACACACCCCGTTAAAATGATAGTTTTTTCTGATGTAAAAAAAAAAAAATGAGACCACGATAAATAATTTCAAAACTTTTCCCACCTTTAATGTGACCTATAACCTGTACAATTCAATTGAAAAACAAACAAATCTGTTAGGGGGAAAAACATAAAAAACAAAAAACCTACAATTAAGCTGGTTGCATAAGTGTGCACACCCTTAAACTAATACTTTGATGAAGCACCTTTTGATTTAATTACAGCATTCAGTCTTTTTGGGTTCACACCTGCCATCAATTAAAATGACTGATTAACCCCAAAGTTCAGACATTTACTCAGTTGCATCCTCCAGCAAAAGCCAGGGTTCACAGAGAGCTTACAAAGCATCAAAGGGATCTCATTGTTGAAAGGTATCAGTCAGGAAAAGGGCACAAAAAATTTTCCATGGCATTAGATATACCATGGAGCACAGTGAAGACAGTCATCAAGAAGTGGAGAAAATATGGGACAACAGTGACATTACCGAGAAGTGGGTGTCCTTCCAAAATTGATGACAAGACAAAACGTAGCTTGAAGTAGCTGCAGGAATTTCTGGCAAATACTGGTTGTGTACTACATGTGATAAGTATCTTCCATATTCTCAATATGTCTGAACTATGAGGTAGGGTCTAAGAAAAACATCCAGGCCCAGCTAAATTTTGCAAAAAAAATACATCAACTCTCCCAAAAGCATGTGGGAAAATGTGTTATGGTCTGATGAAACCAAGGTTGAACTTTTTGTCCACAATTCCAAAAGGTATGTTTGGTGCAGAAACAACACTGTGCATCACCAGAAGAACACCATACCCACGGTGAAGCATGGTGGTGGCAGCATCATGTTTTGGGGTTGTTTTTCTTCAGCTGGAACAGGGGCTTTAGTCAAGGTGGAGGGAATTATGAACAGTTCTAAATACCAGTCAATTTTGGCTCAAAACCTTCAGGTGTCTGCTAGAAAGCTGAAGGTGAAGAGGAATTTCATCTTTCAGCATGACAATGACCCCAAAAACGTTTTGGAATGGCCCAGCCAGAGCCCAGACCTAAATCCAATTGAAAATCTGTGGGGTGACCTGAAGAGGGCTATGCACAAGAGATGCCCTCGCAATCTGACAGATTTGGAATGCTTTTGCAAGGAAGAGTGGGCAAATATTGCCAAGTCTAGATGTGGCAGACTGATAGACTCCGACCCAAAAAGACTGAATGCTGTAATTAAATCAAAAGGTGCTTCAACAAAGTATTAGTTTAAGGGTGTGCACACTTATGCAACCATCTTATTGTACGTTTTTATTTTTTTATGTTTTCCCCCGAACAGATTTGTTTGTTTTTCAATTGAATTGTACAGGTCACATTAAAGGTGGGAAAAGTTCTGAAATAATTTATCATGGTCTCATTTTTTTTTTACATTAGAAAAACCTATCATTTTAACGGGGTGTGTAAACTTTTTATATCCACTGTAATAGCTGTTCAATTCACCTTACATATAGTCCATCCCATTTATATCTGACATTTAAGATAAGATCTTTTTTTTATTTCAGTGACTACTGTTGAATATTGATGAGGATGACAAAGGTTATGCGCAGAATGGAAACACACTTACTCCCAGTTACTCCTGGAGATCAGTTACTTTCCAGAACTATAATGGCAAATAGGTATTTCATTCATAAGAGGAGCTTGTTATAAATTAACCAGATTATTTCAGGGTTATTTGTAGATTAGCTGAATGATAGTACATTGATAAGGGATGTGTCATGGAAGCCAAGCCTAACTTTAGATCAAGGACACAGTCCAGATGAAAGTTCACACAAACAAACAAACAAACACATGGTGGTGTAGTGGTTAGTACTGTTGCCTCACAGCAAGAAGGTCCTGGGTTCGAGCCCAGTGGCTGATGGGGGCCTTTCTGTGTGGAGTTTGCATGTTCTCATGTCTGTGTGGGTTTCCTCCAGGTGCTCTGGTTTCCCCCACAGTCCAAAGACATGCAGGTTAGGCTAATTGGTGGCTCTAAATTGACCATAGGTGTGAATGTGAGTGTGAATGGTTGTTTGTCTCTGTGTCAGCCCTGCGATGACCTGGCAACTTGTCCAGGGTGTACCCCGCGTCTCGCCCATAGTGAGCTAGGATAGGCTCCAGCTTGCCCGTGACCCTGCACAGGATAAGCAGTTACAGATAATGGATGGACGGACAAACAAACACACACACACATGCGCTGTACCATGTAATTTCAGGCTACAGATAAGGTGATTTGCACTATTTGCATTATTCCGCACTACCTCACCTTAACAGCTATTAGTTTATTGTTTATACTGCTTATTTCATGTTTACCTGCTATACCTCAAGTGCCCTTGACTGTTATTTTATGTCCCTTTGCTCCAATTTACAATTTATATGTGTGTGTATATATATATATATATATATATATATATATATATATATATATACAACCCCTATTCCAAAAAAGTTGGGACAAAGTACAAATTGTAAATAAAAACGGAATGCAATAATTTACAAATCTCAAAAACTGATATTGTATTCACAATAGAACATAGACAACATATCAAATGTCGAAAGTGAGACTTTTTGAAATTTCATGCCAAATATTGGCTCATTTGAAATTTCATGACAGCAACACATCTCAAACTAGAAAAGCACTCGGAGAGCGCAGACCTCTGCCAATAATCCTTAAAAAAAATCCGGGATCCAGAAGGTGATTCAGATCACCGCCAAAATTTAATGGATTGTTACTTGTGCCCAGTCACACCTCTGGAAAAAATTTCAGAGCAATCCGTTCATAACTTTTTCCGTAATGTTGCTAACAGACAAACCAACAAACAAACAAACCAACCAACGCTACCGAAAACATAACCTCCTTGGCGGAGGTACAAAGTTGGGACAGGGGCAATAAGAGGCTGGAAAAGTTAAAGGTACAAAAAAGGAACAGCTGGAGGACCAAATTGCAACTCATTAGGTCAATTGGCAATAGGTCATTAACATGACTGGGTATAAAAAGAGCATCTTGGAGTGGCAGCGGCTCTCAGAAGTAAAGATGGGAAGAGGATCACCAATCCCCCTAATTCTGCGCCGACAAATAGTGGAGCAATATCAGAAAGGAGTTCGACAGTGTAAAATTGCAAAGAGTTTGAACATATCATCATCTACAGTGCATAATATCATCAAAAGATTCAGAGAATCTGGAAGAATCTCTGTGCATAAGGGTCAAGGCCGGAAAACCATACTGGGTGCCCGTGATCTTTGGGCCCTTAGACGGCACTGCATCACAGACAGGCATGCTTCTGTATTGGAAATCACAAAATGGGCTCAGGAATATTTCCAGAGAACATTATCTGTGAACACAATTCACCATGCCATCCGCCGTTGCCAGCTAAAACTCTATAGTTCACAGAAGAAGCCGTATCTAAACATGATCCAGAAGCGCAGACGTCTTCTCTGGGCCAAGGCTCATTTAAAATGGACTGTGGCAAAGTGGAAAACTGTTCTGTGGTCAGGCGAATCAAAATTTGAAGTTCTTTATGGAAATCAGAGACGCCGTGTAATTCGGACTAAAGAGGAGAAGGACGACCCAAGTTGTTATCAGCGCTCAGTTCAGAAGCCTGCATCTCTGATGGTATGGGGTTGCATTTGTGCGTGTGGCATGGGCAGCTTACACATCTGGAAAGACACCATCAATGCTGAAAGGTATATCCAGGTTCTAGAGCAACATATGCTCCTGTCCAGACGACGTCTCTTTCAGGGAAGACCTTGCATTTTCCAACATGACAATGCCAAACCACATACTGCATCAATTACAGCATCATGGCTGCGTAGAAGAAGGGTCCGGGTACTGAACTGGCCAGCCTGCAGTCCAAATCTTTCACCCATAGAAAACATTTGGCGCATCATAAAACGGAAGATACGACAAAAAAGACCTAAGACAGTTGAGCAACTAGAATCCTACATTAGACAAGAATGGGTTAACATTCCTATCCCTAAACTTGAGCAACTTGTCTCCTCAGTCCCCAGACGTTTACAGACTGTTGTAAAGAGAAAAGGGGATGTCTCACAGTGGTAAACATGGCCTTGTCCCAACTTTTTTGAGATGTGTTGTCATGAAATTTAAAATCGCCTAATTTTTCTCTTTAAATGATGCATTTTCTCAGTTTAAACATTTGATATGTCATCTATGTTCTATTCATTTTGAAACTTCCACATCATTGCATTCCATTTTTATTTACAATTTGTACTTTGTCCCAACTTTTTTGGAATCGGGGTTGTGTGTGTGTGTGTGTATATACCTGTGAGTGTTTAGTCTATGTCTATTTCTTATCTAGAGTGTTTATATTGTTTATTTCAGTTATTCTATTTTTATTTCTTGCATTGCCTATTTGCACCGTGGGTCAGAGAGGACTGAAATTGCATCTGTGCTGTATGTCGAGCATGTATAGCATATTTGACAATAAAGTTGACTTGACTTGAGAGGAACATCAGGATACCAGATGAAGTACATGTGATTTTTAGGTATCACTGGTGATAGTGGTCATTTAAAAACAAGCAAACAAAAAAAAATCAATTATTCTGCATCAGTTGATTGGCGATATTCTTACAAGTTTTTTTTTTTTGTATTGGAATGGTTTACATTTATTTATGCAAATGAGGCTTTGTGTAATTAAACATATATTTGCATACTTAATAAGAGCATTGTTTTGAATGATGTTAGAATTAAAATGTGAATATCTTGCTATGAAGATACTTGCAAGAGGAAAAAAATCTTTAATGTTTAACCAAGAAAACATGCTGTTGTGTAGTAGTGTTCAGGAATCAGACACAGTCTCAGCATTTAAGTCTAAGCTGAAAACATATCCGTTTAGTCAAGCCTTTTGTTAATGGTGTTTATGAGGTAAAGGTGTAGATCTAGAGGGTCCTCAGACATAGAGTGTTTTGGTAAACTGGGATGTATGGATGCTGTCAGTCCCCACTCGCTTGCTCACTCGAGTTTGTTGACGGTGTAGTGGCTGCTGCTTTATGTCCTGGGGTTCCCTCATGCCTGTGTTACCTTCTGGCTCTCCCCTTTTAGTTATACTGTCATAGTTAGTTGCCAGAGTCTCTGCTTGTACTCAGTACAGTATGTATACTGTTCCTACTTATTGAGGTGACATTGGGCATTCCTAACAACCTGTGTCCCCCCCCAATCTGTCCCTCTGAGTTACATGTCAGTCCTGGGATCGAGATGCTGACCTCTTCTGCTCCTCGGACCTGCTTGATCCATCCTGGTGCCCTGTGTCTGGTTGGAGTCTCATCACATCGCTCCTGTGGAGGACGGCCCCATGAGGACAGTTGAAAGTCACACCTGGAGGACGCTCTGGACTCTTACAGTAATGCTTTTATGGCTGAGGACTACAGCTGACTTGCTAACTTTAGGACTGCAGTTGTCATGAACAGTTTTGCACTCAAGTTTCCATCAATGAAGAGTTTATAACATCAACAAAACAGTTTTAACTTCATGCTAAAACTGTTAATGTTACAGTCATGTTGTCTGTTGTTGCCCAAATGAGGATGGGTTCCCTTTTGAGTCTGGTTCCTCTCGAGGTTTCTTCCTCATGTTGTCTGAGGGAGTTTTTCCTTGCCAGCGTCGCCACAGGCTTGCTCATTGGGGATAGATTAGGGATAAAATTAGCTCATGTTTTAAGTCGTTCAAATTCTGTGAAGCTGCTTTGCAACAATGTTTATTGTTGCAAATAAACTTGACTGTTGTAAATTTCTTCTTCCAGCTGCTGGTTGCCACAGCAGATCATCCAATTTGTGATCTGCATATTTGATTTGGCAGAGGCTTTTTTTACACTGGATGTCCTTCTTGACAGACCCCTCCCCAATCTATCTGGGCTTGGCACTAAGTATGCACGGGCTTGTGCAACCCCAGTGACTGAGTATTTTTACCTAATCTACATGCCTTTGAACGGTGGGAGGAAACCCACACAGAACATGCCCCCGTCTGCCATGAGGCTTGAACCCATAACCTTCTTGCTGTGAGGCAACAGTACTAACCACTGCATCACCTGAATTTTTGTCAGTATAATATCTAATGTAAAAATCCAACAGTTATCAATACCTGGAAATTTCTCTGTAATATCCTAAATAGGAATTTATTCCTCAACAGGAATATGAACGAACATGTAAAATTTAATGATGAAAGTCATTTAGAAACAGATTTTTGGTTTTCAGTATACAGTAGAAAGAAATGATTTTGGTGAAAATTGTTTTTACGTGGCTCATGTGTTTTCACATCTAATAAGTGTGGTTTTTAAGGTGTATAAAGGAGACTGACATGCATGTCATAATGATGTATAACATAAGTAGCCCTGCACACCTGCTCATTTATGCAATTATCCAATCCACCAATCATGTGGCACAAAATCAAACAGATACACGCCAAGAGCTTCAGTAAATGTTCATATCAGTAACGTGACACATTTCATTCCAATTTCTAGCCATATCTGCTGGTGTTTTCTTTCCTTGTTGTTTTGAATTTACCATAAGCTGCTTTACAGGGAGGCAAGACGAGTCAGATTGTGTGTGTGTGGCGGGGGGGTGTCACTAGTTCTGTCACAATATCACCACATTATCATTTACATCTGGCAGCATGGTGGTGTAGTGGTTAGCACTGTCGCCTCACAGCAAGAAGGTCCGGGTTCGAGCCCCGTGGCCGGCGAGGGCCTTTCTGTGCGGAGTTTGCATGTTCTCCCCGTGTCCGCGTGGGTTTCCTCCGGGTGCTCCGGTTTCCTCCACAGTCCAAATAGCCCAAGAGCATTAGCTCAAAATTGAGTCCAACCTGGAACAAATTAGTAACAAGCTGAATTTTTCAGAATACCCTTAGGAATAACATACTAAAAGTCCCCAGGAATCCACCTTGTGCTCTCTGAGAAATTCAAGATGGCATCCAAAATGGCCGCCGATTGGAGATTTTTCAATATCTCAGGGATAAAACATAATATAAATGCAATTAAAATGTTAAAATTACATGTTCTCTCATACAAGCAATGCAAATTCACCATTGTCACACTGTTAAAATTAAAATTAACCAAGATTACAAGGTCATTAATGTGGAAATTACATGGAATTTGATGGTTGACATGATTAACAGATTAGCTTAGTAGGCTACCTACATACATGAACATAATGTAAAACAACAATTAGACATCAATTTCCTTAACATTTAGTGCATCTTTAAGCTTTGATAAAATATTAAAGGGAAATTAAATTTGAGAACTCTATCTTCTAAAACTACAATGGCAAGCTGTTTCAGTAGTACACTTCAACATTCCGGCGACTTTCATGACAAAAAGGTCTGCCTCAATAAAAGCTCTTGCTTATAAACAATGAGTAGACTTAAACACTTCTCAGTGCCTCAGTTGTAATGCTTGGACCTTTGTTGTACCATCAGTGAAGTAGGGAATTTATTCAAGCTTGTTTAAGGGTGGAAAAAAAATTAATCTGAGTTTCTAGCGCCAGTCTTTACTACTAGCAATGCCAGTGTGTTCGGACAAAAAATGACTAAACTCAGCATGACCTTTTAAAAATGACTGAACTCAGCATGACCTTTTAACATGCCATTTTTCACCACCAATTTACTTCAATTAATATTAATGAAAATAAGTGCTCCAACCCCTAGTAATTGTGTTTGTTGTTTTGTGAACAGAATAGGATGATACGGAGTGAACGAGTAACCAATGGATCCACACTATACACAAATATACTGTTATAATGTGCACATTGTTATTATATAATGTTAATACACAATGTAAATTAATACACATGTTGGAATTTACTCTCCTACCCTACAAAACATATATTCTGACCTTTTAATTGCATTAACATTTTGTTTTGGGCCTGAGATATGGGCAGATCTCCATTTGGCGGCCATTTTGGACGCCATCTTGAATTTCTCAGAGCACAAGGGGGATTTCCAGGGACTTTTAGTATGTTATTCCTAAAGGTATTCTGAACATATTCTGAAATTTTCAGCTTGTTACTAATTTGTTCCGGGTATAACCCTATTACTCCTGGGCTATATGTCCCACCAGGTGCAGTCTAGAATCACTTGCTAAAATTCTGGCAGTCCTGCACAAATATACATCAAATGAATGAGAAATCAAAAGCCTTCATTTGGATTCAAAAAGTTCTCACGCTTTCTCTTTGATTTTTGTGCCATGCTTCCACCTAGAGGCTATAAGCATGCACACACTGCAGGAATAACATCAACTGTGTACAGTAGGTTTGTTTAAAGCATCAGTAGGTATGGAGTTACCATCCACCCACCTACGCCTGAGTAATTACCATGATAAAACATATTTGAAGGAATGCTTTATTGATAAACAGAACAGACACTAACATAATTGGGTATTCCACCAGTTCCTTAAAAGAAAACAATATCCTCTCATTTTGTCAAGTTGAGCTACAATCTCAGATTTAAAGCTATATTGTGCTCATGCGCTCTACAACAGCCGGTCCAGTTTATACATATGCAGCTTAAGGGATACATAATTTCTCTCTTTCTCAGAGGGGGAAAAAAAAAAAAAAGCTTAAATGATAACAGAAAGGTAGGTCACCTACCCTGCACCTTACATTAAGATGAATCCCAATACCCCTGCTGTGTATTACTGGCAGCATAGCTGTACATATTTCTGGCAAACAGATATAATAAATCCCTCAAATTCTAGCTCTGTCTAGGATAATAATGTGTAGCAAACTACTGACAATTCAATCCATTGACACAGAAAAGAGGAAGTGATGAAATAGGATAAACAAGGCAAAAATAAAAATGATTAACGATTCAAAAAAAAAAAAAAAGGCCAATGATTGGTTTTGAAATGCAAAGTGACCGTGCTATCAAACAAATTACACACGTCTAATATATACCTGGATGTAAATAACAAAAAGGAGTTTGACACCACTGGTCTCAGTCAGTGTATTACACTTCGAGCAGTGCAGGCTAAAGCAAGAACTATATTCAATAGTGACTCATAACATACAAATTAGTGTGAGTACGAGTTGGTGAAATAGCTCTTTGTTTCAACAGCAGAAGGTCTTTAAATAGCCTCAGTTTGCTGGCACAAAGCATTAGAACAAAGCAAAGGCGGGCAGACATTAATGGACAACACAAACAAAACAAGCCCAGCGATATGGTACTCCAAATCAAAAAAAAAAAAAGGGCAGAAAAAGCAAGAGGAGAGGAAAAGAACCTTAATGCAACTTGCTTTGACCAGCAAAAATCAACAGAAAGAAACAGTGATAGTGTAAGGCAGACAAAGGATTAGACATTCACGAGATGTACTGTAAAGCGTTGCTTCACATTGTACTCGGATTAAAAAATGTCCTCAAATTAAATGAAGAGCAGCGTAGAAGACTGCAGCACGTTCCCCTTGTGCGAGTTGTTCAAACAGCAGCCCTCTCCCATCTCCAGCTTTCTTCTCCTTTCCCCTTTCTGATGAATGCTGCTTGGCAGTACAGTTTAAATATAATTATTTGTATTCTTTATATTCATATATAGATATATACGTTATGTAAAAACTTTATGCAAAGCAGTGTAAAATATTTTAGAATACAAAATGGTTGTAACTTTTTTCCCTTCTTTTTTGTACAATTCTTTTTGGATGAGTCCATGTCACGTAAGCGGTGGTGTGACTGGAGAGGCGAGACAAGCGCATGCAAGCTTTAGGTGGAAACAGGAGCTGGAACAGGGAGGGAGAGGCAGAGAGAAAGCGAGTGAGACAAGTGATGGTGGCTGTAGATGGTCAGGCTTCACGAACAGATGAGATGAGGTGTGGGTTTGGGAGTGTAGAGGCTCAGAATGGTGCGTTCTCCTGCACAGGGTTCGGCTCGGTCGGAGACTGCAAGCCATCGCCATTGGCCCTCCCTCCAACAACCTTCGACTGGACACAGAGAGAGAACACACACAGAGATGGGGTTTAACAAATGCACCAACTCCTTTGTTGCTTTTAATGAAGCCTTAAAGGAACAGTCCACCGTACTTCCATAATGAAATATGCTCTTATCTGAATTGAGACGAGCTGCTCCGTACCTCTCCGAGTTTTGCGCGACCTCCCAGTCAGTCAGGCGCTGTCACTCCTGTTAGCAATGTAGCTAGGCTCAGCATGGCCAATGGTATTTTTTGGGGCTGTAGTTAGATGCGACCAAACTCTTCCGCGTTTTTCCTGTTTACATAGGTTTATATGACCAGTGATATGAAACAAGTTCAGTTACACAAATTGAAACGTAGTGATTTTCTATGCTATGGAAAGTCCGCACTATAATGACAGGCGTACTAACACCTTCTGCGCGCTTCGGCAGCGCATTGATACGGAGCTCGGAAATCAATGCGCTGCTGAAGCACGCAGAAGGTGTTAGTACGCCTGTCATTATAGTGCGGACTTTCCATAGCATAGAAAATCGTTACGTTTCAATTTGTGTAACTGAACTTGTTTCATATCACTGGTCATATAAACCTATGCAAACAGGAAAAACGTGGAAGAGTTTGGTCGCATCTAACTACAGCCCCAAAAAATACCATTGGCCATGCTGAGCCTAGCTACATTGCTAACAGGAGTGACAGCGCGTCTGACTGCGTCTGACTGACTGGGAGGTCGCGCAAAACTCGGAGAGGTACGGAGCAGCTCGTCTCAATTCAGATAAGAGCATATTTCATTATGGAAGTACGGTGGACTGTTCCTTTAAAGGAAAGCTCCACACTGAAATACATGGTTTATTTTGGGAAGGGGGAAAAAAAAAAAAAGATTTTTAATGATTTTAGTGCTATATATAAAAACAGTTAATGGTTATGTGCTGTTCTGTCATCACAGGGAGACATTGCTTGCACAGTTATAGTGGAATTTAATAGAAGAAAAAAAAAAATTCTTTGATCTCAACCACAAGTGATATGGTCAGTTTTCCTGTTAGCTGCTAAATACAAAATCCGCAAAAGCTTGTCCCCCCCCCCCCACACACACACACTCACCATTTTCCAGTGACATTCAACCTCATTCCTGAGAAATGACAGCAAACATTGAAAGTTCCAGAATGCAATGCAGATATACAACACCGTGGCATGGAGTTGCAGCACAGACTCTGCTCAGCTAGCTAAAGATGACAAGCACGATGGAGCTGATGGCAGCATTAGCATGAAGTAGAGTTCATTCTATCCACATTCACCGAATATGAGCAATCGTATGCTCTGATTGGCTACTGTACTACTAGGCCATCAGCTCATATACCGTGAGTAGAGAAAAACAAAAAATAGTGGCACACTGCAAAAACTGAATTTGAGGAGAAAATTTCACTAGTATTAAGGAATTATCTTGCTGCATGGACAGATCATTTTACTTGACAAGACATCTTGGAATAAGTTGGTTACAATCTAGAACTAGTTTTAATAATCTCAGAGTTGGTGTCTTGTATTCTTCTAATAGGAAATGTTAAATTGTTTCAACTATATTCAAGGTATTCTAACTTGGTCAAGATATCATTTATGCACTGCACATGTTGCTGAACCAGCAGAGGATGCAAAAAAAAAAAAAAAAAAAAACCACACAACTCTACTCGAAAACAAAGCCCCCAAAATGATCAAGTATTTAAAAGAACCTCATCTCATCTCATTATCTGTAGCCACTTTATCCTGTTCTACAGGGTCGCAGGCAAGCTGGAGCCTATCCCAGCTGACTACGGGCGAAAGGCAGGGTACACCCTGGACAAGTCGCCAGGTCATCACAGGGCTGACACAGACACAGACAACCATTCACACTCACATTCACACCTACGGTCAATTTAGAGTCACCAGTTAACCTAACCTGCATGTCTTTGGACTGTGGGGGAAACCGGAGCACCCGGAGGAAACCCACGCGGACACGGGGAGAACATGCAAACTCTACACAGAAAGGCCCTCGCCAGCCATGGGGCTCGAACCCAGACCTTTTTGCTGTGAGGCGACAGCGCTAACCACTACACCACCGTGCCACCCCACATTAAGAACCTGAAATAGCTAAAAGAACAGGCCCCCCCCCCAAATATTTCCCATTCCACACTCCAGCCCAGTTGGTGGCAGTAATGCACCTTTAACCACCAAAAAACAAGACGACGATGACAACTTGGGATCCCCAAGATTTTACTTTTTCTTGTAATTCACCAACAGTGATCCTTGGGGATTTTATGCCTCTCTTTCCCACCTCCTCAACGGACATGGGGGCAAAATAAACTTGGGTCCTCTTTCAGGCAAGTTTGTCACAGTTCCAGTTAGTGTCCACTTTTATTTTATTGCCCCAACAGTAGAAATGGAGATTTTGAGAGGAGCAGTTAATATTAATAACCATTCCCTTACTTATGAAGGTCAACACACTTCTCCCTCATTTGCTTTGTGTGTTCTCTTATCTTTCCCATGCTGATGGATGACTAAGGGAATTTGGGCTCTGTGTCACCTCATTTGTATTCCAGTTAATCAGGAAGTCATGGATTACAGCTTGAAAGTTCCTACACACTTCAATCACCTCAAACATGTCCGATTTAAATTGGAAACATGCTTCAGTTACACTGTGTTCACTATCATTTCCATGTGACAATAATAGTGGCATGTGTTTTTGTTGAAAATAATTATTTTATCCAGGGATTTGTTTTTCCTCTGAAAAACTTTCAATTCAAGGTTGGATTTCTCATTTTTTTTGCAGTGCGACAGGAAACTACTTCACCAAAAGGTGGATTTTTTTGCTTACCCTTTTTTACTAATCTTTACAAGTGGTGCCAATACTTGTGGAGGGCACTGTAGGTGAGGATGTGAGGAGGCGAGAGAGCTGGACAGATTAAAGAACTAAAATCTCTGCTATGGACCCTTTTCACGTGACGTCACGGCAAATGCGGCCGCCATTTTGGACGTTTACTACCAGTAGTTTATCACAGCCAACATTGAGGAACGGCAGCAAAGAAAGTGTTTATTTTCACCAAGACTTCCATCATGCCACTATATTGTTGTGCACCTGGATGTAGTAACCATCAACAAACAAGGCAAGGGTTATCATTTTATCGGATCCCGGTAGATGCTGACCGACGGAGAAGATGGATAGCGGCATACCAACGCTTGTGTAGTGACCACTTTGTTGGAGGTAAGACGAATAAAATTAGCCAGAAAAGGCATTACATTGCTGTTAACATTCCATTCTAGTTTACTGTAATTATGATCTGGCAGCTATTTACACCGGATCCAGTGTAAATAGCTGCCGGAGCCAACGTCCGAGGTTCCGGAGCCGCGCGCTCGCTCGCGGCTCCGGCCTGAGCCGGCGCGCGCGCTCCGGAACCTCGGACGTTGGCTCCGGCAGCTATTTACACTGGATCCGGTGTAAATAGCTGCCAGATCATAATTACAGTAAACTAGTAAATAGTTTTCTGCATCTCGCTCCTTTTTCTTTTATGTTTGTCGCCTTCCTCGCATTCAAACCGATTTGAGCCGAAGTCCACTACATGTCCAAAATGGCGGTCGCGTTTACGAAGGTCACGTGACTGAAAAGGGTCCATAGGTAGAAAGGACAAGGACACCAGTGCCACTATCAGCAGGTCGTCAAACCACATTTTGCGTAATGCAGGAAACCGTTAACCAAAGTGAAAACAGATGTTGCGATGAAGGAAGTTTAAACTAAAAACAGAAACTCAATTCATTACAAAATAAATCTTGGAAGATTCCACATTCATTATGAAGTTTAATAGTTTTAATACTACATTGTCTTTTCTTTAAGGAGCACCAGGCTTACCTTAAGATTTCCAACTTTGTCCTCAAATGATTTGAAGGTTGTGGAGTTCCTGTCGGAAATACAGTATTCAGATGTTGTTATTCGATCTGTCAGAGACTGAGGTCTGCTACAGTGCAATTAAAAATGGAAAAATAGTTGCAATTTCTGATCCACATGCACACAGGAAAAAAAGAAAAACGTTACAACATATGCACACATCACCTGCTTTCACAAAGTACTATAAAAGCATTTAACATTCCAGCTATTTTGTTTAAGACACATGCTGGTCTGTAATATCAACTGTATTTCATTAACACAGAGCTGTAAGACCAAATGGCAAAAGGTTAAGGGGGGTTTTAAATACTAGAATTGACCCGAAATACTTTACCTCATAGCTGGCATACTTATCGAATGGCGAATGGAGTAGTTGCTACTTTGACAGCATTAAAAGGAGACAAGATGTGCCAATGTTAACAAGCAAGCAGAATCATTTAGAACCAAATGAAGCAAAGCAAAAACACTATTCAGCAACTAACTGCAAATCTGTGATATTATATCTCATATCCAAACTTTATTATTTCATCAAATCTCTCTAGCACCAATATGCTGCATGCCAACTGATTCAGATTATATTAAATCGTGCAGAAGTAGGCAGCTGGAGATCTTACTATTTATTATAATTAAAGAACTGCAGGGCAGATAAACCGGTATATCAGGACAGTTATATAGCAGAACAGTGGGTTTAAAACCTTAATCCCTAATATACTGTATGTGCTACATACACAGCTATATCACAGCAATGTTGCATTCTCGATTCTCACTGCTCAGAAAGGGTCGATTCATTTTATAACATTTCTATAATAAGAAGCCGCGAAACGACTCCAATCCGCCAGGGCCCACGTATTCAACCCAGTTCGTATCTGATCCGGTGCTGTGTAAACATTGAGGAACGAGGAAACGCAGTGCTGAGCTCTAGCTGACGTCGTCACTGGACAACGTCACTGTGACATCCACCTTCCTGATTCGCTGGCGTTGTTCATGCCATGTTGGTCATGTGACGCGACTGCTGAAAAACGGCACGGACTTCACTTCCTGCTATTGTTTCCGCCTTGTATCACCTTTTTGTTTTTCATTAAAGAGTATAAAAGTATGAATATAATGCTTTGCTTTGTCATTCTTAAATGTTGTTCATGGTAAGATGCAAATACTGCCCATTGTGTAGTTAAGATTGTTTTTAGGCTTGCCATCCTTCCACTTGCAAGTGGTGAGTGACTTGCGCATGCCCGATATGCACTGGGATCTCACACACAGCGGCTCAGTCCCGAATCACTGCTTGTGCACTTCACTCGCGCACTCTGAGTTGCGCAGGGCCGGAGTGCGCACCCTCCAGAGGGCACTCGCTGTTCAGGGCGGAGTGATTTGGAGCGCAGCCGCTGAGGAGGAAGCCCTGAGCCGCACTGACACATTTCAACTTACGTGCCGTCTAATTAGTCATGTGATTAGCGTATCCGTGTATTGGCGTTGCTGTGTGCACACGAATCGTTTTAAAAACGTTAATCTGATGATCCGCCGATACGGTCTAATGTAAACACCACCTAAACCTAATACTAAATAATTAAACAAACATGATATTTAACAAAGGAAAATGTATACTTATTGATCTGCTGAAGCATTATGTAAAGAGACTTTTTTTTTTTTTAATTATTATTAAAAGGAGATACGCAGAACCATGGCCTCACTTTGTTTATAAATGCCTTGAGACCACAAGAACAGTATAGGAATAGTTTTAAGCGTTAACAATAAATCTAATATAGCAATTTTTACAATTAAAATGATTCATATAGGTAGTGGTCTGAGTGAATGACCTTGACATCTGTGACGTCACTGCAGGAAGGCTATCGGTCTCATCGCCATTTTCGCTATACTAAAAACACAGCTGACTGCAACTTCGAACTTCCATTTTGAGCTAATTTATTGCCATGCCACGTAGATCCACGTACAGCTGGTGGGTGCGGCAACATGACAGAAGGTGGATTTACGTTGCATTCATTGCACAAGAATGTTCAAACTGCAAAGATTTGGACACGTTTTGCGAGACGTTCACGGGCACATTGGGCGCCTACGAAGTGGTCTCTCCTCTGCACATTTTACTGAAGACTCGTACGAGACCTCTGATCTGTTGAGGAACATTGGCTATAAGCCCGTATTGAAAGAGGGTGCAGTATCAACAATGAAAGGAAAACTACAAGAAAAGGAAAGCAAGTTCAGTTGCACCAGTTTTTCCAGAGGGTGAGCCGAGGGCTGTTGCAAAAACCCGGGACAGAATGGGACATATTATCGCTCGGGCAGTGAACTCCCCGCGGCTGTTGCTAAAACTGGTGACGTCCCGTCCCATCCCGGGTTTTAGTAATTACCTGAGCCGAGCAGTAATGGCGGGGTACTCAGTATGGAGAAAATGGAGAATGAGTGGACCAGCCGTCTGATTTCTCCACTGGATATGCTTGCCTCAGCAGCAATGTCTTGCCCTTACGTGGAAGAAGCAAATGAACGGAGAACTGACCGAAAAACTGAAAGTCAGACGGTTTCAAAACAAATCGCCCACAAGGTTGGCCTTCAAGAAGCAAGAACACAGATGGGTAAGATGCGACTCTCATTTGGATATTAAAAAAATAATAATAATTAAAAAAAACCCACCAACACTCGTTGTTTACCTGCATTTAGATTAATACATGTAACTTGTATAGTGTGTTTAAGTTACCGGTATAAGATTATTTAATTTGCTTTAGAATGTGATTGTCTCAGTTCATCTGATTATTTAATGAGCCTTTTACGTTTTATCAGTGAAAATGCATGCATGTGCATTGCATAAGTTATAACACCTCTTTTGTTTTAATGAGGAGTCAACTCACAATCAATGAAGTCAAATCAGTCTTAGCTGAGCAAGTCGGTAACGGTATTTCTTACTTTCACCATAAAATTTTTATTTATATATGACTTTGGTCTATAGCTGTCAAAGGCCTCGGCCTTAAAACCTGCTGTGACGTCACACACTTGGGGCTGGCTGGCTCAGCGGGGCAGCTCGAATGCCAACTTTGCAGTTGATTTTAACGCTCAAAAAAATATATTTTTTTACTCCCATTTATGCAGCATACAAGAGTCAAGGATGGAGATACTACCCACTCAGAAATTTATTTAAAAATAAAGGTTCTGTGTATCTGCTTTAAACACTTATGGAATGAGTCTCCAGTGCCAGAGGTAAAGCTGGTCCGTTCAGATTTCTGCCATGAGCGTCTTCAGGGCAGACGATTTTATGCACTGCGATTTCTCATAAGTCAATTTTTTTTTAAATAAAAGAGGAAAAAGAGAGGCTGGTGATGAAATGGCTGTTTATAGCTGTTTACAGTTCCAATATATTATATGTAACAAGGTGTCATTCTTGAATAAAGAAAACGTTTTTTTTTTGTCCAGCAAATTGCTGTGGTATAACCGGAACAAAACTGACACGCCGTTACTGATTATTTTCCTGTAACAGCACACCCGGTTATATATTTTATTCCTGACATCCTGTGCACCCTCATTACTTTAGACCAACTATAATTCCTTACATTTGCACATCATCTATTAGCTCTCATAGTACCGATTAAACCTCTAAGCAGTCTTACCCAAAGGAGTTAGAGAAAGGCAGCGCTCTGTGGGTCAATCAGGTGCAGCGATTAAAAGAAAAAGGGGAAACACATACAACCAATCAGGGACAGCATTCGGCATTAGGATTAGGCAAGAGCAATGCAAGCAGGGGAAACAAAGAAAAAAAAAAACCGGGGGAAAAAAAAAAAAAAAACCACCCAAACAGACTGAGAGTGACTTGCTGTTTCATGTCGAGATAACTAACAGGAGTCTTTTTTTAGGTGCCACAAAGCAGAGATTTCTAGCTTGAGTCTAGCTGATCTACCTCATCTTATTGATATGCATTTGGATTATGGGTGTACATGAAATCAAATAGTAATGTGTGCGAGAAGTATACATTTTATGTCCTTAGATACATATGTAAATCAAGTGGCATGGGTCAAGTCGTAGCTTCACGTCCACCAAATAAACATCGGAGCAAAACATTTTTCATTTGTTACCTGCTTGCATGAAGCCAGTCCTTTCATGGTGGTGTTTTGGTGGCTAAATTTAAATAAATCCCAGTGCTGCAGAAATACGGGGTACAACAGAACAAAGCACGGAAGTTCCAAAGCCTCACAAACCTTGGCACTTTGAAAGGAAGAGGGCAAAGTGAAAAAGGAAGCACTAATGGATTACAGGAGCATGCAGCAGCATTTAAGACAAACAAGATGAGTAAGACGAGAACAAATGGACAATAATTACTGCAAACGCTAAAAGCCTAGGATGGACATTGATGCTGGCGTAACAGAACAGAAGAACGTTAATGCAGAGCAGGATGAGCAGTGCTGGGTCACTACGCTGACAGAGATGACGAGAAATAACGAGAGAAGTGTCACATTTTGCCTCATGGGTTACCTCATGTCTCCTAGCTTTCTACTAATAGCAGTACCCATGGTGGAGAAGGCTGCTGAGGTCTTCTGTCCTGCCTGAGACAGTGTTTCCTGAGTCTTCTTGTACCTGTGAGAGAAGGAAGAGGAGAAGAACAGATCAAAGATGGAGGCAGAGAGAGGAAACCCCAAAAAAAAAAAAAAAAAAAAGAATGTGAGCTTTACATATTTCTTATTGAAGAAGCGTATTAAGTGCACTGGGGAAGGTACAAAACTGCTGACACCCGCAGTAGCAGACATAAGCCAGTACATTTAATCCAAATTGAGTGAAACTGACCCAACTACAACCTCCTCTTTTTAATTAAAAAAAAATAATAATAATAATTCACCCCAACAAACTGCTGCAGCATCTATTGCAACCCCAAGCCATATATCTATGAGGCAATTCTACAGTCGCCAAAACCCAGTAAGCAGCATGACACAGCAATTCTAACTTTCTCCAATACATCATGAGAGGATGACAACTAAGAAAAACACTACTGCAATGGAGACAGAGACAAAAGCACCAAAAAGCAGAAAGGATGAAAACAAAAAACGGAACAAAAACTCACACTTCAGAGTTGGCAATGTCATCCAGAGTGGCAGAGGCTGAAAGATATCTACAAATAGACAGGGTGAATATGTTCATATTTCCACTCACAAAGACACTGTGTCTGGGGTGATAGGACATGCATGGTTAAAACATCATTATTACAGACATGTGGAAGAGAGAACCACTTAAAAACATGGTTCTAAAGACAAAGCATTCAAACATAGATCCTGAAGGGGGGGGGGGGGGGGGGGGAGTACTGCACTCTCACATACAAAAACATCTATAAAAGGTGCTGTATAAAAACGTTGCACGTCAGTGGTGCGTTTTGTACAATTACGAATCTGCTCATAAATGCTGCTTCTACAAGAAACATGTTTAAGTGCACAGGTTTCATTGTGAACTATGTACTCTTGGGGGTCCTATACCAAATTCAAAACTCATGCTGAAAACCAGTTATTTAATCACCATTATGCTATAATGGTGTTGCATGAGAATGCAAGCAAAAATTATAAAGTCAAATCATTAATCTATTCCCCGGTGGCCTAGTAACCAGGTAAAAGATTAACGATAACCTTTTGCCAGGGCTCCAGGACAAATCAGAAACATTGGATTTGCATACTGCAACTGGCGGTGATGTAAGTGACGATACAGTGATCGTGACGGAACTACAGACGACATCCACATAATCCGAATGCTCATACTGCACCATCATTAGGGTGCATCAGTTGCCCTCACTTTCATAAAATCTGATGCATTTTTGTTTGGGTGTTCCTTTTCACCAATAAAGACATCCTGTAAAAATTTTTTGACCATATTCAAAAGTCTAACGGTGGCACCATGAGGTTCAATTTTTTTTGCCAAAAAACGCTTATTTTATGTTTTCGCGTAAGGTTTGAATCACAATGTTGGACTCCATTTATTGATTCCTTGTGAGCCAGAGATCATGTTAAGAACCTTTGCAAGGGATTGAGAAGCATTAATGTGATTCATAATACATTTGTATTGTTTAAAAGTAGTTGAACAATGATTCAACGAACAGCTAAAACAAACTGTGCTTGATAATATATTTAGAATATGTATTAAAAATGTGTATAAGATATTTGGTATACTCTATAAGGTGCCATAATGTTTCATGAAAAGTGATCGAAATTGTCATAAAAGTCACAAAATAGCAGCTTTTTCCATAACTTTGAGCTCCTGGTACCACCATGAAACTTTTGAATTTTGTCAAAATATTTCACCCAGTGTGTTTTCTTACCAAAAGGAACATAAAAACAAAAATGCATCATGATCGGAGGAACTTTTCATTTTTAGGGGGCAACTGATGCACCCTAACCATCATGCATCACATCTGATCTTGCAGGTCTCATGGAGGTGCATCCCGTTAAATGCGGTCAGATGGGAATACACAACACCCATTACTTTGCTGTTATAGAAGACTGAAATGAATGAAAACGGTCTGGTTATCTAACCAGTGTTGTTTTTACCTGATACATTAACAGGTTCCTTATGCGAATGGGGCTGTCGAGAGAGAGCTTCTACTTGGAACCCTGTTTGAAAAAGGTCTGCAGTAGGATTCCACATAGAACCTATATACTGCTTCAAAATATACACCAGTTGGAACAGCTATACTCCCGCTCATTCATGTCGTTTTCCAATCAGCCGATCAAGCGGCAACAGTTCAATGTATGCCAGACAGGCTGGTTTGAGTATTTCAGAAACTGCTGATCTCCTGGGATTTTCACTCACGATAGTCTCTAGAGCTTACGAGCAATTCCAGCGTTATGGACGTGACACTTGAACTCAAAATGCCAACAAATGACCCAGTGCATGTTTTATTATCTCCCAGTATTTAAACAGGTGTTGCATATTTTAAGGCTGTACCATACTGGAGAAGTGATAGAACAAGAACAAATCCTATAGTACATCTAGGGCATGCCAGAAAATGCCAATAAAAGATGCGTTATGGATGTGACAGAAAAAGTATCACTTTTCTTGGGTGACTGTACATTTTTATCAAACTCTGAAATTGTAAACCTAATGTCGAAATGGAGATATCCATTTGATAGAGGGGTCCAAGGTGAATATTAAAAAATCTTTGTTTAAAATATTTTGTATTTCATGCAGAGTTTCGGAAGGAAGTCAGCGTTATGGATGTGACGAAATTCCGTTATGGATGTGACGCGTCTGAAATAGACATGGCATATGTTTAGAAAATCAGCAATTTAACCACCATAACCCTTTGAAAAACTCTCTAAATATCAGCTAAAACTATCAAAGTTCTTAATATTTAGGATGGCTATTGTTTTGCTGTTTTGTGGATTTTAGCATACATTTCTGTGGCTTGTGGCAATAATATAGAATTGTACATGATCAAAGTTGATTTTAGCTTGGGTTTTACATTATAAGAAAGAAAGACTGACATATTAAGGCGAAGGGAACGATTCTTGTGACAAATTGGTTCAACTTATTCACATCTGTAAAATACAGGCCTAGGTGACATCTTTGGGAGTGGTTTTGATGAATTACATGTTGCTTTATTTTTGCATTGTGAGGTTGACATTTACATGGAATTGCCCTTACGCAGAATGGTGCAAAAAACAAAAACCTCCAGTGTGGAGCAGTTCTGCTGGCAGATATGCCTTGTTGGTGAGAGAGGTCAAAGGAAAATGGTCAGACTGGATTGAGCTGACAGGAATGCTATGGTAACTCAATTAACCATAACTGCGGTAGGCAGAAAATCATCTCAGAATGCAAAAACGCATCAAACCTTGAGGTAGATGGGCTACAGCAGCAGACGACCACATCAGGTTCCAGCCCCATCAGCAAAGCACAGGAATCTGAAGTTATAATGGGCATAGGCTCAACGCAAATGCAGTTAAAAATTGGGTAAAATGCTGCGCTCGACCTGTACTGCCAAGTTTTTAAATGCGCTGCTGCCACGATTGCCAGATTGGATAACTGGATGAATAAGCAGGTTCTTAATAAGTGGATGATGAAGCCTACATAATACTTGTCCTGACATGCTTGTTAAACCTACAGAGGGAGGCCACAATGCTCGTGTAAACTGTAAAACAAACATGGTATGCCTTTTCAGATTAGATTTGATTAAATCTAAATAGTTACAATAAAGCAAAAGCCACATCCAACATTTCTTATTAATAAACAAACATTTGAGTCATTTATATCTATCCCCGAGTTTTCGGGTCATTTAAAACGAAGTGAATTAGACAACTATCTGTACTCCAGGACACAGCAGATGGAGCACAAGTTAAGCACAGGACACAATGTTACTAGAGAAACTTGAAGTACTTGGCTTGTACAGCTGAAGGACATTGCCTGAAATTTCTAGAAACGTTGTGCATATAATCCAGTATGTGTCAAACGTTTGGACACACTCCCTCAATATCTCATCTCATTATCTCTAGCCGCTTTATCCTTCTACAGGGTCGCAGGCAAGCTGGAGCCTATCCCAGCTGACTACAGGCGAAAGGCGGGGTACACCCTGGACAAGTCGCCAGGTCATCACAGGACTGACATATAGACACAGACAACCATTCACACTCACATTCACACCTACGGTCAATTTAGAATCACCAGTTAACCTAACCTGCATGTCTTCGTACTGTGGGGGAAACCGGAGCACCCGGAGGAAACCCACGCGGACACGGGGAGAACATGCAAACTCCGCACAGAAAGGCCCTCGCTGGCCACGGGGCTTGAACCCAGGACCTTCTTGCTGTGAGGCAACAGCGCTAACCACTACACCACCGTGCCGCCCGCTCCTTCAATATATTTTTCTTTATTTTTATTAATTAAAAAGACACTTCATGTCTTAAAAGTAATGACGAATGTCGTTTCTCTTCCCTTCGCCGAGAGGTTCTTGACAGAATACGGATTGTGTGTGGAATAGGGCTATTTACTGTATTTTTTAATCATTTATTATTTACCATTTGACGGCCTCAAAAAAAATTGCACTAATTAACTTTTGACGAGGCACAGCTATTAATTGAAAAGCATTCCAAGTGACCGCCTCATGAAGCTGGTTAAGATAATGCCAATAGTGTGTAAAGTGTTAAGGTAAATGGTGGTTACCTTGAAGAAACTAAAGATATGAAAAATTGTGTAACACTTTTTTGTTTATCGCATGTTATTTCATAGTTTTGATATCTTCAGTATTGTTGTACAATATAGAAAATAGTCATAATACAGAAAACCCTATGAATGAGTAGGTGTACGAACTTTTGACTGGTACTGTATATGAAGAGGAATCCATGGAATAGGGTTATTAATATAATAAGGTTATTAAAAAGATTGCATAGACTACCAGCAAATAAAATAAATAAACTAGCAGAAGCACTAGCAGGAAAAGGGATCAAAAGCAACATGTCTACAGGCAACCTCAGGCAGCTTTTATATAAATTAAATTCTTTTCATTTTCACTGCTGTCACCGTGAACCAAGGTCAGATGATCATGTAAACAAAATTCAGCCTTTTTTTTTTTTCTTAAAAACAAATATTACACTTTCTCTGGTTAGTAGACCAACTTTCCTAGTAGTCATGGGAAAAACAAAAGTACACCCTCCTTCAATTCTGTGCTTCATTTATCATGGTCTAAATGACAAGTGTGTGGTCCTCACCAGCTTCTTTGATGTTTTTTTTTGGTCATATTCCCCCAAAAAGTAAATCAACATTCAGAAACCAGGTGAGAAATAAGTACACCCTTCCTACTTCCACAATCATGAGGAAAGTAATTATCAGCCAGGCGTTACTAATGAAATGCATAAGATTTAATTAAATCATCAAGAAGTGCAACTACCTCTATAAAAGCAGAACTTTTAGCAGTTTGGTGTTCTGGAGTATTCAGATGTGCATCTAAATCCTGCCAAGAACAAAGAATAAAAATCAGCCATAACTTCAGAAAAGCAACTGTTACTGCTCATCAATCTGGTAAGGGTTATAAGGCCATCTCCAAACAATTTGAAATTCAGCGTACTACAGTGAGAAGCATCATTTACAAATGGAGAGCCTTCAAAACAGTTGCAGCTCTTCCCAGGAGTGGGCATCCAGCGAATTCAGTCCAAGGTTAGACTGTTTAATGCTCAGAGATCTAAAGAAAACCCCAAGAGCAACATCACAGGTGCGTTCAGATCAAATAGTTCTAATTGAGAAGAACTACCCACTGGGTAGCTCCCCCAAGAGCTATGCACCGTCAAGGGCTTTTTTCAGTTTGCATGAAATTAGCAGAAAGTACTATCCTTCCTAGCAGGAAGATCTTTCTCTTTTTCCTTCATTGCATTACATTATATTGCAGACATTTAACAGACGTTCTTATCCAGAACAACACACAACATACCCAGAACAGCCTGGGGAGCTTGCTCAAGGGCACTTCAGCCATTCCTGCTGGCCCAGGGAATTGAACCGGCAACCTTTTGGTCCCAAAGCTGCTTCTCTAACCATTAGGCCATGGCATCCCTTTTCATTTTTAACGCCAATGTTAAGAGCTGTTTTACACAGTTTTTGTTGTTGTTTTTTTTTTAAATGGAGGTTGTCAGCACTGCATTGGCTTGTATTCTATCAATCAACGTACACTTACATCTGGACCACTCACCGTACACTTATGTTATTCATGGTTTCTCTTGTCCTGGGAGAACACCTACCTTGAAGTAGTAGCTTAAAAAAAAAATAAGTCCCTCAAAACAGTGTTCTTAAAACTATGATCATTCTCATATCCTGCAGTGCAGACACAAAAAAAAGGAGAGAACTTCCTCAAAAACAGTTCAAAGCACTATGAAATTATTCCTCCAGCACCTAATGTGTCCTACAGGCATCTGTAAGCACATTAAATGTTTAAAAGGCTGAACAAATATGGCTTTCATAGAAGGGTGGCTAGGGAGAGACACAGAGAGAGAGAGAGAGAGAAGGGGGGAAAATCAAAACGAAAAACACCTCCCCACACACACCTCTTCCCTCCAAAAAGAACTGAATAAGCCACAAAAATTCTGGAACAATATCCTTTGGACTGATGAGCCCAAGGTGGAGATGTTTGATCCTCGAGCATAACCCCATATTTAGGGAAACCAAACATCACCACAAACACCTCATAACCACAGTCAAGCATGCCAAGCAACCAATTCTTGTGGTCACTGAGAACTACGAACTCAACTGTATACCAGAATATTCCTGAGACAAATGTGAGGCCGTGTGTCTAGCAGCTTAAGCTGGCCTGAAATCGGGTCATGCAACAACACAATGATCCGAAGCACACCAGCAAATCAACAACTGAATGGCTAAAGAAGAAAATAAATATCAAGGCGTTGGAATGGCCAAATCAAAGTCTAGACCTCAACCCGACAGAGATGCTGAATAAAAACCTAGAAAAATAAAAAAAAACCTTAGAACTGAAGGAGGATGCTTTTCCTCCCTCAGCCCAAAATGTAAATGCGTACATGAAAATCAAAACTCTACCACTGGAAAGGAGGAACAGTGAACAGTCTGCTGGGAGTAGAGAGAATAAAGTGAAAGGTGTGTTGGGATATACGCACCCACTACATACACAGTGACTACAGCATTCAATTCAACTCTCCCAAAGACAAACCTGAACCCAACAATACACCATAAGCTTCAGGGAAGCTAAAATTTATGACTGGAAGCCAGTTGGAAACCATTGTTAACCAAAGCTATCAATGAAAAATGTCATAAGTAAAATAGTCACGACCCTTTTTGTTAGAAAGTTAGATGACAACGACTTTATATTTTTCTGACATTATATTTAAGGCCAGAACTCTATTTATGGATCAGCACTGTATTTGAGATAGCAAAGTGAAACCTTCAGCCCACATTCTGTACTCAACTGATCAACACAACAGCACGTTTGTTCATGCTCAAAATTAGTCGACCAGAAATAACCAATAATTTGCAAGAGAACTCCACAAAACCTGAAGCTGATGTGTGCACGAGGCAACATTCGTCTCTTAGAGCTCGACCTTTCAGTTAAATATCACTTGCAAAGCTCAGTTTCACACGCACACCACTTCCTCAAGGTCAGATTTTCCCTTATAATCTACACTCACTGGCCACTTTAATAGGAACACATGCAAACCCACTCATTCATGCAACGGGCTCATCGCACAAATGCCTCTGTGAACTGGAAACACATGAACAGAACATTCACGACACTCACCTTCACGGCATTTTACACGAGCTGTCTGCAAAGATGAACGTTAATGATGTTCATCATATATGTAAGAATATTTGCAAAACCCCTTCTAGTAAAAACTTAAGAAAGGTATGAAAATATATCATATGCCTAAAACCATACAGATACAAGTCAAGGGGAAAAATGTGATGTCAGTGACTTTGACCAGAGCATGCTTGTTGGTGTGAGGCAGGCATTTCATAAATTGCTGATCTCCTGGGAATTTCACACAATGGCCTTTGGAGTTTATACCGAACGGTGTGAAAAACAAATATCCAGGGTGCAGCAGTTGCACAGGCAGAAACACCTTGTTGACAGCGGTCAGACTGGTTAGAGCCAACAGACAGGCTAGGGTACCTCGATCATTCTTTACAACCAGTGTGGACAGAAAAGCATCTCAGAATGCACAACACATGGTTTGAGTTGGATGGGCAACAACAGCAGAAGACATCAGGTTGTCTGAGGCTACCGTGGTCACCAAAACTGGATAGTAGGATCGACGGATTATTGATATTTGCATGAATCAGCAGGTGCACAGGTCTCATCTCATTATCTCTAGCCGCTTTATCCTGTTCTACAGGGTCGCAGGCAAGCTGGAGCCTATCCCAGCTGACTACGGGCGAAAGGCGGGGTACACCCTGGACGAGTCGCCAGGTCATCACAGGGCTGACACATAGACACAGACAACCATTCACACTCACATTCACACCTACGGTCAATTTAGAGCCACCAGTTAACCTAACCTGCATGTTGTTGGACTGTGGGGGAAACCGGAGCACCCGGAGGAAACCCACGCGGACACGGGGAGAACATGAAAACTCCGCACAGAAAAGGCCCTCGTCGGCCACGGGGCTCGAACCCGGACCTTCTTGCTGTGAGGCGACAGCGCTACCCACTACACCACCGTGCCACCCCCAGGCGCACAGGTGTTCCTATTAATGTAGCCGAAGAGTGTATAGTCCCCCTCTTTTATTTGGCATCTTTTAAAAGATACCAAATATTTTAGTGGTCATCCAAGTCTTGCATATGCATAAGGATATCTCAGACTATACAAATGATTTCTATAGAAATTAAGAAAGAGGAAGAAAAAAAAAAAAAACCCTCCCCTGGAACTTTCAAACCGAGGACAAAAACTGAAACCCTTCCCCTCTTCTAAGAAGACAGTCATCTTAAAACGGAGGAATTAAGCAGAGGAGTAAAACTATCTGAAGCAGACAGCGAGTCAGTGTTCCCGACACCCACTATTATAGAGGACAAAAGAACAGGACACAAAGCTGTTGTTTTACACGACTGTGGAGGATGTCGTAATCCACTGTCACTATCACTGAGCGTAGACACCACACAGAGCACATGATGGTGAGAGAAGTGCAGAGTGCAGGTTTTCAATGACGCAGATAAAACTCAAACGTCTGACTTAAGTGATTTTGTCTTGCCTGGTCATGCGATTGTAAAAAAAAGTGTTTCCTGCTTTTCTTCCTGATCACCCCAACTTGTACCACTGACATAAAACAGCTCAGTACTGGCAGCTGCTTTGCCCTGATGTCCAACGCGGTAAACAACTGGAACCTTTCAGCCTTGAAAACTGGCAAGTGCTAATTTTATTTTAACTGATTTACAGCTTGGGAACACTTCCAAAAACCAGTTAAGCAGATGCATCAGTTTCAGCATGCTGCACAGTGCAAGTGAGTATTACACTCTGGTGAGAGGAACGTGAACAAACATGCCAGTACAGGCAGTGACTCACAGTTCACATCCTGCAATCTTCCCATTCTACTGGCCAGTTTCTCACATAACTACAAACTGTCTTTTTTTTCGGCACTGTCTGGTGGACATATAGTTTCATCTCATCTCATTATCTCTAGCCGCTTTATCCTTCTACAGGGTCGCAGGCAAGCTGGAGCCTATCCCAGCTGACTACGGGCGAAAGGCGGGGTACACCCTGGACAAGTCGCCAGGTCATCACAGGGCTGACACATAGACAACCATTCACACTCACATTCACACCTACGGTCAATTTAGAGTCACCAGTTAACCTAACCTGCATGTCTTTTGGACTGTGGGGGAAACCGGAGCACCCGGAGGAAACCCACGCGGACACGGGGAGAACATGCAAACTCCGCACAGAAAGGCCCTCGCCAGCCCCGGAACCCAGGACCTTCTTGCTGTGAGGCGACAGCGCTAACCACTACACCACCGTGCCGCCCTCATATAGTTTCAATAACCAAAAAATGTGTTTAAAAAAAAAAATAAATAAAAATTATATATTATTTATATACAGTACCAGTCAAAAGTTTGGAAACACCTTCAAATTTGATGTTTTTTCTTTATTTTAATTAACTAAAAAGCCACTTTGTGTCTTAAAGTAATGACTGACTCATTTCTCTTTACTTAGCTGAGTGGTTCTTGACATAATATGGATTACAGTTGTCGAACAGGGCTATTTACTGTATTTTTATTATTTACTCTTTACTGGTTGACGGTGTCAAATGCATTAAGAAGGCAAGAAATTCCATTTTTGACAAGACACGCCTGTTAATTGAGAAGCATTCCAGGCGACAACCTCATGAAGCTGGTTCAGATAATGCCAATAGCGTGCAAAGCTGTTATCAAGGTAAATAGTGACGACTCTGAAGAATCTAAAAGATGAAACTTTTTTTTTTAAACACTTTGTTTACCATATAATTCCATATGCTATTTCATAGTTTTGATGAGTTCAGTATTGTTCTAGGAAAAAAAAAATAAAAACATCGAATTTGAAGGCGTTTCCAAACTTTTGACTGGTACTGTGTATTTTTGCAAAAAACATTTTTCACTTCATATGTATCTAATGTTTAAACTTCATGCACTTCACGGTTGCTCAACACACAGCGATGCTCTAGTTCTATTCAAATCAAATCAATGGAGGTTTTCTCTAAATTCTTTTACAAGTTGTATTAATTAGTGCACAAAAGATCGAAAAGCCAGAACACACTTCTTATAGCCGAAACATCGGTCAACAACTTGCTGACTTTTAGTCAAAAGCACAATTACAACATACGACAGTACATTAAAATTTTTTGTTCGAAGAGGACAAAAGCTCATACATCTCTCTCTCTTCTTCTATATTAAGCACACTTAACTCCTTCGCTTGCTATACTTTGTGAGGAGTAACGTACACCAGAATTCTAACAAAGCATGGGAATAACACAGACCAAAGTGTGTTATTCATCTTGTACCAAAACAATTTACCAACAATCACAATTTAAAATTATTAATGACTAATATTTTAATCATCTATAGTTCCATTTTATGCTATGGCACAACAGTAAAAAGAGTTCCCGCTATTACTATAAACAGTTGCCCTCTCACTAGCCTCTTCCCCCCTCAAAAAAAAAAAGTTAATAAGACCAAAAAAAAAAAAGCAGCTTGCCATGTTACCGAGAAACCAGAAAGTGAAAACTCACATTTCAGACAAAGAAAAAAAAAACTGCTGACTGTTACAAGTGCCAACACTTGAGACTCCTCCCATAATGTTAAATAAATGTCTCCTAATAGAAAGAGTCACTATATCAGTGATTATTCTATTCACATTCACTGGATATGAGCAATTATGCACTGATTGGCTACACTATTACTAGGATATCAGCTCATATACCATGAGTAGAGAAGAACAAAATGGCGGAGCACGTTGCTGAGCCAACCAAGGATGAAATAAAAACTTTACTTGAAAACAAATTGTTAAAGTATTTAAAAGAAACAGAAATTGGGGGAGGGGGAGCACCCCCAAATATCTCCTGTTCCACAATCCAGCACAGTCGGTGGCAGTAATGCACCTTTAAGTTAGTTTGCCAACCGCCAAAAAACCCTAAAGAAGGAAACTCCCAAAAATACAAAAGGCAACAAAATATGGAATAAAAGCATGTGATGACAAGAACGCATCTTTTTTATTTTTCAAGAATTATTATTATAGCATTTTTCACAAATTGCTACTGTCATTTCGCTGGTTTGTTTACATTCTAAGCAGAAATGATGTCAGACGTTTTGTATAAAGTTTTTATCAAATTTGCAAAAAAAAAAAAAAAAAAAAGTGCTTCGTTTCTCAAAATCCAATGAATGTGGAGAGAATAAAACAACTATTCCGCTCAATCGTGTTGTACATGGCTTATAGCCAACTTGGCACTATGTACCTTGTCAGCTATCAGCTCATGTACGACTCTTTTGAGGAATAACTTATATACGTTTTCTTAATCTGTTTATTATTTGGCTTACATTATATCCATATTAAAACTGCTTTGAATATTATAGCTTACATTATGCATTAATATAAACCTATCATTTGTTACAGTCAGCACTTCTGTCAGAGCTGGACTGTTATAGAAATTTAGTCCATATCTTCTGACTTGAATACAGCAGTGCTGTTGTACAACGCATTGTTAGATACCACTTTTTAAACTGGTCAATTACTAGCACACTACAGCTTTCACTTACCCATTCTTTGGTTGAAAGACATACACCAATATCTAATAAAGACTTGCATTGTGATGTTTCAAGAGATCTATACTTGGCTCTGTGTGTATGTATTTTGTCCATTTCAACCTCCTAAGGCCCAAGCTGTTTTTTTACATGCATTTTTTATTTCTCTTTGCTATTTGGGCTTATTAGAACCTGATTAGAATAAAAACTAAGCATCATCTTTTGATAAGATGTACTTTTAGAGAAAAAGTATGTCCACATATGTGGATTCTTGTTCCGAATTTCCATAAAGTGCTGTCCACGCATGTGACCGCTAAGCCCTAGGAGGTTAATAAAGGCAAGTTGTGTGGGATCAGTGTGTCTAACCAGTTAAATCCTTCTTGCTGTATTTATTTTCAAAAGTACAAAACTGAATTCATGACTTACCCTGATATATAGTTATCACAAAATATGGGTTTCTAACTCGGATTATGGAAGTACTGTATGTAGTCAAGCGATTACAGCATGGACAAACCCTGAGAGAGAGTGTGCGTGCGCGCGCAAGCAAGTAAATAAAAACAGATGAAAGCATAGTGTAGACAGACATTCAGTAATAATGATTTAATCTGACTTAGCTTTGTCAGTTAACACCACAAAGTACATGTACATTAGCTAATGAGCTCAGGAAACCCTGATTTGAGACACACATGCTTACCTCACGGCTGGTCTCAACCTTGGTACCAAGTGATTTAGTCAGGAAATGAAAATTAAAAAAAAAAAAAAAAATCACAGCAATGGTACAATAATGGCTGACTCACTTCTGACTCATTCCAGACTCCCACGGCGCTACTGCCTTTTCAGCTGATCAAACTAAAGCACTAAAAGCTTTTATCTAGAAGGACAGGAGACTAGCGCTTTACGTGCCAGTTACAGACATCAGAGCTAGAAAAGATTAGAATAAGGAAAGCACTGAACACTATAGAAAAATGACCTTATAGAAGTTCAAGGAACAGGAGCTGACATATCTTTATACTTATTTGGTAAAAGCAGTGGAATATAAGGGGAATAAAAAGGATCTTCTACTCACGCATTTGAGGTCTGTACATCCTGCCAGCCTTTGGTGATGTTCTGTTTGAGTTCGCTCAGAGGGCTGAGGCCGAGCTTGCGCTTCAGTTCAGACGCATGGCGCTCTTTGGCCATCAACACTTGCCGCAGAGTTTGAATCTCCTCCTCTACCTGATTTGATGGTCGGGGGGCAAAAAAAAAAAAACCCAACACACAACAAAAGCCACTCACACCTTAGACTTGAAGATTAGTGGATCAGGGGTATGGTGGTTGTGTTGTATACCTTGCAGAGTTCAGTTTTTAGTTCTTCCGCCTCCTCCTCTGTTAGTCCTGGAGGAAGTGTTACTGGACTCCCAGCAGACGCACCCATCTCTGCTGGCATGTCTGATAGAGTGCCTGAGCCTAGGCCTTTACTTGGAGAGTTCAGATTGATGTCTATGTGTGTATGAAAGGTAAAGGGGGGGGAAGGGACAAACACATATTTAAGATTCTTGTCTTTGCCTTACTCTAAGGCCCTGTTTGGGGAAGCCATGACCTAATGGTTAGAGAAACAGCTTTGGGAGCAAAAGATTGCTGGTTCAATTCCCTGGACCAGCAGGACTGGCTTGGGTGCCCTTGAGCAAGGTGCCCAACCACTCTGGCAAAAGTGGTGGTGTACCTTGGGTCTGATTAGCCAAGGAAAAACTGAAGATGCAATTATCAGTTCGGGCATTGAACCTGACCGACTGACTGAACTGAAGGCCCTGTTTAGACTTGGTTTTAAAACGCGTCTTAGGCAATCGGATGACAAGTGGGCAGCCAAGACACACTGACGTTTACACAAGTCTACCAGATTTCGTTACTGCTTACGTCACTTCCGCTAGAAGGTCCCGCACACAGTTATGTTAAAATTGTTAAACCTGCAACATACCTTCATTAGTTTCTTGCATTCCAACTGTGTACATCAGTGTACCTTGGCTCTGATGCAAAAACAACCATTATGTCCTGCATTAATTAATTTCCTGTTATGTCCTTGACGCAACGCATCGAGTTACAAAAGACATAGTCAAATGCATCCCAGACCACCTCAGCAAGTTCTTCGAGTGAACGCATCTTGGTGGTCGTTTACACTTGCGATCTGCTCACCCAAGACATTTTAAAACCAAACGTAAAAAGGGTCCAAGATAAATCAGCCAACAGAATCTTCTGTTTCTTAAGTTGTGTCTTTTTTAAAAAGGATGTTGAATCCATTACAACGAATGACAAACATTTTCAGGATTGTAACACCAAACCAGTTATTCTGATTTATCATTATTAGGACACAATATTTGCACTTGTGCTTTCATGGACAGTGTTATAGTGTTTAGTTTTCTATCAAAGTATAAGTAGCATTACTAACAAAGCCATTGCTTTTTGCCATTTTGCTCATGAAGTTTACCAACAATCTTCAGTCATGAGCACAATGACACCATTCAGTTAGAGGAGAGACTGGTGTAAGCGGAGATGTTCTCTGTGTGTGTGTGTGTTCATTCAAAAGCAGCAGCTAGTGCTCAATGACATCCTGAAAGCTTTCTATATGCTCTCAGATATTTCTTAGCTTTTTTTTTTTTTTGCTATTCATTACACAAAGACAGGATCTCAAATCAGAGAAATGCTCACTGAGGTCTCTTATGTACTACTTTTTTTTTTTTTTGCATTAGTTTTTAGCTTCGGATGTTTAGAAAGAATTGGTGTTCATGTTCCAAATTTTATTTGTTTTTTTTTCCTTTCACAAATACAGCGCATGTACACTACCGTTCAAAAGTTTGGGGTCACTTTGAAATGTCCTTATTTTTGAAAGAAAAGCACTGTTCTTTTCAACGAAGATCACTTTAAACTAATCAGAAACACACTCTATACATTGCTAATGCGGTAAATGACTATTCTAGCTGCAAATGTCTGGTTTTTGGTGCAATATCTCCATAGGTGTATAGAGGCCCATTTCCAGCAACTCTCACTCCAGTGTTCTAATGGTACAATGTGTTTGCTCATTGCCTCAGAAGGCTAATGGATGATTAGAAAACCCTTGTACAATCATGTTAGCACAGCTGAAAACAGTTGAGCTCTTTAGACAAGCTATAAAACTGACCTTCCTTTGAGCAGATTGAGTTTCTGGAGCATCACATTTGTGGGGTCGATTAAATGCTCAAAATGGCCAGAAAAATGTCTTGACTATATTTTCTATTCATTTTACAACTTATGGTGGGAAATAAAAGTGTGACTTGTCATGGAAAACACAAAATTGCCTGGGTGACCCCAAACTTTTGAACGGTAGTGTATCAACTAGAAAATGACTGGCCACACCCTCACCAAATACCACCAGTAAACTATTACGCAAAATGGATTTACTAAACGGCAGCACACTTTATTTACAGTAGTGTTTATACTAAAGGGAAGGTAGATCTACTACTCTGACTTGCATTTATTAAGTGCTGACAACAAACGCATGCAAAAACAACCCAAACTGAAATGCAGCCAGCCAAACAGCATTTTCCTGTGCCGTTATATAACTATAATGATTTATATTTTGTGTATTTAAAAGGCTGTATCTCAGGTAAAGTTCACTCTCGCAGTGAGGCTTTTTATATTCTGCCTATCTGTACAGTAGCAGGAGTAACCCGATAGCCTAACCCTGCCCTGTCCTTCATAATCAGACACTGCATATTCGAAGAAGGAAATCCTGAATTCAAAACACCAAAATGCCACAATACCCAGTGACAGTAACATCTAACACAAACCGATAACACAGCGTGACTGATTGTTTTGGTTCTGTTTACCTTGACTGGCGGAATCCATGGCGTCGAAACAAAAACGAGACTGTTACTCGTAAAAAGAGTTTAGACAATTGCTTATCGATATAGTATTGTTCTTCAATCAGACGTATTTCTGCACTACTACACTCGTGTCGACAACATTCAAAACAAATCCACGAAGGAAATTCACCACTAGCAGCAGTCGTAAGCAGCCAGCTCAGCCTGATGCCTACACTCAGGGCCGTTGTGTTCCGGCGCACACTGATGACGTTTCAGCATCCTGTTTTTCAGAAGCCACTGTGTCCCCCCGCCCCCTTCCGTCTTACATATCCAGCCACCCCCCTGTTTGTCGACAAGCAGCTCTGTAATGCCATCGAGAAGACAAGAAACCTTTATTCGTCACATGCACACTTCAAGCACAGTGAAATTCATCCTCTGCATTTAACCCATCTGAAGCAGTGAACACACACACACACCCAGAGCAGTGGGCAGCCACACCAGAGCGCCCGGGGAGCAGTCAGGGGTTCGGTACCTCGCTCAAGGGCACCTCAGCCCAAGGCCGCCCCACGTCAACCTAACTGCATGTCTTTGGACTGTGGGGGAAACCGGAGCACCCGGAGGAAACCCACGCAGACACGGGGAGAACATGCAAACTCCACACAGAAAGGCCCTCGCCGGCCGCTGGGCTCGAACCCGGAAACTTCTTGCTGTGAGGCAACCGTGCTAACCACTACACCACCGTGCCGCCCACAATCGATAAGTTACTGTTCAATTTTATTTAGGAAAACAAGATACATTATGTGGAAAAAGTTTGTTATTATCAGAGGTGGACAAAATACCCAACTTCATTACTTAAGTCAAAGTACAGAGTGGTCAAATGTGACTCTGATACAAATGAAAGTTCTTCAGTCAAATTTTTACTTAAGTTAAAGTACTGAAGTACTTGCTTTTAAAAATACTTAAGTATTAAAAGTACATTTTCTGTCAGTGCATCGTTGCATTATTGCCACAACGCTTACAAAACCTAATGCCGTTACCAAAGACAGAAATGTGAATTCACAAAATGAACTCATGCTGTGTCATCATGGTGGTTTAACGTTAAGCTAGCTAGTCAGTGAAACTCCACCTGACATGCTAGCAAACTCTTTTCAAACTCGAAATCATATTGGGTAGCGAACATTACTCATCTCATCTCATTATCTGTTGCCACTTTATCCTGTTCTACAGGGTCGCAGGCAAGCTGGAGCCTATCCCAGCTGACTACGGGCGAAAGGCGGGGTACACCCTGGACAAGTCGCCAGGTCATCACAGGGCTGACACATAGACACAGACAACCATTCACACTCACATTCACACCTACGGTCAATTTAGAGTCACCAGTTAACCTAACCTGCATGTCTTTGGACTGTGAGGGAAACCGGAGCACCCGGAGGAAACCTACGCGGACACGGGGAGAACATGCAGACTCCGCACAGAAAGGCCCTCGTCAGCCACGGGGCTCAAACCTGGACCTTCTTGCTGCGAGGCGACAGCGCTAACAGTGTCCAAGTTAACTAGCTGTGTGTTAACGTTAGCCGTGGACAAGGCTACGGCAACTTGGCGGGAAAATCCATAGAAAGACTAACCAGACTGCATAGCTATTGCAGCGTTATCGCTAGCTCTAAAAGCACAGACAACTTCGTTGCAAGCTTTCTCTTGGAATAAAATGTTTATATACGTCAATATGCTTCCGCAGGTTGGACAGCAAGTTTTTGTAGACTATGACGTGGTTAGTTTTCAGCAAACAAAGCAAACATTTAAAACAAAATTAATCTTTATTCCTTTCAGAAAACTGAAACATGGGTTCGAGGTATGGCCATGGGTGTGTGTGCATTCCCCGGAAGAACTGCCTCCTTCCATTCTGCCATCAGCTGATCGTGTTCAAATAATGCTGCCGAGAAATCACTGAACTTGATTTTATACAGTCTATGGACATGACGTGACCCGAGTGATTACTGACAGGCTGTCTCAGTGTCACCTGCAAAAAACATCCACTTTCAAAGCTGCTTCACAGTAACGAGTAACGAGGACCTTGATAGAAATGTAGTAGAGTAAAAAGTGCAATATTTGTCTTTCAAATGTAGTGATGTTAAGGTCATAAGTTTCCAAAAAAAATTATACTCAAGTAAAGTACAGATACTCAAAAAGTGTACTTAAGTACAGTACTCAAGTAAATGTACTTTGTTACTGTCCACCTCTGGTTATTATGAACATTTATAATTCAGGTGGTCTAAACTTTCTTGATTTTACTACCCTTAATAATACCTTAAAAATTAATTGGATAAAACAGTTTCTACATAATCCCACATCCACATGGAACTTTATACCCAGGTACAGTGGTGCTTGAAAGTTTGTGAACCCTTGAGAATTTTCTATATTTCTGCATAAATATGACCTAAAACATCATCAGATTTTCACACAAGGCCTAAAAGTAGATAAAGAGAACCCAGTTAAACAAATGAAACAAAAATATGATACTTGGTCATTTATTTATTGAGGAAAATGATCCAATATTATATATCTGTGAGTGGCAAAAGTATATGAACCTCTAGGATCAGCAGTTAATTTGAAGGTGAAATTAGAGTCAGGTTGTTTTCAATCAATGGGATGACAATCAGGTGTGAGTGGGCGCCCTGTTTTATTTAAAGAACAGGGATCTATCAAAGTCTGATCTTCACAACACGTTTGTGGAAGTGTATCATTATATGCTTAAGTTTAAGAGAGACATCTGTGTGAGACGGACCTGGAAACAATAATGCACCTGTTCTGGCAGTGTCCCTTTAGCATCACATTCTGGACAGAAATAACCCAGTACATTACAGCCAAGCTTGACTGTGATTTTTCTCTGTGTTGGAAATATGTACTGTTTGGTTTCCATAACAACAAAAGCAAAAAAAAAAAAACAGAAAGAGTTATACTGTATATAATAAATTTGTTGATCATTTTAGGAAAAGACCATATTCATCAAGCCAAGTTTAGTCATTCAAAACCTTCATTTATAGCATTTGAAAAGGAAACTGAACAGTATATCAAAATCATCTCTACTCTAAAAACAAGAAAGCTGCTAAAACTTTTCATCTGTGCTCATTATTCAATGTTTTTATTTGAAAACTCCCCCTGGCTCTTGGTCTGTTGTTTGTGTTTGTATTAATAACTATATTTGTATTCTGTTGATGTTGTTTTCAATAAAAATGTTTTTAAAAACCCCTTTTTTTTCCAAGTTGCTCCATAGATTTTACCCTACAAAAGTGTTTTTACGTCGTTTTAAGTGTTACATTGAAGTGAATTGTTCTTTTTGTGAACTGCACCCTGAAACTGTCTCTCATTTATTTTGGTCTTGTGAATTTACGCATAAACTTTGGAAAGACATTAACTCCTTTATTGCTAACAGTGTTTTCTCTGACTTTGCTCTTTACTATAGAAATTTTATATTTGGTTGTTATGATCACAGTAATAAAGACAATAATGCATTTTTCCTCATCAATCTGATCTTACTTCTTGCCAAATTTCACATTCATAAATGCAAATTCTCAAACAAGAAGCCTCATTTCTTGGTGCTCAAGACAGAAATGGAGCAGCACGTTGCAACAATTTCCCCTGTACAAAACAAAAAGCAGCTAAAACAATTAATATAAAAATATACACTGCAAAAAATTGAAAACTGAATTTGAGGAGAAAATTACTTAACACTAGTGAAATTATCTTGCTGCACGGATGGATATTTTTACTTGATAAGACATCTTAGAATAAGTTGGTTGCAATCTAGAACTAGGTTTAATAAGCTCAGAGTTGGTGTCTAGTATTCTTCTAATAGGAAATGCGAGATCGTTTCAACTATTTTCAAGATATTTTCACTTGCTATCATTTTTTGCAGTGTAAACTATGTTTAATGTCTTTACTTGTTTTTTTTATTCAGTAACCTTGCATTTACTGTTTTATTTTTTGTATTATTAGCATATGTGTTTCTGTATTTATTATTATCATTATCTGTTTTTTTTTGTTTGTGAATGATTTTTTTACTTTTGCCTTTGAATGTAAAAGATTTCATGTCTGTTTTTGTTAATGTTTATTGATTGTTTGAAATCCATCCATCCATTATCTGTAGCCACTTATCCTGTACAGGCTTGCAAGCAAGCTGGAGCCTATCCCAGCTGACTATGGGAGAGAGGTGGGGTACACCCTGGACACTTTACCAGGTCATCGCAGGACTGACACATAGAGACAAACTATTCACACTCACGGTCAATTTAGAGCCACCAATTAACCTAACCTGCATGTCTTTGGACTGTGGGGGAAACCGGAGCACCTGGAGGAAACCCATGCAGACACGGGGAGAACATGCAAACTCCACACAGAAAGGCCCTCTTTGACAGCTGGACTCGAACCCAGGACGTTTTTGCTGTGAGGCGACAGTGCTAACTACTGCACCACCATGCCGCCCGATTGTTTGAAATAATGTTGTTAAATTTTTTAAAATTATTCTCATCCCATTTCATCTCATTATCTCTAGCCGCTTTATCCTGTTCTACAGGGTCGCAGGCAAGCTGGAGCCTATCCCAGCTGACTACGGGCGAAAGGCAGGGTACACCCTGGACAAGTCGCCAGGTCATCACAGGGCTGACACATAGATACAGACAACCATTCACACTCACATTCACACCTACGGTCAATTTAGAGCCACCAGTTAACCTAACCTGCATGTCTTTGGACTGTGGGGAAAACGGAGCACCCGGAGGAAACCCACGCGGACACGGGGAGAACATGCAAACTCCGCACAGAAAGGCCCTCGCCGGCCACGGGGCTCGAACCCGGACCTTCTTGCTGTGAGGCGACAGCGCTAACCACTACACCACCGCGCCGCCCCCTTTAAATTATTTATTTATTTTTTACAAATACACTTGTACAACGGAATACTAATGTATTTTAGATATGTTCACTGGCCACCAATAACATTAAAACCACTGACAGATGAAGTGACTAACATTGATTATCTCATTACAATGGCACCTGTCAAGGGGTGGCATATATTAGGCAGCAAGCAAACAGTCAGTTCTTGAAATTGATGTGTTGGAAGCAGGAAAAATGGGCAAGTATAAGGATCTGAGTGACTTTTACAAGGGCCAAATTGTGATGGCTGGATGACTGGGTCAGAGCATCCTCCAAAACAGAAGGTCTTGTGGGGTGTTCCCAGTATGCAGTGGTTAGTGCCTACCAAAAGTGGTTCCATCACACATATGGAGCTACGTAGCTGCAGACCAGTCAGAGTGACCATGCCGACCCTGCTGACCCCTGTCCACCACCAAAGGTGCCTACAATGGGCATATGAGCATCAGAACTGGACCATGGAGCAATGGAAGAAGGCGGCCTGGTCTAATGAACAATGTTTTCTTTTACATTATTTGGATGGCTATGTGCATGTACGTCACTTACCTGGGGAAGAGATGGCACCAGCACTGTAAAAAAAAAGAATAGTTGAGAATACTTGAAATTTCAAGGCAACTGTCTGAATTAAGAATTTTATGTTTTGCCAACGATGTGCCCATGATAATCCAAACTATGATAACACTGTTATCTTTATTAAGAATTCTTAATTAAGTCAATTTCAGTTCCTCATTCTGCCAACATAGATTTCTCTTTTTGCTGAACAGTGGCATTCGCAGTAGTACAAAAAGGCAATTGAGGTTATCACAATTTATCATGAAACTATACATGCCTTTTTCATTGTTCTACACAATTACAAAACTTCAATAATGTACAATAAACTTCACACTTTTTAAAAACTTTATTTCAATAAGCACTCTTGAACAAAATCAAGTATTTGTATAATTACAGCGCATGCCCCCTGAGTTCAATCTATTTTCCGTCTTTTTAAGCATGAATAGGCTGCATGGGGTTTCATTTCTTTAATCAAAACATGGCCCTTCAGTACTTGAACTTGGTTTCACAGGCCAAGCTACAGTGCAATAATAAGTGCACTTGTAATTGGGGCGTCTTGTCATTCTAATCTAGCTGCTCTGAAACACAAGCTACATCCATGTCAAAACATTCATGTTTAAGGGGGGGGACATGGCCCTTCTAACTGTTAAGATGCAGATTGACTTAGAACATGACCCTGCACAGCCTAAATACACACTGGCTGGTTCAGAACATTGCCCAGGCCTTGCATTTGGGAGAGGAAACCCCGTGTCTTGGTCATTAAGAGCATGCGCTGAAAAAACACCTGTGGCAATTATGTATTTTCAATTCAGATTATTCACTATTGTATATTTACACATCATTGAGGTGCACCCTATCAGATTGATGTGGATTTTTCTGTTCGTTAATAATTATTCATATTTTCTTGTCCATTCAATTGTGAATATGGAATTACTTGAACAAAGCGTAATTCTATTTTTTACAGTGAGGATGCCCTGTGGAGAGAAAGCAAACCAGCAGAGGCAGAGTGATGTTCTGGACAGTGTTCTGCTGGGAAAGCTTGGGTCCTGGCATTCATGTGGATTTTAATTTGACATGTACCACCTAATTAAACATCGTTGTCGACCAAGTACATTGCTTCATGGCAGCAGTATTCCATAACGACAGTGGCTACTTTCAGCAGGATCATACGCCTTGCCACACTGTAAATATTGTTCTCCAAATTTCCCAGATCTCAGTTTGATCGAGCATGTACTGGACAAACAAGTATGATTCATGGAGGCCCACCATGCAACTTACAGGACTTAAAAGATCTGCTGCTAATGTCTTGGTGCTAGATCCCGGGGCTCACCTTCAGAGGTCTTGTGGAGTCCATGCCTTGATGGGTCAGAGCTGTTTTGGTGGCACAAGGAGGACCTACACAGTATTAAGCAGGTGGTTCTAATGTATCTCATGTTTATTTTTGTTTTTCTTCCAAAATTTTATATAAAAACTAATACAATCCTACTGTTCAATTTACTAGAAAAGGTCTCATCTCATCTCATTATCTCTAGCCACTTTATCCTGTTCTACAGGGTCGCAGGCAAGCTGGAGCCTATCCCAGCTGACTACGGGTGAAAGGCGGGGTACACCCTGGACAAGTCGCCAGGTCATCACAGGGCTGACACATAGACACAGACAACCATTCACATTCACACCTACGGTCAATTTAGAGTCACCAGTTAACCTAACCTGCATGTCTTTGGACTGTGGGGGAAACCAGAGCACCCGGAGGAAACCCACGCGGACACGGGGAGAACATGCAAACTCTACACAGAAAGGCCCTCGCCGGCCATGGGGCTCGAACCCGGACCTTCTTGCTGTGAGGCGACAGCGCTAACCACTACACCACTGTGCCGCCCTACTAGAAAAGGTTTTTTTTTTAATTGTGAAGAAACCTTTATAGAGACTTTAGGTTAATACAAAAGAAGTCCATTTCTTTTCTTTCTGAAATGTGGCTATTTTGATTTATGAACAGCACACTTGTCTCATTTCATTTGTGTAATTTCTAATCCTCCCTTTCTTTGTGTTATTCTGTAAAATAGCTATCACAATAACATTGCATTTAAATTAAATGATTTTATATGCAATCATAAATATTTCTCTTTTGCTCTCTTACTAGGCTGACTTTTGTGGTTAGACATTTTAATGTCTACTGTGTTGTCAAAAACAAAGTAAACAAGCAGCAGTTGTCATTGTTTTATTTTTGACATCCATCATTTAAGTATTATGAAATATGTATGTAACCTGATATATTGAAAACAACCACAAATAGTCCAACAAACAAGTATGCATTGCCACATTTTAACCAATATAACACTTTCACATCCATGCCATCAGTACCACTTTAACACTGCACTACAATACGACTTCAAACTTTTCAAGTCACAACCGGACAGCTGTATAGAAATATATCTAAATGCTAAGCCTATCTCATAACCATCAGTTTCAAGTTCTTTTGAGCAAACTTTTATCTCGCGCAGATATTTTAGAATTTATATCAGTATAATTTGCAATAATGAAGGCTATGTGAAGCAAATATGTGGAACCTGTCTGTTATGTATTTATATGATGGTCACATCTTTTACAAATTACAGCAGGAGTGGTAGGTGGACCTGGACATCATTCAGTTTGCCCTTAGATAAAGCCTGTACGTTATGGCCACCTGGAGAAAATGTCTTGTGGACCTGATGGCTTCGCTCTCAGAGGAGCATTCACTTCTTCTTGGCAAGTGGATTTAGCCAGGAGAAGGAGAAGCTGATACGAGCCGTCTCGCTGGGAACAGCAGGAGAGCTGGCTCCCACCCCTGAGTGATCTGCAGCTGCAGTCTGTCAAAAACCAACAGAGAGCAGATTTAGAAACATGTAGCACAACTTTGAGCAAATACAAGACACTGTCAGCACACATAAAGAGTTTTCAGTTATGACTTCTAAGCAATAAAGCTGCACTGCCTTGAAGATAAACATTTGGGACTACCAACCTGACTAACAATTTATATGCCTGCTTGCTTCTGTCTGTCTACCACATGGGGGCATCAGAGTTGTTGTGAAAGCTTGTGTCAGTGCTGTGCTCCATCTCTCTGTTGTCCTGGGCTCCCAATGAGCAGGGTTCACCCTGGAAAACGAGAGAGGGAACACACACTGAGTACTTAAGCTATGTTTATTTATCCTTTAGTAGACTGTTCTACATTTGTTTGAATTATAAACCTACATACATGTTCTTTCTTTCTTTCTTAAATCAGATTTTTCTCAAAATGTTGTCATTTGCCAGTTCTCACCCACTAGCTCGCCCTCCCCATCACATGACGGGTAACAAGTGAAAGGGTGAAGGCTAGCACATGCTTCCTTCAAGACATCTAAAGGAGCTGCATTTTTTCAAACTGTTGCTCATGCTACACTATATGACCCCTGAGTATCATAGCCATATGTGCTTGTCCAACATCCTGTTCCAAAATTATTCTCCCCTTTGCTGATTTAACAGCCTCCACTCTTCTGGGAAGGCTTCCATTAGGTTTTGGAATGTGGCTGTGGAAATGTATGGCCTTTCAGCCAGTAGAGAATTAGTGAGGTTGGGCAAGAAGGCCTGGCACATAATCGGCGTTCCAGTTCATCCCAAAGGTGTTCAGTGGAGTTGAGGTCAGGGCTCTGTGCAAGCTAATTGAGTTCTTCCACACCAACCTTGGCAAACCTGTTGTCATGGAGCTTGCTTTGTGCAAAGGGGCATTGCCATGCTAAAGCAGGTTTTGGCTGCTGAGTTCCAGTGAAGGAAAATTGTAAACTATAGCGCGCATACAAAGATATTCTAGACAACTGTGTGCTTTTACATGAGCTCACAGATGCCCATGATTGGCTAATGTTGCGCTGATTGATAGGAGAGGGATTAACACCACCCCTCCCACTCAAAGACCATGACCGATTTAGCTCTCTTGGCCTCCCAGCCACAGGTGGCTCTCAATTTCCTGATGATAGAGAGAACACATTTCTCCTGTAACACCCAGGAGCTCCTAAATTTATGGTTTCACAAGGCTAGTCATGCTGGTCTTGAAATTTCTTTCGGTAGGTGCCCCCCTATCTGCACTGTAAACATATATGAATACACCTTTTCTGTACCTTTTCCTCATCAGAAGCTGCTTTAGATTATTTATTATGAAGTTAGCTAGTTGTAGCGCTATTTATTTAGAAACCTCCACCAAATGGTCTTGAAGATACCTACCATAGTATGAAGTTTGCTAGCTGGCCATTAAACTACCATATTCTTCAATTATAATTTTTATATGGTACTAAATCTCATAGGGGCAGCACGGTGGTGTAGTGGTTAGCGCTGTTGCCTCACAGCAAGAAGGTCCGGGTTCGAGCCCCGTGGCCGGCGAGGGGCTTTCTGTGCGGAGTTTGCATGTTCTCCGCGTGTCCGTGTGGGTTTCCTCCGGGTGCTCCAGTTTCCCCCACAGTCCAAAGACATGCAGGTTAGGTTAGCTGGTGACTCTAAATTGACCGTAGGTGTGAATGTGAGTGTGAATGGTTGTCTGTGTCTATGTGTCAGCCCTGTGATGACCTGTGATGACCAGCAAAACAGGCCCAAACCATGATACTACCACCACCATGTTTCACAGATGGGATAAGGTTCTTATGCTGGAATGCAATGTTTTCCTTTCTCTAAACATAACGCTTCTCATTTAAACCAAAAAGTTCTATTTTGGTCTCATCCATCCACAAAACATTTTTCCAGTAGCCTTCTGGCTTGTCCACATGATCTTTAGCAAACTGCAGATGAGCAGCAATGTTCTTTTTGGAGAGCAGTGGCTTTCTCCTTGCAACCCTGCCATGCACACCATTGTTGTTCAGTGTTCTCCTGATGGTGGACTCATGAACATTAGCCAATGTGAGAGAAGCCTTCAGTTGTTTAGAAGTTACCCTGGGGTCCTTTGTGACCTCGCCGACTATTACACGCCTTGCTCTTGGAGTGATCTTTGTTGGTCGACCACTCCTGGGGAGGGTAACAATGGTCTTGAATTTCCTCCATTTGTACACAATCTGTCTGACTGTGGATTGGTGGAGTCCAAACTCTTTAGAGATGGTTTTGTAACCTTTTCCAGCCTGATGAGCATCAACAACGCTTTTTCTGAGGTCCTCAGAAATCTCCTTTGTTCGTGCCATGATACACTTCCACAAACATGTGTTGTGAAGATCAGACTTTGGGCACCCTGTTCTTTAAATAAAACAGGGTGCCCACTCACACCTGATTGTCATCCCATTGACTGAAAACACCTGACTCTAATTTCACCTTCAAATTAACTGCTAATCCTAGAGTTTCACATACTTTTGCCACTCACAGATATGTAATATTGGATCATTTTCACATGATCCAATCAATAAATAAATGACCAAGTATCATATTTTTGTCTCATTTGTTTAACTGGGTTCTCTTGATCTACTTTTAGGACTTGTATGAAAATCTGATGATGTTTTAGGTCATATTTATGCAGAAATATAGAAAATTCTAAAGGGTTCACAAACGTTCAAGTACCACTGTATATTAGTGCTTATAGCAGTATGCAAGTGTTTTCAAAATATGCCACTTCAGTGATTAGCTATAGGTGTTAATAAGCAAGTACCTGAACTCTGTAATTCCCCAGCAGTGCTATATGCAAAAAAGACACTGAATCTTTCCCCATACTCTCTGGAGGATGACCAGAAATGCCAGGACGTAAAATATATGGATGATGGCCTGAGAAGAGATGAAAATGAAAATGGAGAGAAGCAGACAATTGTATGGAAAATAACAATTACGTGTCTAATGGGGTTGGACACCAAAGCTAATGTAGACAGTGCTATCACAAGAATTTTCAGAAGTTACAAGTAAATAAGCACGTTTTATATAAAAAAGAGACAATGACTGATGGCCATGATGCAGGAATCACTTGAGTAAGAAGGCCAACATGACTACAAGTGCAGTAATGGTGGAGTAGTGATGGTGATATAGTGCCCATAATCTGTTGAAAATGGACTAACCTGTGGAGATATAGAAGTCATGCTATCCTTGTTGGCAGGCCCACTGACCAACTCGCAACAAATATTCTTCCCAACCTCCAGCATATATGGTTGGGTGCTCTCAAGCGAGCCTCTTCCAAGTTGGGCCTGGGTCTCATTAGACAGAGGCACAAGGCTGCCACTCATCCACATGGACATAGGTGTCTCTATCTGTTGGAACTGATCTGAGGATTCACTTATGACTTTGGGTGTATGGTCAAGAACTCCCAAGGCATCAAGAGGTGTTGCTTGGTTTTGGCTTTGCATTGTCCTGTTGTTGGGTCTATACCAAGTGGGGTCGAGCTTATTCTCTTCACCTGCTTCTGAAGTTAAACAGTGGACTCCTGAATCATGCCCCTCACACTCTAACTTTGTCTGGTCCTTATAGGGGGAATAGTGGATAAGAATATAATAATACTATAATAGACAAATCCTATCACCCCTTTTCCTTTTATTTTGACATTAAAATAGATTTAAGATGAGATACAAAGAGCTTTACTGTACCTGTTGGGTATTCAGTCCACTTTTCTCACATATGGCATCTTTTTGTCTTGCTGAATATCCCTCTAGTTGTACTTGGTTTTCCTCCTTTATCTCAGACAAAACATTCTTTATCTCAGAGTTTTCCAACTTCCGTTCATTGTCTGGCTCAGTGTTCTCTATTGGACTGTGCATTGGTTCAAGTTCAGGCTCAGGTTCTGGTAGCACTTCTGGCTCAGGTTCTGGTGCTGGTTCTTCTGGAGGCTCTTCAACTTCCTCTTCAGCTGCATAATAATAAGCAACTGTAATATTCTGTATTTTCTGAGAATAGTACAATTGGATTGTTTGCCTAGATATGCATACATATATTGATCACTCATGGCTCACGTTTGATGAAATCGAGCTGGTAGAGAGCCCTCTCCTCAGCATTAAAATCAACCCTATAGTGATCCATGTTTTCATATCCAGGCTGTAAGGTCTCCACTGGAGCAGACTTAGTTGCCTCACTGACCCTTTAAGGTGAAGGAGTCAGTTTTTACTTAGTGGAAAATGCAAGATAATGATCCAAAGTGAAATGAAATCATCTGCGGAGTCATGCAGAAACTTACTGTTCAATAAGGTTTTTTGAGGTCTGCAAGAAAGGAAATAATAATAATAATAATAATAATAATAATAATAATAATAATAATAATAATAATAAAGTGTAGCCTTAAAACAGCAAAAATGAACTTGAGTAGACATTCCATAGAATCTTAGGAAAAACATATATATATATATATACATATATATATATATATATATATATATATATATATATATATATATATATATATATATATATATATATGATATTATAGACTAGACGACGAACGTCTAGTCAGCAGGAAAACACTGGGAGTGAAATATCGAGAAATATGTCACTCAGATCCACAATGTATTTCAGATGAAAAATACGAGTTTTTCAACATGAGAAGATAAACTTCATATCTTCAAGCCAACGCATGAGTTTTTTTTATTATATCGACACATTCACAAACAAAAAGTACCTAAATTTATCAAAACAATTCATCAATTTCCTCACAAGTGACGTATAGATATTTATGTCACGGTTTTGGATCTCCATGTCCTGAATGTATGAATGTATCTTGTATGAAAAATATGAGTGCCGTATTTCCCAGTAAAACACTCGTGTTCATATATATATATATATATATATAAATTTTTTTTAACCTGAAGAAATGCAGCCATCTCCGGTTCTTCCATTGTGTTCAAGGCAGTCTGGACCAACTTTGAGTTTGTATCAACATGCTCACTGTAGGTATGTACCAAGCTTTGGGCCCAGCTTGTCTTTTCATCCTGCTCATATGTGATTCGCTGTAACATAATCTTACGTCTTTCTTCCAGGATACCACACATACGGTCAAACTTCTCACACAGTTTCTGCTTTTGGTTTCTGCTATTTTCCTGTTGGAGTGCACATATATTCTAATCATGCTAAGCATTTTGCCGTTTGCATTAAAGAAATAAAATTGCATAATGAACTCTATGTAAGATAGAGATACAGTAAATGCTTTAGTGTCTTCAGGTTCAAATGAGTTCGCTGCATTGTATTAAAATCCAACCAAACCTCAACACTCCTACAGATCTCCTCCAGATCATTTATGCAAGCTTGGATGTGCTCATTAGTGGCGACCAGGGAGCCGATCCCTTCACTGAGTTCAATCTATAAAATGAAAACTGGGTTCAGTTAATTCACTGGTGTCTTTCCTTGGTGTTTTGAAGCTAGATAAATTTGCAATATAAGACATATACATACATACACAGGGGGCAATGTTCACACAAAACCTTAGTATTAAATGAAACCTAGCACCACTATTAATACTGGAATAATCCTTAATGTATACCTACTTTTGTAGCCCCCTGTGTGTGTGTATATATATATATATATATATATATATATATATATATATATATATATATATATATATATATATATTAGCCAAAAGTATGTGGACACCTGAACATCACACCTTCTGCCCATACAATGTGGGCCTTCTCCTACTTGTTGTTACAAATTTTGCAGCACACAATTTGTATGCTCTAGAATTAGGATTTCACTTCACTGGAACTAAGAGGCCCAAACATATTCCAGCATAACCATGCCCCTGTGCACAAAACAAGGTCCATAATAACATGGTTTGCCAAGGTCGGTGTGGAAGAACTTGAGTGTCACGCACACAGCCCTGACCTCAATCCCACTGATCACCTTTGGGATGAATTGGAATGCTGACTGCATGCCAGGCCTTCTTATCTCACTTACTTTACTTTTTCCGTCCGCTTCTGCTCTGAGGTGTCGCGGGGAGATGTAACCACCTTTCTGTGGCAAGGCGGGAAGCTTGGAGGGCTGACATGCCATGGTCTCGTAGTGTCTCTTTTACCCCATCGATCCATCTCCTTCTCGGTCTTCCCCTGACTCTAGAGCCAGAGTATCTGGAATTGTCGGCACAGGCAGCAAGCCGGCAGCGGCTCGAATTTCTGTGCTCGTGTCAATACAGTCTTATCTCACATCACTGCCAAAGACTGGAGGCTCTTATAGCAGCAAAAGGAATTCTGTATTAATGCCCATTGCTTTGGTAAGGAATGTTCAACAACACATCTTGTGATGGTCAGGTGTCCATATATTTTTGACCACACTGTGTGTGTGTGTACACACAGTATATCAATCACTGGCATAAATTAACTGTCAGTCTTACCTTTTGCTGCTGATATACATCAGAGACGGGGGCCACCTGACAGGATTTATGTGCTCCAAACACTTTACAGAGTGAACACGTGGGGATCTGACAGGTGATGCAGTAAATGTTCAGCTTTTCCCCTTCATGCTCTTCACAGTTTATTTGTGCCAGCAGTTTCGGTGGAGGCCTACAACTAGAGACACATTGTATAACTGTATAAACAAAAAAAGTCACTGGCTCTTGTACTATTTCACCAAGAAACAAACTTTGACAAAATATAAGATTTTTTCTAAACCTTGCAGATGCTTGCTTGTACACATCAATGATATTTTCGACGAGAAGATTTCTCGGGAGCCCATAAACGCCATGACGGTCCAAAACGACTTCATGTCGACAAGATGGACACCGAAATCGACCTCCAATCCCAACCTGGAACAGAGAAGGCTGCAATCTTTTACTTAGTATGATGTTCTGTTCAGCTTTAAAGATCTCCTCGGGCTGTTTCTGCTGCTTTGAGCCGTAGTTGATGTAAGTCAACGAACTGCATAACAGCTCCATTAGCATGGTATTCTTTAGTGTATTGGTTGTCATGACTGCTTATTAGAGCTAAATTTGGCTTACACTTCAGTACGTTCTTTTTAGAGCCACTTTGGAGACATGTGTGGCATCTTCCCCAAGATGGGAGAATTCTTACCCATGACCATCAGCTGCTTCTGAATTAGGTTCTGTTACTAAGTGAAGTACACAAGTTTGCAAAAATTCCCTCGTGCCCATTCTCCTTTTCAAGCACATCACTGACATGGAAACAAATAGCGAACTTCTGTAAACAGCCACATCTCACTGGTGCTCGTATCATTTCCAGATAAAGACAAATCATTTGCAGTTGCTGTATTTTTTCCTCTGAGGTAGAGGATACACAGGAGACCATGATGTGGAGGGAGTGAGAGCGAGAGAGTGAGATGGACACAGTGGCCTTAAATAGTTACACGCTTTAAAAGGCTTCAGCAGCTGAGACACCCGGGTCAAATGGAAATCAGAGTCATGGCTCTATGCAGAGGTGCCCAGTAGTGGTGTTTGTTCAGGTTTCCCAGTAGTAATCCAGTGAATACAGGCATGTTGGGGCACATATGTGTTTGAGGAATAAATCAGCTTGATATTCTCATAAAAGACACAAATCTCCCCATTTGTCTGGCAGGTTTGATTTCAATTTGTTTCACCCAGTCTACAGGTATAATTTTTCTGCAGTGTCCTCACGTGCTATGTATCTCTTATAACAGTGGTTCTTAGACTGGGGTCTATGAAGCAAAGCCAGGAGGTCCATGATTTTTAATCAGTTTTTTTTTTCTTTTACAGTAGTGGAAACTTACCAAAGTTATTACCTTTATTACTGAGATCTTTTAGTTATTCACTGGTTTGACTGGACTTGAACTGAATAAGTTTAATCCAAACCTCAATAACACAAAAACAAGTAGCCTATAAATAATTTGGACCAAATTAAAGTTTAATCAGCATGTGTTCTGTGAGTGGAATACAAATACAAGTGTACACATTTAAACAATGAGTGTTTGATATAGTATTTGAATAATTGGAATTTGTTTGTAAAATAGATATGCACTGATAGTCCATGGCTGTAAAAAGTTTGTGAACCCCTGCCAAATAAAATGTAGAATACCTATTGAGCCAAGCACCCTTCATTTGGTCACCTTATGAACTTGACCCATAATGCAAAGATGAAGTATAGGACAAGAACGCAGACACAAAGCAGTATTTTTTTTCTTCTTTTTTTTTGCTCACAGTCTTCAGAGTTACTGTATAGTGTATTTAATGTCTTTATTGTATCCATTGTCTCAAAGGCAAAAAATGTAGGGCTATATTTAGGTCTTTGTAGTGCACAGACCTGTCTCGGATTTGCATGATAATTAGCCTACAGCAGTCTAGTGTTTTGATTCGTGAATACCATCTTAAATGTTATGTATTACACTGTATGCTAGAGTGCTAGTGCAATTTCTTTCTGCATGCACATCAGTGCTCTGAATATCCTGTGATCTTGTGATTAGCTGGCAAAGTAAGCAGACAGAGACATTTAGCCAAAGAGGCAGTGTATTAATAACTCTACTAATGTGTGATAAATAATGAATTGACGTTCCTTAGCTGATTACATTTATATTTGCTGAAATTTTTATCAGTTAAAGGACTAACGTTTTCGTTTAAAGACACAGGGGCAGCTTGGTGGTGCTAGGATTTGAACTCACAACCTTTCAAACAGCAGCTGAAAGCACCACTGAACTATTGTCCAGAAGGTTATTGTGGGGTAAATAATTCCCCTACAACGGCCAAGTAAACTGGAACTTACCTGGTAAAGTTCATTAGCACATTTGCGGCAGAGGTTGTGCTGGCATGGCAGTATGACCACAGGTTTGGTAAATACCTCCAGGCAGATGGGGCAGATGAGCTGCTTCTCCAGTGTGCCTAGTGAAGCATCCCTGTGGAAGGAACTCAGGTCCAGTGGAAGAGACATGACTGTCTCAGCACTGAGGTACGAAGAGAATTACAGAACAGACCAGTGTGTGTGTGAGAGAACTTTTATGTCTCTTCAAGGATCTTATCATCCTCAGTTCAGCTTTTATATGTCTCTAATCCATGCTGGATTTCTTCCTCTGCTTTGAATTTTGTCCCCTGTTGATCAGTCTGGGTCCTCCCATGTACTGTTACCGGGCAATAGATAAGCCTAGAGCACCAAGTTCAGTGTGTGTGTGTGTGTGTGTGTATAGAGGTGTCCAGTTACTGGTTGGCAACCCCTCCTTCCCCACATACCCCAGTGTTGGCAAGTCATGTCCATATCAGGTACACAGCATGCTGACAAGTGCAACCGCATATTTAAGTTCACCAGAAACAGGATTACAAAATATTAAATGTTCTTTTTTAAAAAAAAAATGCAAATTAAATGGATGGATTAGTATGTTTCTACCAGGGCTACTACCGATCCTCTTGATTGCAGTAGACATTTTATGAACATAAACTATTTAAATATTAGGTGAATACATACTATCATTTGACCTGGCGACTTGTCCAGGGTGTACCCTGCCTTTCGCCCGTAGTCAGCTGGGATAGGCTCCAGCTTGCCTGCGACCCTGTAGAAGGATAAAGCGGCTAGAGATAATGAGATGAGACATACTATCATTTTTATTTACAACCCCGATTCCAAAAAAGTTGGGACAAAGTTCAAATTGTAAATAAAAACGGAATGCAATGATGTGGAAGTTTCAAAATTCCGTATTTTATTCAGAATAGAACATAGATGACATATCAAATGTTTAAACTGAGAAAATGTATCATTTAAAGAGAAAAATTAGGTGATTTTAAATTTCATGACAACAACACATCTCAAAAAAGTTGGGACAAGGCCATGTTTACCACTGTGAGACATCCCCTTTTCTCTTTACAACAGTCTGGAAATGTCTGGGGACTGAGGAGACAAGTTGCTCAAGTTTAGGGATAGGAATGTTAACCCATTCTTGTCTAATGCAGGATTCTAGTTGCTCAACTGTCTTAGGTCTTTTTTGTCGTATCTTCCATTTTATGATGCGCCAAATGTTTTCTATGGGTGAAAGATCTGGACTGCAGGCTGGCCAGTTCAGTACCCGGACCCTTCTTCTACGCAGCCATGATGCTGTAATTGATGCAGTATGTGGTTTGGCATTGTCATGTTGGAAAATGCAAGGTCTTCCCTGAAAGAGACGTCGTCTGGATGGGAGCATATGTTGCTCTAGAACCTGGATATACCTTTCAGCATTGATGGTGTCTTTCCAGATGTGTAAGCTGCCCATGCCACACGCACTAATGCAACCCCATACCATCAGAGATGCAGGCTTCTGAATTGAGCGCTGATAACAACTTGGGTCGTCCTTCTCCTCTTTAATCCGAATGACACGGCGTCCCTGATTTCCATAAAGAACTTCAAATTTTGATTCGTCTGACCACAGAACAGTTTTCCACTTTGCCACAGTCCATTTTAAATGAGCCTTGGCCCAGAGAAGATGTCTGCGCTTCTGGATCATGTTTAGATACAGCTTCTTCTTTGAACTATAGAGTTTTAGCTGGCAACGGCGGATGGCACGGTGAATTGTGTTCACAGATAATGTTCTCTGGAAATATTCCTGAGCCCATTTTGTGATTTCCAATACAGAAGCATGCCTGTATGTGATGCAGTGCCGTCTAAGGGCCCGAAGATCATGGGCACCCAGTATGGTTTTCCGGCCTTGACCCTTACGCACAGAGATTCTTCCAGATTCTCTAAATCTTTTGATGATATTATGCACTGTAGATGATGATATGTTCAAACTCTGCAATTTTACACTGTCGAACTCCTTTCTGATATTGCTCCACTATTTGTCGGCGCAGAATTAGGGGGATTGGTGATCCTCTTCCCATCTTTACTTCTGAGAGCCGCTGCCACTCCAAGACGCTCTTTTTATACCCAGTCATGTTAATGACCTATTGCCAATTGACCTAATGAGTTGCAATTTGGTCCTCCAGCTGTTCCTTTTTTGTACCTTTAACTTTTCCAGCCTCTTATTGCCCCTGTCCCAACTTTTTTGAGATGTGTTGCTGTCATGAAATTTCAAATGAGCCAATATTTGGCATGAAATTTCAAAATGTCTCACTTTTGACATTTGATATGTTGTCTATGTTCTATTGTGAATACAATATCAGTTTTTGAGATTTGTAAATTATTGCAGTTCGTTTTTATTTACAATTTGTACTTTGTCCCAACTTTTTTGGAATCGGGGTTGTATATGTCTTTAGTTATAAGAATTTTACACACTTGACCTTTACACCCACAAAACCTAAACCATGTACATTTTAATACATTGTTAATTAAAAGCATTTGGAGTCATATTAACAGTACTTTTCTCAATTTTATTAAAATTGCAGTTACATTCAAGTACATTATTTATTCTTGGTTTAAGCTTTAGATTAAAAAAAAAGCAGCTGATAATTGACATCCATATGTAGTTCTTCATCAAAGTGGTGTCACAAATTTTGAAGTGAACACTTGTCTAGAATGTTTGTATGCTGTAGTATTATCATACAAAGAATTTCACGTTCAAAATTTCAACAATTAGTGTCCTCAGTTTGCTTACAGAATATTATTAGAAGAAAAAAATGATGTAACACAGTCGTAAACATGCCCCTGTTGCAACTTTTTTTTTCCGAACATGTTGCAGGCATGTGACATTCCATGTCCCAACAGCCAGCCGCTGTGTCCAGGGATCAGGTCGTCGAGGCCCCTGCCTTCGACTGCCACCCAATCCACACTGCACCAGTCCCCTACTGTTACCTCTGTGGGTGGTGAACCCACAGGAGGTCGGGCCCACGTCACCTCTTCGGGCTGAGCCTGGCCGGGCCCCATGGGCAAAGGCCCAGCCACCAAGCGCTCGCATACGAGCCCCAACCCCGGGCCTGGCTCCAGGGTGGGGCCCCGGCTGCGTCATACCGGGCGACGTCACGGTCCTCAGTTTTTTCTCCATAGGGGTTTTGGTGTACATTGGAACTTTGGGTTTTGGAGGAGTTTAAGTATCTCGGGATCTTGTTCACGAGTGAGGGAAGGATGGAGCGTGAGATTGACAGGCGGATCGGTGCAGCCTCCGCAGTGATGCGGTCGCTTTACCGGTCCGTCGTGGTGAAGAAGGAGCTGAGCCAAAAGGCAAAGCTCTCAATTTACCGGTCGATCTACGTTCCGACTCTCACCTATGGTCATGAGCTTTGGGTAATGACCGAAAGAACAAGATCGCGGATACAAGCGGCCGAAATGAGTTTCCTTCGCAGGGTGGCTGGGCGCTCCCTTAGAGATGGGGTGAGAAGCACAGTCACTCGGGAGGAGCTCGGAGTAGAGCTGCTGCTCCTCCACATCGAGAGGAATCAGCTGAGGTGGCTCGGGTATCTTTTTCGGATGCCTCCTGGATGCCTCCCTGGGGAGGTGTTCCAGACATGTCCCCCCGGGAGGAGGCCCCGGGGAAGACCCAGGACACGCTGGAGGGACTATGTCTCTCGGCTGGCCTGGGAACGCCTCGGTGTTCTTCCTGAGGAGCTGGCCGAGGTGTCTGGGGAAAGGGAAGTTTGGGCTTCCATGCTTAGACTGCTGCCTCCGCGACCCGGTCCCGGATAAAGCGGAAGAAGACGAGACGAGATGTTGCAGGCATCAAATTCAGAAGGAGTGCATATTTACAAAAAAAACACAACGAAGTTTATCAGTTTGAACATTAAATATCTTGGTCTTTATATTGTTTTCAATTGAACATAGGGGGCGGCGTGGTCATGCAGTGGTTAGCACTGTCGCCTCACGGCAAGAAGGTCCTGGCTTTGAGCCCAGTGGCCAGCGAGGGCCTTTCTGTGTGGAGTTTGCATGTTTTCCCTGTGGGTTTCCTCCGGGTGCTCCGGTTTCCCCCACAGTCCAAAGACATGCAGGGTAGGTTAATTGGTGGCTCTAAGTTGACCGTAGGTGTGAATGTGAATGGTTGTCTGTGTGTCAGCCCTATGATAACCTGGCAACTTGTCCAGGGTGTACCCCGCCTCTCACCCATGGTCAGCTGGGATAGGCTCCAGCTTGCCTACGACCCTGTACAGGATAAGTGGCTACAGATAATGGATAGATGGATGGATTGAATATAGGTCAAAGAAGGATTTGCAAATCATTACATTCTGTTTTTATTTACATTTTACACAGTGTCCCAACTTTTTTGGAATCAGGGTTCATACATTATATGACCATCTTCTCCCACTTGCATGAAATAATAATAACAAGAGTGCTCCGAGAGCACAATATCTCCCACTACAATATATTGCAGACAAAATTGCAATATGTCTATTACTGTCCTATAACAAAGCCTTTTGCCAAGTTTTGTGAAATTCCTCCAAAAATTGTAAGAGGAATTGATTTCAGAAGGTGAGAACCCTTTCTGGGACAGATGGATGGACGGACAGATTTCGCCATGACAATCCCCCTTCGGGGCTTTCAGCCAATGGGGGATAAAAACTTTTATGGCTGTGGGATTCCAGTCCTGGTACATACCTCTACCCTAGGAAACTGATCTTTGAGAACCACAGAGCATGAACCATGTAAATTATTTCAGATGAGAAAAATTAGCTCATTTAAAAAACAAACAAACAAACAAACAAACAAACAAACAAACAAACCATGACAAAGCTCACACTAGGATTCAGAAACATTTATTATACAACAGGAAATTAACAATCACATCTCTCGCACACTATCCCTGCTACAATGAAAAATCAGCAACTTAACAGATTCAGCTAGACAGTACAAAACAACTCAGCCATTTAGCTGACCACATTCATTCACACAGCATTAGAACTATTTTTTTTTAAAGCATATGAAAATAAATTATATCATATCACATTGTCCCTACATTGCCACTGCTATCATTAGCATGTCTAAGAATTTTGGGGGCTGATTGATTTTCTTTCGACAGTGCTTTTACACAGACACACTGCTGAACTAATTCTTTCATGTAGATGAAGAGAAATATACATTTAACAGAAAAGTGTCTTCCAATTTACCTTGGCCAAAATGTGCAGATTTGACACCTCACACAGTCGTGATCAGTTTCTGGTCCATGCTTTCATATTAGCAAATCTCCATTCAGTGGGGTTTGGATTTACACACCACTGTAAAATCAAGATGTGAAGGAATTTGGCTTCATGATTCCCTTATAAACATAAAGGATATTACTAAGCTAGACGACATATGAATTGTGATATGTAAACGTACGCATAATTAAAATCTAAAATACATTGAACTCAAAATAAAATAAAACTACACAGGTCAAATTACTTACACACACACGAAACAAATGTAATGCTTCAAATACGAGTAATTTTAGATTATTCCATTTTCATAATTTTTGTTTTATGATTGCAAAAATTATATTTCCAGGAAATCGTGTTTTCCTTCCATTGTATGAGGAAAAACACCCCAAAAACCCACATGCACACAGACACATCAGCTCTTTTAGCAAACATTAATGAACCGAATTAATTTTATTGCATCCATTAAATTTCATGGACGCAATAAAATTCTGGACATCACTACATTTTCAGAGGTATTTCTGAAATGTCCTCAGAGATCAGTGCGGAAGAAACAACACTAAAGAAGTGTTGAGGTGTGTGTGAGAGAGAGAGAGAGAGAGAGAGAGAGAGAGAGAGAGAGAGAGAGAGAGAGAGAAACACAGATCACAGAGGCATGATTGAGTAACATTATCGTGTGGCAGTAATGATATTACTGTTTACACATACCCACACATCACTGATATATCACACAACCCCAACGTACGACCCCCCAGCGCACATCATGCACAAACACAGTCATCCTTTGCGATTACACAATTGTATACCTGCTATATATAAACTACAGGAATTGAGAAGTTCATCTTACACAATTCAATTAATTCTGTTTTGAACCATTTGTCCTTCCACTACGAGGAAACTACATGCTAATATGATAAACAACAAATATTGGAGACATGATGTACTTGAGCATCTAAAAACACAACCACACACTTGTCCCTGTGACCTACAGGCTGTTGGAAAACAAAGAGATGCAGCTTAAAAGGCTAACGCTGATATTTTTAACGTGGGCCCTATTTTCCCATCCCATCAGAAAACATCCCCACATGATAATCGACTCCAGGCACTGAATGGGGTGCTGCGTCAGAGACCGGAAGAAGGTTTAAAGAAAGGTTTAAAACAATGAGTCTAGCAGCAGTTATTTTCTACAGTTTCTTTAGCGTTACTGAGGTAAACAGACACCGCTGTATCTCAGTAGGGATCGTTTGCATGTTGTCAGACACTTATAACAACAATGACTGTATCAGTGGTGAAAACAAGCACTTTACCGGACACGGATGCTTTCCCCCATAGGATTACATTGTACAGCCGTTTCGCGGTTGCTGGTTATAGTGTTCCAACTGTAAATTCGACAGATTTATTTATTTTTTTGTCCCTAATAAATATTTGGGCCTAAAAGGATGGGAAAACAGGGCCCAGGTTAAAATAATCTCAGTTTTCCTTTAAGTTATGTCTTATTTACATTTTGGGACAGTGTTGGTAAGTGATTATTTTACGAAAAAGAATTTAAAGCTAAAAACAAACAAAAACAGACTGCTGTTCTTTCACAGACATTTACTAATTAGTTCATTAAATAAATGTCAATGAAAGACAACTCACACTCAAAACTACGGACATGAAATTTCAACATGATACACAGTCAAAAGTTAGTTTACTGTCCTAATACCTCCACAGATGGCACCATATTTCTACCACAGCAGACACACACACACACGCACGCACACACGTTTGTTAGAATAGAACAAGCATTGTGAGGACCATCCATTGACAATTATTAATGCAGCTAATTAATGCTACATCTACACCTAAATCTAACATTAACATCAGTATCCATGGTGCTTTTAGATTTTTAATAAAACAGACAGGTTTACACACCAAAAAAAAATCCCCAACAACAAGCAAACAGTTTTCCTCATGGGTACCAGCCAAAATGTCCCCACAAGGCAAAAAGCGTCAGATATTTCCATCCTTGAGGGGACATTTGGTCTCCATGAAAATGCAAAAACATGACCCGACCCCCCCAAAACAAACCAAAAAAAACCCAATCACATCAGTAACCGTGACAAATTAATGAGAACCATTTGCATCTAGTGTGTGTGAGATTTGGAGCCTATATTTTAGAAACCGCTTTATAATGCCGTCTAATAGACGCAGGCTGCATAGAAAACATGCAGCGTGCCCTTTTCTTTGCTAAATTGTGCAATAAAATAGCAAAACAAAGACATCTGAACTAAAACGTGGTTACACTGTTAACCATTTCTATATTCAACACACATGCAAAGGTATTTGGTTGCTTTGCGTTTACAAAATCAATGTAAAAACCTAAGAAACTAAAAATAAAAGTTCATTACATTATTAGTAATAATCATTAGTTTAGTCATTTAGATTCCAGAGATTTGTCCTTCAAGTGTAGATTAATAAATTAAATTGTATATATGGATGTCCAAGTACAAAGAGGACACGATTTATTAAGACCTACATACGCATTCAAGATGAATGTGTCAATATGAACATGATCTATATCTAGAGAAACACAAGACTGAGTAGGGCTGTGTGTAGGACTGTGTGTGGGGCACACGTGTACATGAGAAAGTGTGTGAAACGGGCTGCGTGTCGTTTTTTGGACTAAAAAAAAGAAAAAAGCAAAGGAAAAATAAAACCTTGCTCCTTTACATGTGCAGAGGAAAGCCTGAGCTTTGACATTTCACAGCAGAGATACAGACAGACCACTCGCTCTGCCCGCTCAGCAGCCCCTGGGTGGAGGATGCAGGGTGGCTCCCTCTGCTGGTCGAGAGGAGGGAACAAGAGGGAGTCGTCTAGTTGAGTGCAGTGTCAGTGCGGTAGCTGGTGTGGTGACCATCTGCTGTCAGCTGAGTGGTTTCTGTCGCTGAGGAAGGCTGCACGATGATGGGATCACCATCTGTGTGTGTGATGGATGAGACATGGATAACACATTCAATTATCATGATTTATCTGAATATTTTATATTTTTACTTTTATTATTAATCTTTGGTAGGCATCCTAAATAGTACAGCCGTGGCCAAAAGTTTTGAGACGGACACAAATTTTGGTTTTTCACCAAAGTTTGCTGCGTCAGATCTTTTTGTCAGATGTTTCTATGGTATACTGCAGTACAATTAAAAGCATTTCATAAGTTTCAAAGGCTTTTACTGACGAATACATCAAGTTTATGCAGGGAGTCAATATTTACACTGTTGACCCTTCTTTTTCCAAGACTCCTGGAATTCGCCCTGGCATGCTGGATATTTCTTCTCCGGACAATCATTTTTCCAGATGTCCCAAACAGTCTGAAGGGGGCTTCGTCAGAGAGGGGGAAAAAAAAAATAAAAAATTGTGTCAGACTTCAGACTGTTTGGGACATCTGGAAAAATGATTGTCTGGAGAAGAAAAGGTGAGCGCTACCATGAGTCCTGCGTCATGCCAACAGTAAGGCATCCTGGGACTATTCATGTGTGGGGCTCACTTGCAATTTTGCCCAAGAACACTGCCATGAATAAAGAATGGTATCAAAACATCCTCCAAGAGCAACTTCTCCCAACGATCCAGGAGCAATTTGGTGATGAACAATGCTTTTTCCAGCATGATGGAGCACCATGTCACAAGGCAAAAGTGATCACTGAGTGGCTCGGGGAACAAAACACTGAAATTTTGGGTCCATGGCCAGGAAACTCCCCAGATCTTAATCCCACTGAGAATCTGTGGCCAATCCTCAAAAAGCAGGTGGACACACAAAAACCCAAAAATTGTAATAAACTCCAAGCACCGATTATGCAAGAATGAGTTGCCATCAGTCAGGATTTGGCCCAGAAGCTGATATCCAGCATGCCAAGGCCAATTGCAGGAGTCTTGAACAAGTAGTATCAACACTAAATATTAACTCTTTGCATAAACTTGATGTATTTGTCAATAAAAGCCTTTGAAACTTATGAAATGCTAATAATTGTACTGCAGTATACCAGAGAAACATCTGATAAAAAGATCTAAAACACTGTGTGGCCAATCCTCAAAAACCCGGTGGACACACAAAAACCCAACTAGATAGAACTCGACGCCAACGGCGTCGATGGGGATGCCTCCGCCTGGTAGACTACACGCCTTTATTAAGTTGTGATTTGGGGATGGACATTTGACCTCACAGTAATCTTGACCTGTGACCGTTTAACCTCAAAATCTAATCAGTTCATGTTTGTCCCAAAGCACACAAATGGTGAAAGTTTGGTGAAATTCCTTTCATTTGCCTTGGAGATATTGTGTTCACAAGGTTTTTGGACAGACATTTGACCTCACGGTGACCTTGACCTTAGATTTTGAGATCAAAAGGTCTAATCATTTCTTCTTTGTCCCAAAGTGCACAAATGGTGAAAATTTGGTGAAATTCCTTTCATTAGCCTTTGAGATATGGTGTTCACAAAGTTTGGGGATGGACATTTGACCTCACAGTAGTCTTGACCTGTGACCTTTTAACCTCAAAATCTAATCAGTTCATGTTTGTCCCCAAATGCACAAATGGTGAAAGTTTGGTGAAAGTCCTTTCCTTAGCCTTTGAGATCGCGTTCACAAGGTTTCGGGACGGACGCACGGACAGACGGACAACCCGAAAACATAATGCCTCCTGCACCTTAAGGTAGCGGAGGCATAAAAATTGTGATAAACTCCGAGCACCGATTATGCAAGAATGAGTTGCCATTAGTCAGGATTTGGCCCAGAAGCTGATATCCAGCATGCCAGGGCCAATTGCAGGAGTCTTGAACAAGAAGGGTCAACACTGTACATATTAACTCTTTGCATAAACTTGATGTATTTGTCAATAAAAGCCTTTGAAACTTATGAAATGCTAATAATTGTACTGCAGTATACCATAGAAACATCTGATAAAAAGATCTAAAACACTGAAGCAGCAAACTTTGGGAAAACCAAAATTTGTCTCAGTCTCAAAACTTTTGGCCACGACTGTAGAAGGGGCAACTCTGAACTCTTCTACTCAGACTAGCAGCAGCAATTCAAGGTGACTTGTACAATTGTAAAGATGGTTTTGTCACTCACTTATTCTTTTCCACAGAATCAGTGCCCTCAAAACAAACAACAACAAAAAACAATTGCATCAAAAATTCATGATGCAGGTCTTCAAAATAAAATTCAGCTGACCTGACTTATACTAAAATAGTACAAAAGTTTAATGATCGATTTGACCAAAAACCTTCCAAACAGTTACATAGCAGCACAAAGTACTGGAACTGGATCTGTGCCTTTTCATTTACATTTAGTCATCAATCCAGTATTAAAATGGATATGTACGTATAAATTAGGATTTATACATTGAGCCATCAATACTACTCGAGCTGATTCAGAGCTCTCACCCATAAATATTGATTTAAAAAAAAAAAAAAATAAAAAATAAAAAGCAGAAGAAATAACCCACATAACCATCTGGCTCACTGGTGCCATGTTGAAGTGTCATTTCTTAAAAACTGAACTAGCATAATGATTTTTAGACCACAAACACAAAAAGCATAATAGGACGGAAATAGACTACATATGTTGCCAACGTCTGTGAAGCTTTTGAGACGGTCTTCGCTGCAGAACCAAAAATTCCAAGGGGGTGGAGCTGGATCTGATCCAACTCCTCCTACAAGCCTAACCCTAAACCCCTAATTCTCACAAATACAACACGGTACAAGATATTCAACAATCATATGCCCTGAAACACACACCACCTCCTGGACTTTTGGCTTTCCTCCATGCAGGTAGGAGATGCCTGATCGGGTCCGACTCAAACGTACTGACGTTTTGTTCTGCAGCCTTGAAGTTTTTTAGCGTGGTGATGTTATTGGTTTCTTCATATTCGATTCTGAGCTAATGGTCCTGTCTGGGTGGAATTTTGTACAGTATATTCTCTTTGTATCCTCCAGTTTCCTTACACATTCCAAAAACACGAAATTACCCCAAGTGTGAATGAATAGGTGTGCTGTTGACTAGCTGTCAATCCGTGGTGTATTCCTGCATGATGCCCATCATTTATTGCAGTCAGTCATCTTCTGGCTGCTCCCATCAGGGGTCGCCACAATAGATCATCATGATCCACATATTTGATTTGGTATAGGTTTTACACCGGATGCATTTCCTGACGCAACCCTCCCCAGTCTATCCGGGCTTGGGACCAGCACAAAGTATACACTGGCTTGTGCAACCCCAGTGGCTGGGTATTTTTACCTCATCCGCATGTCTGTGAACTGTGGAAGGAAACCGGGCAGACACGGGGAGAACATGCAAACTCCACGCAGAAAGCCCCCCGCCAATTGGCCGTGAGGTTCAAACCCAGAACCTTCTTGCTGTAAGGCGACACACAGCAAGTGCTTACCACTAGCTAACCACTGCGCTACCCTAATTTACTGCAGTCAGTATGAGGTGAGGGGCGGCACGGTGGTGTAGTGGTTAGCGCGGTCGCCTCACAGCAAGAAGGTCCGGGTTCGAGCCCCGTGGCCGGTGAAGGCCTTTCTGTGTGGAGTTTGCATGTTCTCCCCGTGTCCGCGTGGGTTTCCTCCGGGTGCTCTGGTTTCCCCCACAGTCCAAAGACATGTAGGTTAGGTTAACTGGTGACTCTAAATTGACCGTAGGTGTGAATGTGAGTGTGAATGGTTGTCTGTGTCTATGTGTCGGCCCTGTGATGACCTGGCGACTTGTCCAGGGTGTACTCCGCCTTTCGCCCGTAGTCAGCTGGGATAGGCTCCAGCTTGCCTGCGACCCTGTAGAACAGGATAAAGCGGCTAGAGATAATGAGATGAGTATGAGGTGATTTAATTAAATCAGCTAAAATTGGCTGAATAGACAAGGGAACAATGCTAATCAAATTACTTCTTGGGGGTTCAAGTCAACACTTAAACTGGTTTAAAAAAAACAAAAAACCAACCCAAATTGTAGTCCAATTACTATTGCTTGCTGTTTGGGACAGTACTTGTTGAATATGAATTGAAGGGGGAAAAAAAAAAAATTTCTATGAACACTTGTGTGGTCTCACCTCTCTCATCTGCTTTCATCTGAGCCTCCAGGTCCTCAGGGGAGACATAAAAATCAGGATCAGTTTCCATAGGAGGTCGTGGTTTACACTTCCCACAGCAGCAGTTACAACAGCAGCACAGACAGCAGCAGCAGTAGCAAGCCGTCGCAATGCCACAGAAGATGAACAGCGCCTGCAGTTTACAGATAAAACATGAACAAGGATTTTTCCATTAATGTGAAGAAAGTCAGACCTGCTATGATCCCTCAGCTTAAAAATGTATACAAAGATCTGCATGTTTTTGTGTGCGCGTGTGCATATATACACACTCACTTTGGCCCACCAACTGGACAGCACAAAGTACGTGTTAACGTTCTCCTCTCCGAACTGCTCAGCCACATAGAGGCCGAGAGAACCGTACTGGTCATAGATGTTGCGTTTAGTGGGATCAGTGAGGATGGCGTTAGCGTTGTTTATCTCCTTAAACTTCTCTGCTGCTTCTGGGTTATCAGGGTTTTTGTCCGGGTGAAACTTCAGAGCTAGTTTCCTGTGATGTGAGCAAGACAGGAAGAATGAGAGAGCTTTTCAACTGAACATGTCTGAACGTGAAAATTATGTGTCACCCTTTAGGAAAATTGCAATTGCAATGAAAAGATTAGCATCTTTTTCCTCCTCAAAATCAACCATACTATGGTGAAACTATGGATTCCTGAAAAAAGAGGCAGAGCTAAAATAAATAAGTGCAATTAATAAATAAAACAAATTACAACCCTTATTTTTCCTTTTTCAGATAACCCTGGAAACGAAGGCTGTGGATGAAAAGTCCACAACAAATAGGAGGACACTAGGTAGGTCATGATATATTGTGGGACGATAAACTGCGATACAATTTCATGATCATTCCAATCGATTAAATACATTTTAAAAAATAACGATTATAATTAAGTATGCAATTGTGTTGTTTCGACAACAGAGGGCGCAATAACATACAAAAGCAGAAATGCATGTGACTTCACCTTGGGCGGAAGTAACAGCGCAAATACTGTGAAACACAAAAACCAAATCTAAAATGGAAAAGAGCTGTTGTGCAACTGACTGTACAAATAGATTTAACAAAATCAGGCCTATTTGATATTAACTTTAATTTTTTTAATACAAGGAATATTTTAGTTAATAGGCCATTATATTTTACTACACCCTTTACAAATGCGTTTAAATAATTACTGTTAGTTTTATTTATTTATTTATTTATTTAAATGATTTATTTTGTTCTTTTTAAGATAAAGAATAGGAAGCTAAAAAGTTGCAGGTTTTTTCTGGTAATAAAATTTTCATGTAATTTTTTTCATCAAAAAATATCATGGGAAAATTAAATCGTGAACTCAGTATCATGAATCGGGTGAATGGTTACATGCCTAGAGGATACCATTAGAGCCATAATAAAAAAAAAAAAAAAAAAAAAAAAGGTCCAAATATATGTCATCGATTTTTGTTGCTTTATGATACTACGGAAGCCGCGAGAGGCCCTTCATATAATCCTTTTTTTTTTTATTCACCTTGTTATCCCGAGATAACGACATAATTAATTCAGGATCTCGAGAAAACACCACAACTAATTCAAGATCTCGAGAAAACAAAACCATTATTTCGAGATCTCGAGAAAACAAAACAATTATTTCGAGATCTCAAGAAAACAAAACAATTATTTCATGATCTCGAGTAAACAGCTGAGAAATGGCTCATTCAGGTGCGCCAAGAGACTTGTGATATGCTGACTTTGGGGCTATTTCTCATTCTGTATAGACGCAACTTTGGTCATTAGAATGTCTGGAATAATCGATCACCTAATAAGGCAATATTTTGATCAGGGGTTGACACAGGGAGAGATTGCATTAAGTCTTTTAATAAGGGATAATTTCAAAATTAGTCCGCGGCACCTCCGCAGATGACTCAGCTGTTTTCTCGAGATCATGAAATAATTTTGTTTTTTCGAGATCACGGAATAATTGTCTTGTTTTCTCGAGATCACGGAATAATTGTTTTGTTTTCTCGAGATCTCGGATTAGTTGTTTTGTTTTCTCGACATCCTGAATTAATTATGTCGTTATCTCGGGATAACAAGGTGATTAAAAAAAGATTATATGAAGGGCCTCTCTCGGCTTCCGTACGATACACATCTTGATTTAGATAATTTTTTAAACTAGATTAATTTAAATTAGAACATTTAGATCATTTTTGTTACTTGTGATAATACAATTAAATCTACTACAATTTGCAGTAAATGTCTTGGGGTAAGGCTGGATAAGGACAAACTTTTGAATTCAACTGGACAATATAAAGAAGAATGTAAAAAACCCTGGTATAAGGATCCTTTTACATAAATGTGACATTCCTTGTAATGAGAAACCTTCATTGAGCTCAAACGTGGGGCAACCTCACAAAACCCAGACTGACATTTTCATCTATATAAAGTCCTGAGTGCGCGAGTGATTTTTATTAAAGCCATGTCAGAACCTAAGGCTATTTCATGGCAAGCGCATTTCTTTTTTTTTTTAAGATATTTTTTTGGGCTTTTTGCACCTTTATTGGATAGGACAGTGTAGAGACAGGAAATGAGCGGGAGAGAGAGACGGGAAGGGATCGGGAAATGACCTCGGGCCGGAATCGAACCCAGGTCGCCCGCATTCATGGTATGGCGCCTTAACCACCTGAGCCACGACGCCCCGGCAAGCGCATTTCTAAAAAGGTCTTATAATTTCTTCAGAAATAAATAACTGAACGAGATGCTTCAGATACACACGTGATAAATATTTAAAACTTTTTAGGTAGCACCTTGTTAAAAACATCATCCAAAGTACTTTGAGAATAAAATTGTGACGTTTATATCAGGACAACAAAGTAAAATGTGCTTGATTATCAGAGATATCCTACAGAAATGGCATGATGGTGGTTCTTCACCCTTTAATTAAAAACAAAACCCCCAAACCCTTGAATGACCAATCCAGCAGCTGGTATACACCACTTAGTCATGTCTGGTTCGAAACGAGAATAAAAAGTGTCTTATTGATCACAGGGTTGATTTCATATAAACTGTTTTCACGGCATTAAGGGCGTATTCACACCTACGTTGTTTGGTCCGGACCAAACGAACCAAATTTCCCTTGGTCCGGACCTTTTGGGTTGGTCTGAATACAAACCACCGAACTCTGGTCCGGACCAAACAAGCGGACCGAGACCGAGCTGCAAGGTCGGACTCGGTCCGGACCAAAGGAACCCTGGTGCGGATCTTTTGGAGGTGTGAAAGCAGACCGGACCTAATCCGACAATTTTGCTTTTTTGTACCTCGGGAGCTTCCGTCGTTTGTCGAGCATTATGGGAAACAGAGTCTTGACACTCCACCGCAAAGTGCAAACAGTGTTTCGGTTGTCAAGGGTTGTTCAGTCACCAGTGGTAGGAGAGTACAAAAAATGAGTAGGGGGCAAACGTGGGCCGAGGAAGAAACGCGCACCCTTGTGGATATATGGGCAGATGTCCACATATCTGAGCTTTTGGAGAGAACACACAAAAATGCCGACGTGTTTGCTGTATTCAGTGAGAAAATGAAGGAGAAGGGGTTCACGCGCTCCCCAGAACAATGTCGGCTAAAAGTGAAGAAACTCCGTCAGACCTACATTAAAATCAGGGACATTCTTTCAAAAAGTGTCAGTACTCGCGACGCAAAAAAGAAATTCATCTATTGCGTGAAGAGCCAGAACTGTCGCAACATGATGTGCGCTCATCAGCGCTATCCTCCGTAGCCGCCTTGCCTTTTGTCGTCGTCATTGATAAATTACTTGTACAACAGCATAGTAATCGCACAATTGTGAAAACAGTAAAAACTGGAAAAAACATATAGCTTTGATGACATTAAAAAGAATAACAGCACGGAAAGCCTCCATGACTACTTTTGAACTTAACGCTTTGTGCGCGTGTCGTCTCTGACCAATAGCTGAACGACCTCAGGGCGCGTGACTTTGTTGACAGATTTTGGTCCGCTTACTAAAATGTACAGTGTGAAAGCGAAAATGAAAAAATAAAAAAAACATTTGGTTCGGACCAAAGCAAGTGAACTATCGAACTATCCTGGTCTGAATACACCCTAAATCTCATTCGGTCTGCCATGTCCTTAACAGACAAGCTGCCAGTGCCAGTTCTGAAAAGTACAAGTTTCCCTGAACAGAGTACCTTTCTCTTTTGTATGCATCTCAAGCAGAAGTAAAGAAACCCTATTTTATATTCTGGTGACCCCCAAAATTGAAAAGGGACAAAATGACATTTAAAGCTTATTTTATTCTGACTCCAGTGAAAGACATGATGGTCAACCTCAACGTTTACAACCTGATATGCTCACAGAAAAACAACGTCACTAACAAATTTTAAAAGACTTATGTTTGGAATGGGAAATTAGTTATCTATTTATTACCGTCCTTCACATCTGATGAGTTCTTTTCAGTTCTCTTGGCTACATCTGTAGTCGTGGCCAAAAGTTTTGAGATGGACACAAATTTTGGTTTTCCCAAAGTTTGCTACTTCAGTGTTTTTCGATCTTATCATCAGATGTTTCTCTGGTATACTGCAGTACAATTATTAGCATTTCATAAGTTTCAAAGGCTTTTATTGACAAATACATCAAGTTTATGCAAAGAGTTAATATTTACAGTGTTGACCCTTCTTGTTCAAGACTCCTGCAATTGGCCCTGGCATGCTGGATATCAGCTTCTGGGCCAAATCCTGACTAATGGCAACTCATTTTTGCATAATCAGTGCTCGGAGTTTATCACAATTTTTATGCCTCCGCCACCTTAAGGTGCAGGAGACATTATGTTTTCGGGTTGTCCGTCTGTCCGTCCATCCCGAAACCTTGTGAACACTATCTCCAAGGCTAATGAAAGGAATTTCACCAAACTTTCACCATTTGTGCGCTTTGGGACAAACATGAACTGATTAGATTTTGAGGTTAAAAGGTCACAGGTCAAGATTACTGTGAGGTCAAATGTCCATCCCCAAATCACAACTTAATAAAGGCAGTCTACCAGGCGGAGGCATCCCCATCGACGCCGTTGGCATCAAGTTCTATCTAGTTGGGGTTTTGTGTGTCCACCTGCTTTTTGAGGATTGGCCACAGATTCTCAGTGGGATTAAGATCTGGGGAGTTTCCTGGCCATGGACCCAAAATTTCAGTGTTTAGTTCCCCGAGCCACTCAGTGATCACTTTTGCCTTGTGACATGGTGCTCCATCATGCTGGAAAAAGCATTGTTAATCACCAAATTGCTCCTGGAGGATGTTTTGATACCGTTCTTTATTCATGGCAGTGTTCTTGGGCAAAATTGTGAGTGAGCCCACTCCCTTGGATGAGACTTAGCCCCACACATGAATGGTCTCAGGATACTTTACTGTTGGCATGACACAGGACTCATGGTAGCACTCACCTTTTCTTCTCCGGACAATAATTTTTCCAGATGTCCCAAACAGTCTGAAGGGGGCTTCATCAGAGAAAATAACCTTACCGTAATCCTCTGCAGTCTGCAAAATGTCCTGCCAAAAGTTATTTTCTCTGATGAAGCCCCCTTCAGATTGTTTGCCAGGGCAAATTGCAGGAGTCTTGGAAAAAGAAGGGTCAACACTGTAAATATTGTAAAGCAAATACCAAATTAGTGAAGAACTACAAGGGCAAATACAGCCCCAATTACATACCATATAACGGCGCCCAAATTACGGGCTTGTCAAAAGGCCCAAAATAGAACATACGAAAATCGCCCAAATTAGAAGGAAAAAAATCCTGTTTCATAAGGGTGGAGAACCCAAAATATTTTTAAATTATTGTTAAATGTCATTTTTTGGCATATATATTTCAATTTGTTGTTCAGTCGCTTCATAACATGAACATGAAATGCGTCTAGCGATTACCGTAAACCGTGTCCGAGTCTCTGACGTCTGAATGTCGTAAAATATACTTCCTTTGTTTATGTTGTGAAATTCTCAACGATTCATGATAACACGTGGCTGTCGGTTTGTGATACTGTTGATAGTATAGACTGACAAGTGGTCGTCATGCCGGGTCGTGGTAGACTAAGACAACTGGTAAATCACATAATAAGAACAGCAGTTCATATATTCATGGAAACGCACAATAGATAGCATTATTAAGTCTACAGGCGGGGGAATGGGGAGGTTTATCACACGACAGAACAGTCAGAAGACATCAGACGATATTGTTGACAAGGTTGAGGTCATTGACTTGTCGTCTGCAACAGCTGCCTTACAGTTGCCAGGCACGCTATGGATTTTTATTACATATTTTATGTGAGACTTTTATGTAATCTGCTTTGTACCAGCTTATTTTTAAACTTAAGTGAAAATTATTTTTATCCCATTTATGCCCAAATTAATTTATACCAAATTATATTGGAAGTTGAATTGAAATAGATGTGCGCCCAAATAGATGCTATGATCATAATTAGGCTTACAAAATATAGCATAAGCTATTATATCTAGTACTTGATTTTTTTACTTTTCATGTTTAAAATTTTTAGGCTCGCTACGCTCGCCATGCTGCCCAAATTAAAAACCTGTCTTTGCCCCTGAACTAACAAGGACGATGTTTGTATTTAAGTTTAGAGCTAATATTTCTTTCACTTTTATATACTTAGACTTGCCCTCACATGCATGCATACATCCTTACACACACACACACACACACACACACACACACACACACACACACACACACAAGTTTCTTACCTGTAGCACTTTTTGATGTCATCCGGTGAGGCACTCTTCGTAACCCCCAGAACCTGGTATAGTGTTTCCCCCGATGTGGAGAGAGCACGCTGTCTTTGTTGGTCCATTACTTACACACACCCAAACACCATAAACACACACACTCTCACATACACCGCTTCCTCTGTTAATGAGACAGACATATGACAGAAGACAGACGTGAGAGTGGTTTTGACAACATCCTGTAGTTCCTTATAGTTAAATTACACAGTGCTCATAAAAATTATTTCAAGTTTTTTCTTCGTTGTTACAAGAGACTTTTCAGTCCCTGACCAGTCGACTGATCTACTCAAGTGGTTTTCTTTTTGATTCACTGGCTTCCTGATGCTTCAAAAGAAGTTGCAGCATGATATGTTGCACAAAAGTGAAGACACTGCATTTCACTCAACTGACTGGTTCGCAGTTCTTTTGTTCAAAATTAAATACTATACATGTATGATTGGATTTGATTAATTATTAGCATGTTTAACTGGTCACTTCAATTGAACGGGTTTTGTCAATAACTCAAACAAGTAGACTATAAAACAATGGCTGCTTCCAAATACTGCCAAACTATTAGTATGCAAAAAGCAGTGTATAGGGTGTCTGAATACTCAGTAAGCGTTTAATAATAGCTGAATGGTACCCAGATGATCACCTACATCTGTAGCATGCAAAACACTATGCTATCCCATAATTCAACTGGATTCTTCTGAATAACTGAAGAAGAAAATTCCCCCAGGGGAAATAGAAAGAAAATGGCTGTCCAAAGCAAAGCTGTGCGTGTGCATTTTTTTATTACACACACACACACACACACACACACACACACACACACACACACACACACACACACACACACACACACAGCTAGTTAAAATTATTTTCACATCTGGGTCAAATTCTTTTTGCAATATTTAAGCGTTTATTTTTATTTGCATACAAGAACTGGTTATAAAATGCTATACTAACTCTGTTCTCTATACCAGTGCTCACTTTATTCCAGTATAGGTAATAATAAGTAGTGGACCATTTCCTACAAAGCGTGAATGTAGTAAATGAGAAGAACGCATTTACCAAATACTTCACTGTAAGGGAAAATGGCACACACACGCACACCACTTCAAAAAAGGCCAGCAACTACAGTTGTGTTCAAAATAATAGCAGTGTGTTTAAAAACGTGAGTAAAGCTCAAAATCCTTATAATAGTTTTTATTTCCATGCATTGGGAACACTGCACATTATATTCTACATCAAAACATGAAGAAAAATGTATCAATACTTTAATTACTTTACAGAAAATGAAGAAAAATGAACATTGGGCTGTTCAAAAAAATAGCAGTGCCTGCATTTTTCATTACAAACTCCAAATATTTACTGTATAAACTGAAAAAATCTTAAGGATTTAGTATTCCTGTGAATCACTAAACTAATATTTAGTTGTATAACCACGGTTTCTGAGAACTTCTGGCACCTGTGAACAGGTATTCCAGCCCAGGATGATTTGACGACATTCCACAATTCCTCTGCGTTTCTTGGTTTTGCCTCAGAAACAGCATTTTTGATGTCACCCCACAAGTTTTCTATCGGATTAAGGTCCGGGGATTGGGCTGGCCACTCCATAACTTTCATTTTGTTGGTCTTGAACCCTGATGCTGCTCGCTTACTGGTGTGTTTGGGGTCGTTGTCTTGTTTAAACACCCATTTCAAGGGCATTTCCACTTCAGCATAAGGCAACATGACCTCCTCAAGTATTTTGATATATGCAAACTGATCCATGATCCCTGGTATGCGATAAATGGGCCCAACATCATAGTAAGAGAAACATTCCCATATCATGATGCTTGCACCACCATGCTTCACTGTCTTCAGAGTGTACTGTGGCTTGAATTCAGTGTTTGGGGGTCGTCTGAAAAACTGTCTGCGACTCTTGGACCCAAAAAGAACAATTTTACTTTCATCAGTCCACAAAATGTTTTTCCATTTCTCTTTAGGCCAGTCGATGTGTTCTTTGGCAAATTGTATCCTCTTCAGCACGTCTTTTTTTTAACAGTGGAACTTTGCGGGGGCTTCTTGCCGATAGATTAGCTTCACACAGGCATCTTCTAATTGTCACAGTACTCACAGGTAACTTCAGACTGTCTTTGATCACCCTGGAGCTGATCATTGGCTGAGTCTTTGCCATTCTGGCTATTCTTCGATCCATTCGAATGGTAGTCTTCTGTTTTCTTCCACGTCTCTCTGGTTTTGCTGTCCATTTTAAAGCACTGGAGATCATTTTAGCTGAGCAGCCCATCATTTTCTGCACTTCTTTACAGTATACGTTTTACCTCTCCAATCAACGTTTTAATCAAAGCACGCTGTTCTTCTGAACAATGTCTGGAACGACCCATGTTTCTCAGGTTTTCAGAGAGAAATGGATGTACAACATGTGCTGGCTTCATCCTTAAATTAGGGCCACCTGACTGACATCTGTTTTTTCACAGAATGAATGACCTCACTAATTAAACTCCACACTGCTATTATTTTGAACACGTCCCTTTCACTTAATTATTCGATTACACAGACTCAGGAGCATGCATATCATGAATGTTGGGTCTGTTGGTTTTCTATGACTCTACTACACCTACTGGTAAATTATTTGCCATGTAGTAATATAATTTCCACCAAAAACGGTGACTGATCTGGTTAGTCGTGTTGGACTGCTATTATTTTGAACACAAGTGTATGTCCATTAATCTATTAAGTTTAGCAATTCATATTAGGACATTTATCATCATATTAGGACTAATAGCTGCTGGAAGAGAATTATTTTTCACCACTGTTCAAGGTGCCAGGATTGCTCTATACTTACGTCAGTGTAAGTGACCTTCTCAGCATGTGATAAATTATTCTGAACCATTTAAACTGACCTAGCCCTCGTCCTCTTCCAGAGAGGCAGGTTTGGCTTGACAGCTTTTGAAAAAAAAAAAACCCACACACCTTTTTCTGCAAAATGCACTTATGATTTATTTCTATATCTCTATGCCATAATATAGAACCATATGATTTCCACTATTCAGGGAACATGGACAAAAACAAAGAATTTAAACGTTCGCATACCAACAGGAAAACGTGTGGAATAGATGAGAGGAGATTTGGGGGGGGGGGGGGGGGGGGGGGTTATAAAATTTCTAAACAATTGAAATATTTGGTGTGTGCAGTATCTGCACATTTGTTCTTTTAAGGAATAGGACTCTGTGCAGGGCGGCACGGTGGTGTAGTGGTTAGCGCTGTCGCCTCACAGCAAGAAGGTCCAGGTTCGAGCCCCGGGGCCGGCGAGGGCCTTTCTGTGTGGAGTTTGCATGTTCTCCCCGTGTCTGCATGGGTTTCCTCCGGGTGCTCCGGTTTCCCCCACAGTCCAAAGACATGCAGGTTAGGTTAACTGGTGACTCTAAATTGACCGTAGGTGTGAGTGTGAATGGTTGTCTGTGTCTATGTGTCAGCCCTGTGATGACCTGGCGACTTGTCCAGGGTGTACCCCGCCTTTCGCCCGTAGTCAGCTGGGATAGGCTCCAGCTTGCCTACGACCCTGTAGAACAGGATAAAGCAGCTACAGATAATGAGATGAGGACTCTGTGCAGAAATCATGATGTGTACTCCTATATACAAAGACCATCACAGAATGCACATGCACATTCAGCATGTGCATGTCACTAAAGTTACACAAGTAATAATAATAATAATAAAAATAAAAAGTATTCGGAGCATATAAACACCGTCTCTATGCCCTTACAATAAGAAAGATGGCTAGCTGCATTGGCATTGGACTAACAGGAACTAATGTTGACACAATTTGCAATAGAAACCACTTGTATCAATATTTATTTAGAGAAAAAAAAACCCACCCAACACCCTAGTAAGCTCAGGGAGCTACAATAAACCAGTGATTTTTAAAAACCTATGTTTTAAAACCTAACATTGCACAGTTAGCATTAAAATGACAGGCTGATATGCTGGTTCAGGAATCATTTAATCCACTCCCCTTTCTGAATTGTTTGAGCTGATGCCCATCCCCATAGCTGGTGTGCGCCATCTGGTTTTAATACATTTTATTTCCGAATGCAGGGCGTCCTAACCATGTGTTAGTGTTTACAAACCAGTTTGGAACAAAGTCATGAGAGGTCGTGCGCAGGTCGTGACCGCAGAGCCACAGCAAACATGGTGGATCGCCCAGACCGAATGAAGACTCCTAATTCGAGCCAAAAAAAAAAAAAACCCAATGATTTTAAGACATTGTCAGAGGCAAAACATGCCAGAAAAGAGAGGAAAAAATAAAAGCATGGCACATACCGGTAAGTAGAGTAAATATTGCTGACCAACTTTCTCGATGGAGGGCCGAAAAGGCAAAAACAAAATGTGGCATCTGATGCCAACTTTGCCAAGATACTGCTGGACAGGTGAGTGACAAGAGTTTGCACTTTGAGAAACATCAACTTTTATATAGGTCAGAATTTAAATATTCCAAATCTAAACGCACCTGTGAGCTTGAAGGCTCTCGAGCGCTCGCTTCTGTGTCGGAGGCCGCCGGTTCCACCATGTTTGTTGCGACCTCGCTCATTATATTATAATGAGGATAAACTTCGGCCGTTTCTGTACCCAAGTGTAAATATTAGCGTGTGGCATTTTTCCAGCTCATTCTCCTTCACAGACATGAGGCAGCGGGCAATACAGCATGTGATTCAAGTACCTAGGGGTTATTCTAGCTCCACAGGGTACTATTCATCTTTTTAATACATCAGCCTGTGCCACTTTAAAGCATTTGTCTCTATAGAGTGTCTTACATCTCTATTACGTGAGAGGCCCAATAAGAAGTGATAAGATTGGCTTCACCTCCTGCCAGTGTGTGTTCTATGTGAAAAATGTAGTCTCTTAGTCCAGTTAATTCCTGCTGCTGAACTGAACAGATGGCCCATATTTATCAAGCGTTCCAGAGGAGGTTTAGTGGAACATCTGAACGCACTGCAAGTTATTTCCATCACATTTCAAACACTGTGTGCCACTTTACACTGGGATTTAAACTCACAGAGTACCAATCATGTAGATGTAATTACTATATACACCAATCAGCCATAACATTAAATCCACCTGCCTAATATTGCGTAGGTCCCTTTTGTGCCAGCAAAACCGCTCCAATCCGTCGAGGCATGGACTCCACAACACCTCTGAAAGTGTGCTGTGGTATCTGGCACCAAGCTGTGAGCAGCAGATCCTTTAAGTCCTGTAAGTTGCAAGATGGGCCTCCATGGATCAGACTCGTTTGCCCAGCACATCCCACAGATGTTTTATCGGATTGAGATCCGGAAAATTTGGAGGCCAAGTCAACACCGTGAACATTTGTCATGTTCCTCGAACCATTCCTGAACAATTTTTGAGGTGTGGCAGGGTGCATTATCCTGCTGAAAGAGGCCATTGCCATTAGGGAATATTGCTGCCATGAAGGGGTGCATTTGGTCTGCAACAATGCTTATGTAGCTGGTACATGTCAAAGTAACATCCACATGAATGCCACAGCCCAAGGTTTCCTAACAGAACATTGCCTTGAGTATCATACTGCCTCCATTGGCTTGCCTTCTTTCCATAGTGTTGCCTGGTGCCATCTCTTCCCCATGGAAGCGACACACATGCACCTGGCCGTCTATAAGATGTAAAAGAAAACTGGATTCATCAGACTTCTTCCATTGCTCCATGGTCCAGTTCTGATGTTCATGTGCCCATTTGGAGGTGTTTCCGGTGATGGACAGGGGTCAGTATGGGCACTCTGACCAGGCTGCATCTACCAAGTCCCATATGCAGCAAGCTGCAATGCACTGTCTTCTGACACCTTTCTATCATAGCCAGCATGAATTTTTTCAGCAATTTGTGCTACATACAGTAGCTCTTCTGTGGGATCAGACCAGATGGGCTAGCCTTCACTCCACACTCATTAATAAGCCTTCGGTGCCCATCGCCCTGTCGCCATTTGTCCTTCCTTGGACTACTTTTGGTAGATACTAACCACTGCATGCCCCACACAAGACCTGCCGATATGGAGATGCTCTGACCCAGTCGCAAACAATTCAGCCATTATCTAAATTGCTCAGATCCTTACGCTTGCCTACTTTTCTTGCTTCCAACTTTGAGAACTGACTGTTGTGAACTGGTGCCATTGTAATGAGAGAAACAAAATGTTATTTCACGTCACTTGTCTTTGTTTATATATAGAAAATGTCTGACGCACACAAACGCGCACATCGTCCATGTTAATATGAACACCTGCACATTCATGTAGTCACAGAATCAGCCAATCAACAGCACACTGCAAAAAATAATGCAGATACAGGTTAATGTTCACATCAAAATGGGGAAAAAGTGTGTTTGTTTATCCTTGACTTGCAAGTGACGTCAAAGCAAAATAGAAACCCAGATATTGGCCATGTTGATGGACATACAAAATGTGGGGTCAAGCGACGGTCCATACAAAACAGTCACGCGTGCGAAACTTTGTTTTTCCGCTGCTTTAAGCACTCTTTCAGCTATGCAGTATCTTTGTGCTGTATATGGTTGTGGTCACAACAGTACTCGTGACCATGGCGCGTTCCAATTTTTTAGAATTCTGTCCATGATTCGGAAAGCGGGCGAGGAAACTCTGAGGCTTAGTATGGAGAGGAGACCAGCACGGCTGAACATCATCGGCAGGGCTGATCTAACAGAGGCTAAAACCAAAACAGCTCGTGTTCGCAGTAAGCAGTTTATCTCAGGTGAGATTCAAAAGCTCTCTAAATAATACCATGGAAAAATTTTATTTCATGTTGCTAGAATCTTGCTATAAAATGAGCGTCCTCTTGTTGTGGTTCACTCGGTCGTTGTTATAATTTTATAATAAGATTATAAAATTAGAGTGGTTGACCTGAAATAAATTGAAATGTGATTTGTGAGCCATAAAGCTAGAGACCTGTCAAGATTTCACACTTTATCTGTTGTTTACACATAGAAGTACACTAAATGCAAAAGAAGCCCTAACTTACCCTTGCAAGTATAACTGCTTTGTCATCGTTGACTGGTTTAATTAATAAAAGTATTTACCCATCCAGAGACAAAGTCGTTATAGGCTTCCATGGGCTTATAAGCCTTCATTGAGATGCGTCAACCCACAAATGCCGCTTTTCCACTACAAACGCGGCTGAGCCGGGCTATTGAAGTTGCGTTTCGACTACAACCGCGCTGAACCGTGCTGGCTGGAAGTGGGTGGACACATTGGGTGGAGTTAGCAAAAGTGGGTGGACGTCACGTGATGTCGTTAAGCGGCGCAAACAGTGACATCAGTGATCTTTTAAGCGGTAGTCTCACGACCCGGATAGTAAACAATAAACATGGAGGACATGGAGTCGTTAGTGTTGCTGGTCTTGGTGCTGTGGCTTGTTGTCACCGACAACGCCAACAGATACTGGCAAGAGCGTATAGATGAGGCGAGGCGCATAAGGCTTCAGAAATTCTCGTAATTCGTAATTATTCTTCTTCCGGGTTTGCGGTGTTTACAGATCCCAGCGTGCTCGCGGGGCGTGTGTGGGCATGTGAGGACACTCCTCCTCACCAATCAGTGCACAGGGGAGTGTCTGCTCACGCCCCCAGCCTCACTTGGCTCGGCTCGCTCCAGCCCTACTCCAAAACGGTGCGAGTTTTAGGGGCTAAGCAGGGCTGAAGTGAGCCGAGTCGTGCTGTTTTTTGGTAGTCGAAACGCAAGCCGTGTCGGGCTGAAGTGAGCTGAAGCGAGCTAAAGTGAGCTGAAAAAGGGTAGTGGAAAAGGGCCAAAAGTCTGCCAAACCAGATAGAACGCGATACCTGGGTACTCGATAGTCAGTAGAAGCATCTTATCCTCAGAAAAATCCATCCATCTAATCTGACAGAAAAGGTCAGAAAAATTCAACTTTTTTAAATAATATGGGTCAAAACCACACACACACACACACACACACACACACACACACACACACACACACACACACACACACACAAGTTCAAAAGTTTGGGGTCACCCAGACAATTTTGTGTTTTCCATGAAAAAAGTCACACTTTTATTTACCACCATAAGTTGTAAAATGAATAGAAAATATAGTCAAGACATTTTTCTGGCCATTTTGAGCATTTAATCGACCCCACAAATGTGATGCTCCAGAAACTCAGGCTACATCCACACGACAACGGCAACGAGATTTTATTTAAAAAAAAATCGCGTCCACATGGGCAACGGATCAGTAAAATATCAGGTACATATGGCAACGCAACGCTTGCTGAAAACGAAGCAATACACATGCCACACCTCTAGGGGTGCTGTAAGACGGTCCCATCGGAGACACCAGAACAATAGAAGAAGTAGACGCATGCGCATAAACCCCTTCTTCTACCCGGTGTGAAGCACTATCAGGAACAAACACACAACAAGAAGATGGCTGTGACTACGCGAGGAAATCGTGCCTTCTGTGTGTACAAATTAGTTTTATTAGTGTGCATAGTTTTATATAACTTAATTTTCTTAGTGTGTGTGAACATTTTGAAAAGCAGTCTTATCCAATAAAAAAAGAAATTCAAGAAATGGTTCAGTTACTTGTTTATTTAAAAGAAAAGCTGTATACAAAAGTGAATGCAATGCAGTGGTTCATACAAAACAGTGAGAGTGCTGCTTGTTCTAGTCATGTGGTTGTGACGTCATCGTAAACAAATCCGTTCTACTCATCCAGACGACTTTGCAACGGCGCTGTTGCCAGATTTTTCCACTCTGGAACCCGTCCTCAAAAAATATCGTTTTGGGACACCCAAAACGCCGGTGCCGTGTGGACGCCAGGCCGAAACGATAAACAATTTTATCAGATTCACCTGAATCCGTTGCCGTGTGGACAGGGCCTAAATCTGCTCAAAGGAAGGTCAGTTTTATAGCTTCTCTAAAGAGCTAAACTGTTTTCAGCCGTGCTAACATGATTGTACAAGGGTTTTCTAATCATCCATTAGCCTTCTGAGGCAATGAGCAAACACATTGTACCATTAGAACACTGGAGTGAGAGTTGCTGGAAATGGGCCTCTATACACCTATGGAGATATTGCACCAAAAACCAGACATTTGCAGCTAGAATAGTCATTTACCACATTAGCAATGTATAGAGTGGATTTCTGATTAGTTTAAAGTGATCTTCATTGAAAAGAACAGTGCTTTTCTTTCAAAAATAAGGACATTTCAAAGTGACCCCAAACTTTTGAACGGTAGTGTATTCGATAATCGATAACCGACACACACATTTGATTCTCTTTGTATCAAATCTTTGCTCGACTGTTCAAATCATGGTAATACTGAGAAAATTCAGCATTGTTTACAGACACGCTTTCAGCAGCTGCCATCCTAATTGCGTTTTATATCCACCATCATGGCGGACGCTCATAACGTAGCATATTTTCATCACGTGGTTGCAAGTCATCTATAGAAGTGGGAGAGTTGGTGAGGACCACCCAATTGTTATTTAGGTGCTGATAAAAAACAATTGAAAAGGGGTGCACTTTCTTTGTAAAGAAACACACACACACAAGAAGTTCGAAGAAAGCCATTTTCCCCTTCCATCTTCCTCTGTGGCACTGTGACCTGGCTCCCTGAGGCTAATCACTCCATCATACAGCATTAGCGGATTAGTTCTAGTGTACCGAGTTATTTTGGTCACCTCTCAAACCCTGCATGCCTCTTAATATTAGAGATACCGGCATTAGAGAGAAGGGAAAAAAATAGCATGTTGTTGAGCATGCTTGTCTTGATTCTAAGAGTCCACTGTAATTTACTCAGTCTGGGTTTAGAACAAGTCACTTGACTTAAATGGCATGTTGCGAAGTTATTAAAGGAGATACGCAGAACCTTTATTTTTAAATACATTTCTGAGTGGATAGCATCTCCATCCTTGACTCTTGTATGCTGCATAAATGGGAATTAAAATAAATAAATAAATATATAATTCAAATTTTTTTTTGAGAATTAAAATCGACCACAAAGTTGGTATTCGAGCTGCCCCGCTGAGCCAGCCAGCCCCGAGTGTGTGACGTCACAGCAGGAACCGGTTTTAAGGCTGAGGCCTTTGACAGCTTTAGACCAAAGTCATATAAATAAAAATTTATGGTGAAAGTAAGAAATACCGTTACCGACTTGCTCAACTAAGACTGATTTGACTTCATTGATTGTGGGTTGACTCTCATTAAAAACAGGTGTTATAACTTATGCAACATACATGTACATGCATGCATTTTCACTGATAAAACGTAAAAGGCTAATTAAATAATCAGACAATCACATTCTGAAGCAAATTAATCTTATATCGATAACAAATACACAATACAGGTTACATGTATTAATCTAAATGCAGGTAAACAAGAAGTGTTGTTGTTTTTGTTGTTTTGCATCCAAATGAGAGTCGCAGCTTACCCATCTGTGTTCTCGCTTCTTGAAGGCCGACCTTGTGGCTGATTGTTTCGAAACAATCTGACTTTCAGTTCTTTGTTCATTCGCTTCTTCCACGTAAGGGCAAGACATTGCTGCTGAGGCAAGCATATCCAATGGAGAAATCAAATGGCTGGTCCACTCATTCTCCATCCTGAGTACTCCACCATTACCGTTCGGCTCAGGCAATTACTAAAACCTGGGATGGGACGTCACAGGTTTTAGCAACAACCGTGCTAAATAATGTTTAGCGATAATGTGTCCGTCCCATCCCGGGTTTTAGCAACAACCCTCGGCTCACACTCCGGGAGAACTGGTGCAACTGAACTTACTTTCCTTTTCTTGGAGTTTTCTTTAATTGTTGATACTGCACCCGCTTTCAATACGGGCTTATAGCCAATGTTCCTCAACAGATCAGAGGTCTCGTACGAGTCTTCAGTAAAATGTGCAGAGCAGAGGAGAGACCACTTCGTAGGCGCCCAATGTGCCCGTGAACTTCTCGCAAAATGCGTCCAAATCTTTGCAGTTTGAACATTCTTGGGCCATGAATGCAACGTAAATCCACTTTCTGTCGTGTTGCTGCACCCGCCAGCAACACATCTACATGGCATGGCAATAAATTAGCTCAAAATGGAAGCTCGAAGTTGCAGTCAGCTGTGTTTTAGTATAGCGGAAATGGCGATGAGACCGATAGACTTCCTGCGGTGACGTCACAGATGTCAAGGTGATTTACTCAGACCGCTACCTATAGGAATCATTTTAATCGTAAAAATGACTATAATTACATTTATTCCTAACACTTAAAATTATTCCTATGCCATTCTTGAGGTCTCAAGGCGTTTATAAACAAAAAGTGAGGCCATGGTTCTGCATAGTTCCTTTAAGGTTAAAGGATGGATGGTCTGAATTTTTCTTGACTAATGTAATTCATTTGATATAAATCACTCTGATACAAATGGGGAAAGCCCATATATAGGTGTGATGTTCAGGTGTCTACATACTTTTGGCCTGGAATATTGTTAAAATGCCAATGAAGGCTGAGTTTAAAAAAAAAAAAAAAAAAAAAAAAACATGGGTATGGCTCTGGATCTTACTCTTAGTCTTAAGAAGCATAAAGATGTGCCATATATTAAAATATAATGCAGCTAAACTGAGATATATTCGATGCAGTATATTAAAAACCTTCTCACCTTGAGCTCAGCCAAGACGTTTAAGGATGAAGTAATTCTTTCTCAGTTTCTTCCACTTCAGTGTCAGGAAAACACAACTAAAACCATTCGTGTTCACTTTAAACAATCCCTAAAATCTTTGACGGGATTTCATATCACCACTGCTGTACACTTTCGAGGCACAATATGCTCAACTTTGATGATTAAAATTACATATTCAGGTTTGGTGTTTCGTTGTTTATATAAATCAACAATATTGACCCTCCTACTTTAAGGGGATTTTATTAATATTTACTCTGAAATACGAGGAGTGTGGAGACGGGGGTGTGGCCGAGCGTCTGTTCGTGAATGGAGAGCAAGGCCCAGGGAGGCGAGTGGCAAAAGTGATCACACCCAAGTTTGTGTAAGGCTGATGAGTGGGTGTGTCTGTTTGTCTCCTGTTTTCCAGTGACAACAGGAAAGAGAGTTTCAGTTTCAGTTTATTTTATAAGGGACCATGTACAATTAAAACATAAATGTTGCCATTTAATGCACCGTACCAGAGTTAGCCTCAGGCTAATTTACATCTGCAGTCCCAGGCAAGACATAAAAACAACAATACATAAAAACATACAAAAATATCCAGACCTCCTACCTCACCCAAATAGCAAACTCCACTCATACAGTAAACAAATCACTCACAAGTGTCCAAACCCCCTACACCCCAAACTCGCACACAGGCACACACACACACACACACACCCAACATAAACACATTCTGTCAGCACCATGAATCAGTGATTACAGTTTTGACTGTTTTTTAGGAAACATTTCAGTTGTGATTTGAAGCTCCTGATGGACAGACAGCTCTTTAAATCCCCTGATAGTGCATTCCACTGTGTAGTGGCTTTAAAAGAAAAAGAAGATTGTCCAAAAGTTGTGCGATAAAAAGGTATGTTACAGTCATGGACAGAGGCTATTCTGTAGGATCGTATGGAACTAGCAGGACGATAACAGACAAACTCCAATAGACAAGCTGGGGCCAGACCATGTAGGAGCTTGTACACTAGACACAAGCTTGAAAAAAGTCTAAAATTTTCAAAAAACTTAATAAATGATGTTTCAGAGAGAGAGAGAGAGAGAGAGAGAGGAGTCTCACAACTGGCAGAGCAGTGTGCATGTGTGTGTGTGCTTGCCCGTGTGAGTGTCTCAGTGCGATTGTGAAAATTAAGCTGAAAAGCAACCAAAATAAACAGCAACTAAGATATCTCGCCATCCATGTCCTTCAGTGTCCTAACTTACCTGACAGCGAGGTCAGGCTTGAGGAAGATGACCAAGACGGTGGTGCATTTACATCGCGAGTCTCAGCATCTTACCAGTTTTACGGCTTTGTACCTGGTACTCTGCACAATGACAAAGTTGAATCTAATCTGATCGAAGATGTGCAGAATTCCTCTGTGACACGATACGTTCACAGTCGGTTTCATTTTAAAGCCATTAAGTCATGAAATCAGCTTTCCGCCGATTGAGAACCTGTACACATTTGTATTTTTTACCGTGTCATGTTAAAGAATGTATTTAGAGTAAAATCAGTCATGTTTACATTGTTTTTAATGAACATAAAAATCACATACGTTTCATTATTTTACATGCAGTTAATATTTGCTCATGGCTACAAGCATACTTGAGACTATGAGCTTATACAGCCAATTATACTATTTATTTTGATATACAGGGAGTGCAGAATTATTAGGCAAGTTGTATTTTTGAGGATTAGTTTTATTATTGAAAAACAACTATGTTCTTGATGAACCCAAAAGACTCATAAATATCAAAGCTGAGTATTTTTGGAAGTTGGAGTAGGGCTTTCTTAGTTTTAGCTATCTTAGGAGGATATCTGTGTGTGCAGGTGACTATAACTGTGCATAATTATTAGGCAACTTAACAAAAAACAAACATATACCCATTTCACTCATTTATTTTCACCAGGGAAACCAATATAACAACTCAACATTCACTAATATACATTGCTGGCATTCAAAAAAAAACAAAAACAAATCAGTGACTAATATAGCCGCCTTTCTTTACAAGGACACTCAAAAGCCTGCCATCCATGGATTCGGTCAGTGTTTTGATCTGTTTGCGATCAACATTGCGTGCAGCAGCAACCACAGCCTCCCAGACACTGTTCAGAGATGTGTACTGTTTCCCCTCCTTGTAGATCTCACATTTGATGAGGGACCACAGGTTTTCTATGGGGTTCAGATCAGGTGAACAAGGAGGCCACGTCATTAATCTTTCTTCCTTTAGACCCTTTCTGGCCAGCCATGCTGAGGAGTACTTGGATGCGTGTGATGGAGCATTGTCCTGCATGAAAATCATGTTTTTCTTGAAGGATGCTGACTTCTTCCTGTACCACTGCTTGAAGAAGGTGTCTTCCAAAAACTGACAATAGGACTGGGAGTTGAGCTTGACGCCATCCTCAACCCGAAAAGGTCCCACAAGCTCATCTTTGATGATACCAGCCCATACCAGTACCCCACCTCCACCTTGCTGGCGTCTGAGTCGGACTGGAGCTCTCTGCCCTTTGCTGATCCAGCCACGAGCCCATCCATCTGGCCCATCAAGACTCACTCTCATTTCATCTGTCCATAAGACCTTAGAAAAATCAGTCTTGTGATACTTCTTGGCCCAGTCTTGACGTTTCATCTTGTGTGTCTTGTTCAGTGGTGGTCGTTTTTCAGCCTTTGTTACCTTGGCCGTGTCCCTGAGTATTGCACACCTTGTGCTTTTTGACACTCCAGTGATGTTGCAGCTCTGAAATATGGCAAAACTGGTGGCGAGTGGCATCTTGGCAGCTTCACGCTTGACTTTCCTCAGTTCACGGGCAGTTAGTTTGCGCCTTTTTTTTTCAACGCGCTTCTTGCGACCCTGTTGACTATTTTGAATGAAGCGCTTGATTGTTCGATGGTCACACTTCAAAAGCTGGGCAATTTTAAGCGTGCTCCATCCCTTTGCAATATATGTCACTATTTTTGACTTTTCTGAGTCCGTCAAATCCCTCTTCTGACCCATTTTGCCAAAGGAAAGGAAGTTGCCTAATAATTTTGCACACCTGATATAGGGTGTTGATGTCATTAGACCACACCCCTTTTCATTACAGAGATGCACATCACCTGGTATGCTTAATTGGTAGGAGGCTTTCAAGCCTATGCAGCTTGGAGTAGGCCAACATGCATAGAGAGGGTAATGTGGTCAACATACTCATTTGCCTAATAATTCTGCACTCCCTGTGTATATATATATATATATATATATATATATATATATATATATATATATATATCTTGTGTCTGAAGAACTTTTTTTTTGTCAGGGAACATGCACATCGATTATAAATTAAATTCCACTAAAAATATAGCATAGCCTTAAAGTGCATATCACGGGTAAATTCAGGAGCAAGATCAATGCAATTCTCCTATTTTATATTCAACTTTGGTCAAATATCTGTAACATTCTGCATTCTCTGCAACTTTTTTACCTTGCGCAATACCAGAAAAATTCAGTTGAAATCAAGCCATTTGAGGCGAATTGGTCCGCCTCTGAAAAAACTTGGCATTTGGATTTCCCGGCAAACACTGACTTTCGTGACGTCATCTGCGGGACGCTTCCCTCTGAATCCGATGTCAGCGCTGGTTTATGAGAAAACGACCTGGTGGTTTTCTGCAAATTTCTTCGACGTTATCGCGTAATTATTAAAATGGTTAAACAGATGTATCGTAGGAGGGTGTAGCAACACCAATCTTGATGGGATTAGTACTCATCGTTTCCCAAAAGACCGGACAATGAGAGAGAAATGGGAGCGCTTGGTCTACACAGGCTGTGCACTGAAACCGTGCAAAGCTCGCGCAGCCTGCTGGCGCTTCCGCAGGTGACGTCACGAATCTGGCTCCAGACTCCCTTGGGATTTTTCCAGACGCGTTTTGTTATTTTATTTTTTTCTGCTGTAGACAGATGGCCTTGTGTAAAATTACCCTTCTGGATGAGTGTGTAAAGGGACATACTTTCATATAAAAAACAAACAAACACGAAATTGGACCAGAATATGCCCTTTAAAACAGAGGAGGGGAAAACCAATCAATCAATCATAACAGCATTAACCTCAAAAACACAGCTGGATTTTGCTTCATCATGTAGTGTTCTGTTGCCGTCATAGAAATCAATTTCAACATGAGCAGCTGGTGTAAATGGGCCGGCAGGGCTTAGCCTTCGCGGTCTTTCAAATGCAAGACGACAGTGAGGTTTATTTTTGGCATCCACGACAGATATTTTAAGGCAGATTAGTTTGGATTTTTGGGGAACCAAGCACAACAGCACTATGGTATGAAGTAGTGAGGCAGAGATTTCTTTCTAGCCTGGATTGTAGATTCATGCAGCATATCGGTGACAGTCGTGTAAAGCTATGAACCTCTTTCTCAGATCTGCACTGAGCTCTTTGGCCTTTCCTATTCTATGCTGATCAATCCAATGAGTACTTGTCAAACAAACCCTTTTTATACTGCCACAGAGAAGCTCCCAGCTGTAGTTAATCATCATCATCACTAACAGGAAGTCAAGAGGCCTTGTCCTTGACGAGCTAAAAGATATTTTGGAACCTTCAGCACCACCGAATTAATCATCTAAGTGGGTGAATTTAAGTAGTTTCACCCTGAATATATAATTTTGACCCTGTGTTGATTTCTGAAAACCCCAAATAAACTAAAACGTGCAGCAAATTCTTGTTTGTTTGGGTTTTTTTAAACCAAGTTGTATAGAGGTGGCATGGTGGTGTAGTGGTTAGCACTGTTGCCTCACAGTAAGAAGGTTCTGGGTTCGAGCCCAGCAGCCGATGGGGGCCTTTCTGTGTGGAGTTTGCATGTTCTCCCCGTGTCTGCGTGGGTTTCCCCCCACAGTCCAAAGACATGCAGGCTAGGTTAACTGGTAGCTCCAAATTGACTGTAGGTGTGAATGTATGTTTGTCTCTATGTGTCAGCCCTGCGATGATCTGGTGACTTGTCCAGGGCGTACTCCGCCTCTTGCCCATAGTCAGCTGGGATAGGCTCCAACTTGCCTGCAACCCTGTACAGGATAAGTGGTTATGTATGTATGTATGTATGTAATCATTCTGCCACAGAAAAAGAACAGTTCAGAGAAAACCACTGAAAGCCCAATATTGCTGTGACATTCATGTCTGTGTAAGTAAACTTCTGACCGCAACTGTTTAGAGGATTTCGACGTGACGTCACAGGTGACGTGATGCCCCGGTGTCCGCCATTTTGAAGGTCAAGCTAGCTAATGTCAACAACAGTAGCTAGTATGTTACTGTAGCAATGTTTACCTTCAGTCATTTGGATGACTTAAAACCTTTCAGTCTCAAGTTTTTCCTTTACTGTATTTACTAGTTTACTGAGCTAGCGCGCTCAGGCAGGCTGGGAGCTAGCGCGCTCGCTCCCAGCCTGCCCGAGCTAGCGCGCTCGCTCCCAGCCTGCCCGAGCTAGCGCGCTTGCTCCCAGCCTGCCCGAGCGTGCTAGCTCAGTAAACTAGTAAATACAGGAAAGGAAAAACTTGAGACTGAAAGGTTTTAACAGTCATCCAAATGACTGAACGTAAACATTGCTACAGTAACATACCAGCTACTGTTGTTGACATTAGCTAGTGCTAACAGCTAGTGCACTGCTACAACTACACCGATCCTAATAATACAGTTCTTGGTCATTGCCTGGTAACAGCAAATTTATAACGGGCCATGTCTCAACAGACTAAGAAGTTATTTCAATGACATTTAATAACATTTTGTTTATCCTGAGGACCGAAAGTAAATGAAAATGTGAACAAACCTTAGCTGTAATAAGATGGCGACCACCGGCTCCAGGGACGACCCGCTGATGTAGGCATGTTACCCAGCCTGGTTTTTAACGACATAGGTATACAGATCATGTGGGCCGAAGTCAGGTAAAGACGAGGGCTTCGTGTACTTCCGTACGTCAGTGAGCAATCCTGGTGGAAGCAGGTAAACATCGTTCTCTAAGCCTGCTAACCTCAATTTTTGCAAATACCTCTCCCTCTGCTCACCCTGTAAATGCCCTACGTCGCTGGATAGTGAAGGTGTTTTCTGCATCTCGCTCCTTTTTCTTTTATGTTTTTTCCCTGGTATTTCCCACACGCCTGACTGCAGGTCAGGAAGATCACCCGCGCTGCAAAGCCAGAAAAAGATAGCCTGGTAACGTGTACGGATCACGTACACCAGCATCATTGATTTTCTGGTGATATCGCTTCTTACTCGCATCATCTAGGCCGGATAAAATACTCGACAATGAGACTTCGTCATGATCAACAGTGTATCGCTACCGGTAGTCGCCATATTTGTGACCGTCAAAATGGCGCCAGCTACTTGTTGACATGGCAACGGTCACGTGGGTCGAAAACCTCCATATCCAATATAACTCAGTTAAAAGGTACTGTTCATACTGTGAGCAGCCAATTGCTGAACTAGAGCTTGAGGAGACGGTCCCGAGTTCTTAACTAGGAATTTCGAGTTGTGGACAAAAATTACAAGTTACAACTATCAGACAAATGCAGCAACAGATCCACCACCCTCTTCCTGTTACACTTTTTCACTCATTTGTGTTCCCTCCTCTTCCTCCTCCCTCCACCCAGACCATCTTTCTGTATGACCATATGGACAGACTAAACCCAGTCTAGTCCCCTGTATAAGTCAAGTCAAGTTTATTTGTATCGCGCTTTTAACAATAAACATTGTCGCAAAGCAGCTTTACAGAATTTGAACAACTTAAAATATGAGCTAATTTTATTCCTAATCTATCCCCAATGAGCAAGCCTGTGGCGACGGTGGCAAGGAAAAACTCCCTCAGACGACATGAGGAAGAAACCTTGAGAGGAACCAGACTCAAAAGGGAACCCATCCCCATCCGGGCAACAACAGACAACATGACTAGAACATCAACAGTCCTAACAAAGTCAGCTTTGTCAATGCTATAAACCCCCCACCGACGGAAACCCGAGCGCAAAACCATTTACAACAACCGTAGTCCCAAAGTCAGCAAGTCAACTGCAGTCCCCAGCCACAAAAGCACCACTGCAAGAGTCCAGAGCGTCCTCCAGGCGTGACCCCCAACTGTCCACATGGGGCCGCCCTCCACAGGAGCGATGCGATGAGACTCCAACCAGACACAGGGCACCAGGATCGCTCTTTATTTTTAACATAGTTCAGGATAAATACTATTCCGAGAACAAGCACCTTCGGGCAAAGTTAAACAGGACATAAATATTAAATTTAAAAAAAAAAAAAAAAAAAGTGTCATTCCCCCCCGTACACCTGTCAGTCACCTCTCTTGGCTCTACTGGATTATTCCGTCCTCCTCTGCATTGTCCTTTCCTCGTTTCTACTATCCTGTGCCACTCTTCATATGGGTTGAAAGATGAGGTCTGTGTACCTTGCTGAGCTTTTGCCCTGCTTTGAATCATCTGTTTACTTTCATGCCAGTGCAGCATGAGAGCAAACACTGTTCTTTGAGAGTCAGTCATCTCCAAACAAACATGCACACGCACACGAAACCTCAATACAGACCTTATTGGTTCACACCCTCTTCCTGGTGTAGTCTAGACAGGGCTGTTGCATGTCCCTTCTTTCAAATGTCTTTTCAACTGCCCTAGACATCAGGCACTCAAGGCATCCTGTCCTTTTTTTATGCTGCTTTCCCCCGCCCTTTTTAACAATTTAATTTTTCCAATAAGGACACCTGACTAGAAACGTCAGTAATTCATCTCTTTATGAATGCGCTTTGATGAGATTTTTGTGTGAGGGTGTTGGTGTACGCAATACGAGAGCACATGGTTTCACCACAATGATACTAATCGCTGTCATGGCTATTAACACAGTGGCACGTATAAGGATGTGTAAAGATATCCCTCCCCCCTTAACAACCAGAGCTCTAAACAGAAAGCTATGAACAGTATCTGAAATCAGAAAATACCCAGTTAGCACAATCCAAGATGTATTTCAAAGGTCAACAACATTTACAAATATTCTTTAAAAAAAAACGATATCTCTCTCACACACACGCACAAAAAAAAATCAGAAAAAGTTGGGACAGTACTAATTTACCTTCACTTGTATTTCATCGCAGACAGTATGAACCAAAGATATTTCACGTTTTGTCCCCATTGGTGGAAGGGCCTTCCCATTGAGGTCAGAACTGCGACTCCCTGACCACCTTCAAGCGCAAACTGAAGACTCACCTCTTCTGGCTGCACCTCTCCCCTGCTTACTGTGTAACCATGTATCGGTCTTGACCAACCCAGTCTGTCTAGTGTCTAGCCTAGAGTTAGCCGTTGGAGTTTTCCATCTATTATCCGTAACCGCTTATCCTGTGCAGGGTCACGGGCGAGCTGGAGCCTATCCTAGCTGACTATGGGCGAGAGGTGGGGTACACCCTGGACAAGTCGCCAGTTCATGGCAGGGCTGACACAGAGACAAACAACCATCCACACTCACATTCACACCTACAGCCAATTTAGAGTCACCAGTTAACCTAACCTGCATGTCTTTGGACTGTGGGGGAAACCGGAGCACCCGGAGGAAACCCACGCAGACACGGGGAGAACATGCAAACTCCACACAGAAAGGCCCTCGCCGGCCACGGGGCTCGAACCCGGACCTTCTTGCTGTGAGGTGACCGTGCTAACCACTGCACCACTGTGCTGCCCCGTTGGAGTTTTATTTTTCTCTATTTAGTTGTACTTTGTTTTAGTTCATTTGTATGGTTGAATTGTTTTCCCTGGCTGTTTGTTGAGCGTTTGTGTAATATTCTGTCGGAGTACCAAGGGTTATTTTAGCACCAGAACTTTCTTGTCTAGAAGTTCAGCACTTCTTGTACGTCACTCTGGATAAGCGTGTGCTAAATGCCATGTAATATAACGCAATGTCTGGTCAACTTCATTTCATTTGTTCATATTGTAATCCATTCCTGCATTTCGGGCTTGCAATACAATCCAAAAATAAAAACAATTAAATAATGAGGTAAAACAATTAAATAATGATGTGATTTGAAATAGGTGATGTCAGCAGGTGATTGTAATCATGATTTGGTACAAAATCAGTATGCAGGAAAGGACTAGTCTTTGAGGAGCAAAGATGGGCCGAGGATCTCCAGTTTATCACCAAATGCGTGAGGAAAATGATTGAAATGCTGAATAAATGTGCCTCAAAGAAAGATATGAAGGGATTTAGATATTTCACCTTTTACAGTACATATCAATAATGATTGGATGGATAGATGATAATTTTTATTTGCTCTGCAGTAAATTAATACAGATACTCTGGGGTGTAAATATTTTGAAATCACCATAAGGAAGTGAGTTCATCAGAATCTTCAAGCAAGTCCAGTTGCCTATTTCTACCACCTACAGTTTACTATGACCTGGATGATTGAGAATCTTCACAGACATGTTTCCACGCATTTTGGGATGAGAACCCTTCGACTGGAACTGAGGAAGCCTTTCGGACGAGAGGTGAAACGTTTTCAAGAATCTTCAAGCAAGTCCAGTTGCCCATTTCTACCACCCACAGTTTACTATGACCTGGATGATTGAGAATCTTCACAGACATGAGGGAAAATGCTTTCCTATGGATTTTAAACCCAATAATTGAAACCCATGATTGAATATCTTCGTTAATAAGCTGCTTTTAACGTCAACATTCAATCATTAACTACATATGATCTAGCAGTTCACATTAGGGTTTTTATTCTGTACATCAACAACAGGAATCCCAATGGTGGGGGTGGGGGTGGGGGTGGGGTATGTTCGATGATAAATGATTTTACGTTAATTAGGACTACAAAAATATGCTTTTTTAAAATAAATTAATATTATTACACCTCCTGATAGACTTACCTTATATCTAGACAGTATGTTCGAGCTTGCTAACATGGTGCGGCGCCAGTGAAATTATTTTCCTCATGCATTTAAGTTTTTATATTTCACTATACAAGTAGCTATAAACATAAACATGCAACAAAATCTGTTGGTGAAACCACATGAAAGGGTCCGAAATTTGGGAAAATGGTAGCATTCATTGTAGTCTATATAAATATGAGTTAGCCTGGCACAAGTGAGCATCTGAACAGCACTGTAAGGTCAGCTAAATGTTAATGTAGTCATTAGTCAATTGTAAGAGGCAAAATGCTGCTATTTTCTATCAATATTTAAAGGGCATATTCTGGACCAATTTCGTGTTTTTTTTTTTTTTTTTATATGAAAGTATGTCCCTTTAGACACTCATCCAGAAGGGTAATTTTGCACAAGGCCATCTGTCTACAGCAGAAAAAAAAAATAAAACGCGTCTGGAAAAATCCCAAGGTAGTCTGGAGCCAGATTCGTGACGTCACCTGCGGAAGCGCCAGCAGGCTGCGCGAGCTTTGCACGGTTTCAGTGCACAGCCTGTGTAGACCAAGCGCTCCCATTTCTCTCTCATTGTCCGGTCTTTTGGGAAACAATGAGTACTAATCCCATCAAGATTGGTGTTGCTACACCCTCCTTCGATACATCTGTTAACCATTTTAATAATTACGCGATAACGTCGAAGAAATTTGCAGAAAACCACCAGGTCGTTTTCTCATAAACGAACCGGTGCTGATGTAGGATTCAGAGGGAAGCGTCCTGCACGCGACGTCACGAAAATCAATGTTTGCCGGGAAATTCAAATGCCAAGTTTTTTCAGAGGCGGACCAATTCGCCTCAAATGGCTTGATTTCAACTGAATTTTTCTGGTATTGCGCAAGGTAAAAAAAATAAAAAATATTGCAGAGAATACAGAATGTTACAGATATCTGACCAAAGTTTAATAAAAAATAGGAGAATTACATTGATCTTGCTCCTGAATTTACCCGTGATATGCACTTTAAAGCTAGATGGCCTTCTGATTTCATAAAATCGGTGAAATTTAGTTCCCTCTGAAGTTTGGTCATTGTGATGTGTTTATTTCTGTAGCATCTCCCCAAAAAACAAACAAAAAATACCCAGGCCATTCTGTGGCTGGGACGTTATTTCATTTGAGGGGATTCTCTAACAAATAATGTCCATGAAATGGCTCGCTTCACACAGTCAAGCAGACAGAGGAAGTCCGTGCGCGCATGCGCAGGTTTACCACCTTCTTCTTTTGGGTTTTACAGCAGCTGGCATCCACAGTGTTGCATTACTGCCATCTACAGGTTTACCTTGACTGTGCACTGACAGTTACATCATCCTGTTGCTAAATGAACAGCTGATCACACCGAGGTGCTCGCCGACCGCTGAGATTTATTAGTTTGGTCCTGCGTTTCCTTTCCTTCACAACATAATGTCTTTTCTTCTCGCTTTCTGTTACTGTAGTCAGTCTTTCACGTTTCATTCGCGTCCTCCATTTGTCTCTCGTTTCAAATTTGTATCCCACAATGCTTTGTGCGAACAGGGAAGCCCACCACGTGATGCATGACTTAGTATCTTGAATTAGGTCATGGTGAAGCAAGAAAAAAAAAAAAAAAAGTGATGAATTTAGGGCCACATGGCCTTAAATTCATTAATTGTTCTATTAAAAAAAAAAGCTAATAAAATTGGAAGTTTGTGATTTGAATTCAGTCCACTAAACAAAAAAATCTGGGTGTCGGGAAAATTATTTTCATGACCTACACTTAAAATCTGAAAGGCAGTCTACCTTTAAAACATGTAGGGTAATTTAAGGCATTTTCATAATTAGCTTCTTACTGTTATCGGTCTATGGCTTCGGAGGTGAGTTTTTGCTGCTTTGTGTCTTTAAAAAAAATTGTGACATTTTACATGCAAACAAACTAGTCTGTGACAACCTGGTAATTACAGAGTGTTGAGTAATACCACAGGCCACAAACCATCAACTTTAGCTTTGAACCATACCATTATAAAAGTTTTTTAAATACAATCCCCTACCCACCGATACTACTAATTCAGTTTCTAATTAAAGAGGGTGAAAACTTCACAATGATTTATTTCCACCTTTATAAAACTCCTTACACTTTCTTTTAGGAACGATACTCGTATATTATTGCAAGGGATAGCTTGAAATAATTTGAATCCTGTTGGGGTACAAATTTTTCATCTCGTCATCCTTGTTGTAGGTAAAATTTTAAAAACAAATATGTGTCAGCATGCATTATCCTCAGTATTTCCATGAAAGGGATCAACACTGGTCGGTGCCAGTGACCAGAATGTTGAATATTCAAACACTTCAGCAAAGCACTTAACCCTTAACTGGTCAGGGGTGCTGTACAATCACCGACTGTGCTCTCTGATCCAAGATTCCTTCCAAAGATAATAATACATTTAATTATAGCGAGTAACACAATATAATTATGAATGGCTGGAGAAAATCCTGTTTTGCTTCCATGCATGGAAAAAATCCCATTTGCTGAAAAAGTGTCTGGGCTTCAAACAAGCCAAGATTACTCGTTGGGGTGTAACGATGTATCGTGCAAATGTGACAATACGCATCATGGAACTGCTCGATATCAGCTTTCCATTTTATCACGCCCTCTCTCCCTAGCGCCTCCTCATCTCGTTAGTGCGCAGCTGCACACACGCCTACACTCTCACACACACACTCTTACACAAACAAACACGTGATTTCCCTCTCACATTTTAACATCCACTCGCCCCTACACTATAAACTTGCATATAGCTTATTACTTCTGATCACCATTAGTGCCTTAGTTATCATCATATACACTACTGATTCTTATTTATATACATTGTATCACCATTTGTATTGAATTATTCCTTGGCTGCTATCGTTGCTATATCTGATCAGTATTAGTTTGCTAATTCATGTCAGCTATTTCAAGAAATGGTATCTTTGGAATAAACTGTGTCCTGTCCATTACTACAACATTCACTGAGTGCCAGCCTCTGCCAAACAAGTATTCTAATTGCCTTCACCCATTTGGTTGTTATATGAATGTTATAGATCTAGAGTAAACGTATTACATTAGAGCTACAATACTCAATAAACTATAGCAACATCAGGTTATTCCAGTGATTTTAATAGTTTAGCTATAAACTATTAGTCACTTGAATCAATGATTAATGAATTTATGAGACTCCCTTTTTACATGAGACTGATTTGATAAGCCTATTGCACCTACAATCTGTTCTTGTGTAGTGACTGATGGCTCCGGATCGCAACGACTGGCCTGCGTTATAGGTTATATAGTTTCACAACCATGTTAGAACAATTAAAAAGAACTCTTAAATAGCTTATAAATAGCGCGACATAGCTGAAAAATTTATCCTGATAAAATGTTTAATTTCAGTCGATATTTAACAAGTGTTTGCCAAAGGCGAAGTGAATAACCTAGACTTTGTCTCGGTTATTATTCACCGATAATCACTCAACCTGAGGCGAATTGTTTTAGTATAATACACAGGGGATTATTTTTTTTAAATCATTAAAAAAAAAATCTGTTTCAAACTACAAAAGTGGCATTCAATTGTAATGCACACAGACTTGTGTCCCTTATCTACGCTGACTCTCACAAAATACTTGGCTTTGAAATGGATAAAAATCAAATCAATCGCAATTCCACCATACCTCTGAAAAGTTTTAGACCAAACTTCGTAGCATCTTTAGTGCTTTTAGGAACAGCAATTTCTTTCATAATTTGTAATTCTTCCTCACTTACGGTGACAAAGCGATCGGCAGCCATTTAAGGTCAGAGACTTTATTTAAAAAGGAAGACTGCCTTTCAGATTTTTCAAATTTAGGTCATAAAAAGAATTTTCCCCCCGACACCCAATTACTTTTGTTTAGTGGATCGAAAGCTACTGAATTCGAACCACAGAGTTCCAATTTTATTCGTTTTTTTTTTTAAATAAATAGAACAATGAATTTAGGGCCACATGTCCCTGAATTTGCCGCTATTTTTTCCTGCTTCACCATGACACAATTCAAGATACTACATCATGCATCACATGGTGGGCTTTCCCCGTTTGTACAAAGCATTGTGGGATACAAAATTGAAACGGGAGAGGAAAATGGAGGATGCGAATGAAACGTGAAAGACCGACTACAGTAATGGAAAGCGAGAAGAAAAGATATGTTGCGAAGGAAAGGAAACGCAGGACCAAACGAATAAATTATCAGGGGTCAGCGAGCACCTCAGTGTGATCAACTGTTTGTTTAGCGACAGGATGATGTAACTGTCAGTGCACGGTCAAGGTAAACCTGTAGATGGCAGTAACGCAACACTGTGGATGCCAGCTGCTGTAAAACCCAAAAGAAGAAGGTGGTAAACCTGCGCATGCTCGCACAGACTTCCTCTGTCTGCTTGACTGCGCGAAGTGAGCGATTTCTTGCACATTATTTGCTCAGGAACACCCTCAAATTAAATAACTTCCCAGCCAGAGAATGGCCTGATATTTTGTGAGATATTACAGAAATAAACATGTATCACAATGACCAAATTTCAGATGGAACTAAATTTCACCGATTTTATGAAATCGAAAGGCCGTCGCGCTTTAAACACATTTTAAGGAGAATTTATACATGTATTTATTTACTTATTTTTCAGATATTATTAAAGTATAGTACAATTACGGATTTCTTTCATTTTATACAGACACAAATGCACATCGTTTTGCATTGTTTAGGTTTCAGAGACAAAAAGGCGTCTTTTTGGTTATTTTTTTCTTCATTCTAGTTGTGTTCAAAATAGTCTGGCAATCTAATCCAATTGAACCAAGTCATAAAGCCAATATCGTGAATCAAATCAAATTGTGACCAGAGTGTATCGTTACACTTAAAATTATTTGCCGAGATGTCAGAGTTGAAGAACATCTTTGGGCTTATAACATGAGCACAGCCTGCATTAGTGTCGTCATCCTTCCTCATACAGTTATGCTTGGTCAGCCTGGTGCTGCTAAACAGTGCTGTGGTTTGTGGGTTTTTATCCCCAATTAGCACATGACATTTTGCACTATAGCCATATTTCCTGACCACAGAGCTTCAACTCCCATAACACTTAGCCTGCTGTGCTGTAATAGAGGTGGACAAACCATAAACTCATTAGCTAGCCTACTGGGCAAGTGTAAACTCCAATGTGCTTGCCAGTCCCATGTATTGTTTGCTGGAATCCAAACTGACTAGGCTTAAAAAGTGATCGATAACAATGTAACAAATTATAGTGAGTTACAGTGGTGCTTGAAAGTTTGTGAACCCTATAGAATTTTCTATATTTCTGCATAAATATGACATAAAACAATCAGATTTTCACACAAGTCCTAAAAGTAGATAAAGAGAACTCAGTTAAACAAATGAGACAAAAATATGATACTCGGTCATTTATTTATTGAAGAAAATGATCCAATATTACATATCTGTGAGTGGCAAAAAAGTATGTGAACCTCTAGGATTAGCAGTTAATTTGAAGGTGAAATTAGAGTCAGGTGTTTTCAATCAATGGGATGACAATCAGGTGTGAGTGGGCACCCTGTTTTATTTAAAGAACAGGGATCTATCAAAGTCTGATCTTCACAACACATGTTTGTGGAAGTGTATGATGGCACAAACAAAGGAGATTTCTGAGGACCTCAGAAAAAGCACTGTTGATGCTCATCGGGCTGGAAAACGTTACAAAAGCATCTCGAAAGAGTTTGGACTCCACCAATCCACAGTCAGACAGATTGTGTACAAATGGAGGAAATTCAAGACCATTGTTACCCTCCCCAGTAGTGGTCGACCAACAAAGATCACTCCAAGAGCAAGGCGTGTAATAGTCGGCAAGGTCACAAAGGACCCCAGGGTAACTTCTAAGCAACTGAAGGCCTCACTCACATTAACATTAGCCAATGTTCATGAGTCCACCATCAGGAGAACACTGAACAACAATGGTGTGCATGGCAGGGTTGCAAGGAGAAAGCCACTGCTCTCCAAAAATAACATTGCTGTTCATCTGCAGTTTGCTAAATATCACGTGGACAAGCCAGAAGGCTATTGGAAAAACGTTTTGTGGACGGATGAGACCAAAATAGAACTTTTTGGTTTAAATGAAAAGCGTTATGTTTGGAGAAAGGAAAACACTGCATTCCAGCATAAGAACCTTATCCCATCTGTGAAACATGGTGGTGGTAGTATCATGGATTGGGCCTGTTTTGCTGCATCTGGGCCAGGACGGCTTGCCATCACTGATGAAACAATGAATTCTGAATTATACCAGCGAATTCTAAAGGAAAATGTCAGGACATCTGTCCATGAACTGAATCTCAAGAGAAGGTGGGTCATGCAGCAAGACAACGGCCCTAAGCACACAAGTCCTTCTACCAAAGAACGGTTAAAGAAGAATAACGTTAATGTTTTGGAATGGCCAAGACAAAGTCCTGACCTTAATCCAATCGAAATGTTGTGGAAGGACCTGAAGTGAGCAGTTCATGTGAGGAAACCCACCAACATCCCAGAGTTGAAGCTGTTCTGTATGGAGGAATGGGCTAAAATTCCTCCAAGCCGGTGTGCAGGACTGATCAACAGTTACAGGAAACAATTAGTTGCAGTTATTGCTGGACAAGGGGGTCACACCAGATACTGAAAGCAAAGGTTCACATACTTTTGCCATTCACAGATATGTAATATTGGATCATTTTCCTCAATAAATAAATGACCAAGTATAATATTTTTGTCTCATTTGTTTAACTGGGTTCTCTTTATCCATTTTTACAACTTGTGTGAAAATCTGATGATGTTTCAGGTCATATTTATGCAGAAATATAGAAAATTCTAAAGGGTTCACAAACTTTCAAGCACCACTGTAGATTAGTGCATTAATACAGACCAAGACAAACAAAGGACTAATATAGCACATTGTGCCAAGGGCCTTTCTGTGTGGAGTTTGCATGTTCTCCCCGTGTCCGTGTGGGTTTCCGCTGGGTGCTCCGGTTTCCCCCACAGTCCAAAGACATGCAGGTTAGGCTAATTGGTGGCTCTAAATTGACCGTAGGTGTGAATGTGAAAAGGTTGTTTGTCTCTGTGTCAGCCCTGCGATGACCTGGTGACTTGTCCAAGGTGTACTCTGCCTGTCGCCCGTAGTCAGCTGGGATAGGCTCTAGCTTGCCTGCGACCCTGAAGAACAGGATAAGCAGCTACAGATAATGGATGGATGGATGGATGGATGGATGGTATTTGTACCTCGGTGGTGCACTGTCCCTTGATAGCAAGAAGGCTCCGGCTTCAAACCTCACGGCCAACAGGGGCCTTTCTGTGTGGAGTTTGTATGTCCTCCCCGTACCTGTGTGGGTTTCCTCTGGGTCCAAAGACATGTAGATTAGGTAAAAAACACCCAGCCACTGGGGTTGCACAAGCCAGTGCATACTTAGTGCTGGTCCCCACCCCGGATAGATTGGGGAGGGTTCTGTCAGGAAGGACCTCTGGTGTAAAACCTATGCCATATCAAATATGCAGATCATAAATTGGATGATCTGCTACAGCGACCCCTAATGGGAGCAGCTGAAAGATGACGATTACACTGAAGAAAATTATAACACCATATGGTGTTTTCTTGGTTAAACATGACTAATATAGCACATTGTATTTGTGCTGCAGCGGTTAACACTGTCACCTCACAGCAAGAAGATTCTGGGTTCAAACCTCATGGTCAACGGGAGCCTTTCTGTGTAGAGTTTGTATGTCTCCCACCCACCCCTGTGTCTGTGTGGGTTTCCTCTGGGTGCTCCAGTTTCCCCCACAGTCCAAAGACATGCAGTTAGATTAACTGGCTGCTCTAAATTGCCCGTAGATGTAAATGGTTGCTTGTATGGCGAAGCTGTGACAGGCCTAGCAAGCTGGTGGTGGATGAAGTGTGCTCAAGATAGATGCAGACAGCCTCGTAACATGGAATCAGGGTGAGCAAGTGCATTTGTGCCTGGCGATATATATATATATATATATATATATATATATATATATATATATATATATATATATATATATATATATATATTTTTTTTTTAACTGAAATGTTTCAACTGCGAGATGAGATGTTTGTCTGTGCATCACACATAAATGATATTCTTGCCTAAATGCTGTCTTTTATTTCTTGACATGTTTAAGTAGAATGATATTTCTGCTTTGTGCTTTCTTTTTTTGCTCAGTTTCATCAACCTTTCCACATACCTGAACATTCTTGACTCTGAAAAGATTATCCATCACACACACACACGAATCTTCTCAGTAAAAATCATTCTACCATCAACCACCTCTCGTGAGCTAATGTGTGTAGTGCAGCAGGTGGTGGGATTCTAGATACCTGCGCTACAGCTGTGTTACACCCCCATGAAGTGCAATAATTTTAAAATACACACCAAAGAAAGCTTTTGTTTTACAAACATCCACAGGAAGCAAGGTTGCTCTTTTTCTGGTTTTCGGACCAACTTGTCCATCAGGCAACTATAAATAACAATAACAACTGCGAGCTACTGCTCACTTATGTATCCCCCCCGTTTTTGCTTATATCAGAATGCAAGCGATAGAAGCAATAGGACACTTATTATGAATGTTGACTTCAACAAATAATTAACCCTGAAACAAGTAAGTAAAGAGCAGTGTTCTCCCCAGGGATTTCAAATAGCGTCCTGGTAAACTGCCATTTTGCTTCTTGTACTAGTGTCAAAATCCACCCTACACGTTTCGTAAATACATTGTCAAACAGGAAGTTGATGTGGGACAGACCTGAAAACAGTATACACGGTATAGAACCCCAAGCTGAAGTTTGGTACTGAGTGGCTATGATTTGTGGTTGCTGAGAAAAAGGGTGTTTCGGACAGACGGACGGACAGAGGTGGTGGTGGGGGTTATTAAAAAAATATATATATAATCATCATCATCATCATCATCATCATCATCATCATCATCATCAAGGACTGGACTGGAAAAGACATTCATGGGCAGTATAAGACAGAGAGAGACAGAAGAGTTGTCTAACGAATCTTGGAATTGGGTAAGGACAGGCGACCTGAAGGAGATGGACGGCCTAATATTTGCAGCTCAAGACCAGGCGTTCAGGACAAATGCTGCGAAAGCCAGGATCGAGAAACAGGATGTGTCACCTAAGTGTAGAATGTGTGGAACACATAACGAAACCATGTAGCATATCTTGTGTCGCTGCTCCAAGTTTGCCCAAGCAGAGTACAAAAAGAGGCATGACACCCTTGGACGGGTTGTGCATTGGGAATTGTGCAAGAAATACAGGATTAACTGTAATGCCAAAAAGGGTATAAGCGTGTCCCGAGTAGTGTGGAGGAAAACGAGGAAGTAAAACTGCTGTGGGATTTTACTATTCAAACTGACCAAGTAAACCAAGTACTGTAATTCAGAAAAAGACGACTCGGGAGATGATCACTGCAGACATTGCTGTCCTGGGGGATAGTAAAGTCATACAGAAAGAATTAGAAAAGCATGACAAGTACCAAGATCTAGCTAGAGAGACTGGAAAGCTATGGAATTCAATTTGGGGCGTTGGGCGCAACGTCAAACAAGTTGACAGAACACTTGAAGGAACTGGGTATTCCAGAGAGGAAAAGAACAATGCAAAAGTCTGCTCTCCTCGGATCAGCACATATCCTTAGGAAGGTGTGAGAGGTCTAAGGTCTCAGGCTGAGACTTGACTGGAAGCTATTTATCCAGGGATAAACCCTATGTTTAATAATGACAACAACAATAATAATAATAAAATAGTCTAGACAAAAACAAAAAGTTTCTCCAGACATCCGATTTGTCCACGCCCGATTAAGTACAATCCGAACCTGTAACAATTTTGATGAAAGAAATGAAAGGAACTGTGAGCCTAACAATGAGCTCATAAAAGCAAGCAGCTGCATAATTTATACAGTATTGTGTTTGCGAACACCACAATCATTGTGTGAAAAAGCTAGCAGCCAAATTTCAGAGGATAAAAAGGAAGATGGGAGATGTTTTGAGCTCAGCCAATAAAATCATCTCATGTCCAACGTACATAACTCCATGCCTGAGGTTTGTGCAGAGGCAAAAGAGATACTGTATCCAGGTTTGATGGTTCCTGAATAAAACTTCTAGCAAATAAGGTTAAGCCATGGTGTGACTTCGGACAAATATTGATTTCTTTACCAGAAAATTACAGGACTTACAAAAGACAGGCATGTGATTTGACCAAAGTGAAAAAGACTGAAAAATAGCTGGGGGTCTGGGGGCCGCAGGCTCCCAGCCAGGTCCAGGGCGGAGCCCTGGTGGGGGGACAAGGGGGGCGAAGCCCCCCGAAGCTCCTGGTTTTTAAGCAAATTACCATGGAAAAATGATCACAAACAGAATCATTTGAAGCAAATGCTTCAGCCTTTTTAACAAATTTTTTTGCAGTAAACATACCTGATTATCCAAAGGACTTGCTGGATATTATCCTTCATCTCTTAGGTGTGTATCTTTACCCAACAGTAATGGAATTTCAAGTACTCAAAACTACAACATTCATGGACATTTAACTTGTATGTTATCAGACTCAA